>NC_081851.1:8323144-8636144 GCF_963259705.1 Myotis daubentonii
AGGCTCTGTGTAAGTAGGATGTAAAGGCTAATATAGAACTGCCTGGAGAAGCATTAAAAGCAAGCTTCAATACAGAAACCACTCAGCAAAGACTGTGAGATACTATAGATATTAAAAGAATAAAAAAGTGAATACTGTGAGCACTGCCATGCCCATATATTCAACAACTTACATGAAATTGACCAATTTGCTGAAATACATAAATTATCAAAACTCAGTCAAGAAGAAACAGAAAACCTAAATAGTTCTATATTTTTGAGGGATTTTAATTGACAGTTTAAAACCTACCAAAAACTAAAAACAAAATGATTTCACTGCTGGATTAGATTAAACATTTAGGGGAAACATAGTGTCAATTCCCCACACTTTTGTTTAGAAATTACAATGGGAGAGACTACTTCCCAAGTCATTCCTAAACCAAAATAACCACAGAAAAAGCAAACTGTGGAACAAAATCTCTCATAATACAGATGCAGAATCTTCTAAAAATATTAGCAAATTAAACTTACAATATGTAATCATAACCAAGTTGGATTTATCTGAGGAATAAAAGGCTGCCTAAACATTTAAAAAATCAATCAGTACGGTTCACCACATGAATAGTGAAAGCATATGATAGGAGAAAAACATATGATCATATCAACAGATTCAGAAAAATATTTAAAAAAATTAAATATGCATTTATAATAAAAAATTCTCAGCAAACTAAAAACAAAAAAATGAAAAGAAGGCTTATGATTGTATAAAGAGCATTTTCAACAACCTTCAACTAACATTGTACTCAATGATAGGAGCCTAAATGTTTCTGTTAAGAAAGGATATATGTTCTCACTACTCTATTCAATATCATATTGGAATCTAGCTACTATATTTAAAAAAGAAGGAAAAAACATATAGATTTGAAAGGGATAAATAAAAATTGTACCTGTTCACAAATAGCATATTTGTTTAGGTAAAAGAGTTCCCAAAATCTACAAAAAGCTCTTAGATCTAATAAATTCTGTAAGTTGTTAAGATACAATATCCATATTTTGGAATTTAATTACATTTCTACATAGCAGGAATGAACAACTGGAATCTGAATACAAAAAAAATACTATTTCTAATTGCACTAAAGTAATGGAATATTTGGGAAAAAAGTGACAAAATGTGCTCAGAATCTGCATGCTAAAAACTATAAAATATTGATAAATTAAAAAATCTAAATAAGTGGTGATATATATTATGTCCATAGATTAGAAGACTCGATATAGTTAAGTTGTCAATTCACTCCAATTTTATTTATTGAATCCATGTAATCTCACTGAAAAAATAAAAAATATATATTTCTTTATAGTTATTGAAAAATTTGTTTTAACATCATATAGTCAGAGGACTTATACTATTAAAATAATTATGAATAAATAATTGAAGGACCTAATTTTAAGGTGTACTATAAATATATAATTATTACAGCATGATATTGGTAAAAAGATAGAGATAGTTTAGTGAAATAGAATAGAGGACTCAGGAATAGATCCACATCAATCAAATCAACTGTTTTTGATAACGGTTCAAGGACAATTCAGTAGAGAAATGATAAGCTTTCAAACAATGGTCCTGGAACAAGTGGGACACAAATCCAAAACAGTGAACCTCAACAAACACCTTGAGCATTATGAAAATTAACTCAAAATAGATAATAAATACACAGGTATGGAGTTTCTAGAAGATAACACGGTAAAAAAGTATGTATAACTTGAGGTTTGAAATGATTTGTTGAATATGACACAAATAGCACAGATCATAAAAGGGAAAACACATGATACATTAGGATTCATCAAAATGAAAAACTTTATTCTATGAAAGAGGCTGTTAAGAAAATAAAAAGATAATCACAGACTGTGAGAAAATATTTACCTAATACTTATCCATAATGAATTGTTCTCAGAATATATTAAGAACTCTAAGATCAAGACTAAGAAAGCAACAGAAGATGAAGAAAAAAAATCTGAACAGACATTTAACCAAAGAATATATATGGGAGACAAATAAGCATATGAAAAGATGTTCAACATCATCAGTCATTGGGAAGTGGAAATTAAAACTATAATTCAATACCCTTTATCACCTAATAGAATAGCAAAACAAAACTAAACAACCAGAGCAGCAATAACAACCTGACAATGCTAAGGATGCAGATGAAAAGGCATGCTGTTGCAGGGAATGTGAAATGGCATACCCACTTTGAAAAATTGTTTGGCAATTTTCCTCCTAAAGTGAATTGTACACTCCCTGTAAGATCCATTGCTCTTACTCCTAGTTATTTATACAAATGAATTTAAAAGTACATATACACAAAAACGTACACATGGATATGTATAATAGCTTTATTAGTGATAATAAAAACTGGAAATGAACCAGATTGTTTTTAACAAGTGAATAGATAGATAAGCAAACCATGGCTCATCTACTCAATGGGCTATTACTCAGCAATATAAGAATCAAAGTTTTGGTTTATGCAACCGCCTGGATAAATATTAAATCTACTTTGTTAAGTAAAGGATACATATTCTACGGTTGTGTTGATTGGACATTCTGAAAAAGGTAAACTATAGAGATTGTGAACATATCAGTAGTACTTGGAGATTCAGGATGAGGAAGGGTCTGAATGAAAAGAGGCCACCATGGGAATTTTTACAGTGAGGAAACTATGCTATATTATACTATGTAGTAGATGCACAATTCTTTCTTTTTTAGAACTGTACACCATAAAGAATAACTTTTATAATTTGCAAATAAAAACCATTAAAATGTTGGAGAAACCCAGGAATAAGGATAATAGAAAATTACTATTAGAAGCCAACAGCAACAATAATTACAGGTCAATCCACTGACAAAACTTTAAGGAGCCTTAAAATATCACCATAAAATATATATACCTATGTTCAATTAATATGTATCTACAAATTTTTTGAAATTATTTCCTCAAGGAAGTAGAAATTAATTTCACTTTTTTTGAGTCTGGATTGCAGTTAGTGAGTTTTTAATAAATTAAGTGTGAAAAGTAAAACTAGTAACTATAGTGGAGAAATCTGGCAGAGTACACGTTAACTAAGTTATCAAAGTTAGCATCACCCCAAATATATTATGTTTATATCAAATACTCCTTAATATGATGACCTGAGTAGGGTACTTCACCTCTATTACATTTTCCCCCTAAATCCATAAAGTCATATAAACATAAGAAACCATCACACAAATTTGAATTGCGAGCCATTCTACAAAATAAGTGGCCTGTTTTCTTAAAAAAATGTCAAGGTCATAGAAGACAAGGAAATATGAAAAATTATTACAGATTGGATGATACTGAAGAAACTAAATTCAGTGTGGTACCTTGGGTTAGATCCTGAAATAGTTAAAGGACATTAATTTAAAAAACAAAAACAAATGAAGGAAAAAAGCTATGGAAAATCAGTCTGTCATCTAGTTACTACAATATTAACTAAATAAACATATCACAGTCACATAAAAGGTTAGCATTAGGGGACCTGAGTAAGGGGCATACACAACCCTCTCTGTGATATGTTAGCAAATTACCTGTCAATCAAAAAGGAATTTCAAAATAAAAAGGTTTTAAAATAATAAGTATAGTACACTTCCTATAAAAAAGCTAAACTGAAACCATGGATGTATGATATATCTGTAAGCACAGGACATTGGTGTGGAAGTAGATATATGGAGGCATATGAGCGTCTCTATATTGCATGACTTAATAGCTATGAACATAAGTTATTATTCAACAAGTAGCATATAACTACCTTCTGTATTTTATTATAAAATCTGTTAAGAATGATAAATAAAAGTAATAATTTACTGTATAATACATTATTGTGTTATGTTCAAAATCACTGCATTAGAATTAGATTTGAAAATAATTATAGTGCATCAGTCACTATAACTTTGAGGTTTCTAAAATTCTCTAACTTTTATTGATTATATCATCATAATACTAGCACATTTCTTATTTAATGTTTACATATTTTCTCTGACATTTAAAATCATGTCACAACAATCTTTCATAAACAATAAGTAGCACATCTATACTAATAATAGACAAATATGTAAATTGACCCTCCCTCCGTATTGCCCACAGCCAATCAAGAGTGAGTATGCAAATTAACCCAACAAAGATGGCGGGCCTATATGTGCAAGCGCTGAGCAGCCAGAGGCAAGGTAAGATGCCTGCCTGCCCACTGAGTAGCCAGGGCAACGTGGCCAACATCCCCAGGACCCCGCCCGTTCCGATCCTGTGGCCAGTGTGAGCAGGCCAGTGCAGAGTGGCTGGGTTCCCGGGGACACTACCGGAGTGTCTGGTCCTGTCAGCCCAGCCTGGGGGGTGGCTGAAGTTCTCAGTCCTTTTGGTTTCTGAAGCCCCTGGACTGGAAGCAGAAACCATGAGCAAGGGGAGCACCAGGAATTCTGGGAATTGTAATTCTGGTGGCAGCCTCTGGACCAGTAGTGGAAGCCCAGAGTGTGTGGGAGCACCAGAAATGCTGGGAATCGTAGTTCTTGTGGCAGACACATTGGGGGATCTCCTAGACCAAGGGTGGGCAAACTTTTTGACTCAAGGGCCACAATGGGTTCTTAAACTGGACCGGAGGGCCAGAACAAAAGCATGGATGGACTGTTTGTGTGAACTAATATAAATTCAAAGTAAACATCATTACATAAAAGGGTACGGTCTTTTTTTTTTAGTTTTATTCATTTCAAATGGGCCGGATCCGGCCCGCGGGCCGTAGTTTGCCCACGGCTGTTGTAGACACTAGAACAGTGGTTCTCAACCTTCCTAATGCCACGACCCTTTAATACAGTTCCTCATGTTGTGCTGACCCCCAAACATAAAATTATTTTCGTTGCCACTTCATAACTGTAATTTTGCTACTGTTATGAATCATAATGTAAATATCTGATATGCAGGATGTATTTTCATTGTTACATATTGAACATAATTAAAGCATAGTGATTAATCACAAAAACAATATGTAATTATATATGTGTTTTCCAATGATCTTAGGCGACCCCTGTGAAAGGGTCGTTCGACCCCCAAAGGGGTTGCGACCCACAGGTTGAGAACCACTGTACTAGAGCAAAGTGAGCCTGGAGCAAGTTACTGTTGCGGTGGGGGATGGAGGGAAAGCAAAGGTGAGAGACATAGTCAGAGTGTCGAGGAAAAATTAAAAGGAAGATATCCTGCAACTTCTAGGAAATCTCCACCAATGGAGCAAAGAAAAAAAAAGACCTCTATTATTCTGTGAGTACAAAACCAAACTGGGTTGGGGTCTCAGACAATTCGCTCACATGACTGCAAAGACAGACAGAAACTCCCAGATTGGCGAGGGCTCTCCTGAGGGCTCCCAGATTGGAGAGGGTGCAGGTCAGGCTGAGGTACCCATCCCCCGTGCACGAATTTCATGCACCAGGCCCCTAGTATACTCATAACATTGAAAATGCACTTTATTGGGTTTCAGTTTTCAGGACCAATTACCAGACAAAGTACAGATAACTTAATTATGATAATAACAATGAAATTCAGTTTGCAATAATAGGAATGGAAAAGTAGCGTAGAGTCTGAGAAGAGGTGGGTATACTAGTGAGGAGGGCAGAGTGAAAGGAAGTATAAAGTATAGAGAGGAGATATAAAATGCTTTCCAATATGATGTTCAGAAAGATGGTTTAAGTGTATTGTTTAAAGTTTTTTAGGTCACTACACTCATAACTAAGAAACACTGGAATGAGAAGAAAATGATAAAATTGGCCACATTTCTTATTTTTCATAGTAAGATAAAATACGATATATTGAGAATGACAAGTATTAGCATATCATCACAAGTAACCACTAAAGAACCTAAACCTCAAACACTCAAAGGAGATGCTGTAACCAAAAATACAGGCTTGGCTCAATGTCCCAAAGAAAGCCAAACTCATAAGACAGGTGCTGGTGCAAAAGGAAAGAAGTTTATTCAGGTGACAGGACCTGGGAGAATGGTGGACTCCCATCTCAAACACCATCTCATCTTCCTGCTCAAGCCTGGGGTTCTCATAGGGATATAGAGGGGAGGGCTTTTTTCCTACCCAATTATCTTTCTAGCTTTTGGCATGCTGGGTCCTACCATTCATCTCTCTAGCTTTTGGCCTCTCTTGCCCTATCCATTCATATGTCTAGTTTTTGGCATGTTGGGGCACTGTCTTTCTAGGTTTTGGCTTGCTGGAGCTCTATCCACTCATCTTGCTAGTTTTTGGCGTCTTGGTGTAATAACCTCCATGAGCGCCATCTTGGCCAGTGGAGGAGGCTCCCCAGCTCTCTCTGACTGGGTATCAGGACCCTGTCAGGAAGTGTGGTGACGCTGCAGCCTTCAGGTCACCTCTCGATGCTGGACACAGTGACTGTACATCCAGGGGAGCTGGTTGGAGCCCATGGGGCACCCCTGAGTCCTGGTACTCGCATCCTCTACCCAGCGTCCAGGTTCTCTGCACAATCTCCAAGCAGCCCAGCCTTCCAAAGTGGCCAGCCAGGCCCACGCTCTGACTGACAGCTGTCTAGGTAATAATGGCTTTGGGGAGTGGGCCTGTAGGCGATGTGCTTTAAGTGTGTGGGCCAGTTTCCAATGTATGGCTCTCAGCTCTAAATTTGCCCTCAGTTGCCTACTTTATAAAAAATGGCTCTGAGCTTTTAAAATATTTGTTCCTCTATCAATTAGCATAATATTAAGTTTATCAGTAGAAGGTACTACAAAGGTGTTACAGGAGGAAAGATTTCTGATTCCTAGTTCCAGAGCACTTACCTGGCATCAGCAGGCTTCTGCAGTACCCACAGCTTCCCAAGGGCCTGGTGCCTGCAGTAGGTACAGCTTCTCCAGCACAGGGTCCCTGAGGGATATGGCGGCCAGGACCATGTAATGGCTAGCATCCTCCCTCAGGGGGGTTATAGAGGATTGCCTCCCATGAGAAAAGCTTTCTTGGCACACTGGAATGTGAATTTATAGCAGGTTCAGGGAAACACCTATCATTTATGACTCAACCCCCAACCTTTACACCACAAATTCAGCACACTAGGTTTTCATTGGACATCTGTGGGATGAAATCTATAGTGAGGGTGAAATATGTATTTGTGTGTTGGGTGGTCCCGGTGTGTACCTGTTGTCCTAGCATACTTATTAGTAGCAATTATTAGTAGCAGTTCTTCACTTCAAAATGTATCCCATTTGAGCAATTTATCATAGATTTTTCTCTAATTTTATTCTTTGGTGACAGTATGAAGTATTTCTCTCTCTCTGAGAAAAACATGAAAAAATTCATAAATATATAAATATATATATATTTATCTTTATGTAATATAAATACTTTATTATATATATAATGCCTGGTATAGGAAATGGTACATAGAGCTATGGGATTAAAGATAGGGCATGGTTGTGGTAGATGGTGGTTATGTATTAGGTATCAGGTTTGAAACAATGAATAATTAGGTAGAAGTCAAGATAAATAATAAAGAAAACATGTAATGAGAAATCCAGATAGTGGCCAGGTGATTCTTTTTGCTCATAACAAGTCCACTGAGCAGGCAGTATGCAGTAGAAAGAATTTAGGAAGGAATGCTATGAGGTCTGGGTTAATGAGCACTGTCCAACTACAGTTGCTGAAAATCTCTTCCACACCTGACCATCGGGATCGAATAATGCTCATAAAATAGTTATATTACCTGTTGAATAAATATGATTGAATCTCCACAGTCAACCTTTATGTCCTGCTCCAATTTATTTTAGTTGGAATGAGTTGCCTCCTCTTTTACTTATATGTTCATCTGAATTTTTGAAGGCAGATCAAAGTGGCAAAGATTGTAGACACTTGATTAGTTGTTTTATGTTATTATTTTCTATGGAGATTTGTTGAGGAACTTTATTGCAGATCATGGGAAAACCTTCTGAGACCAATTATCCTCAAAGGCCAAGTTATATCAGTGTTATCTGGGCAGAAGAAGAAAAATATTTGTGAAGTTGGGACCCTCAGACCCACTGACGGCTTCAGTTGCCAGTTTCCCTCTGCTGATGACGACAAATTCTATTTGACAACATCTTGAGGCAGGGTGTTCAGGTTTTTTTTTATTATTATTTGTTTTTTTTTTTTGAAGCAGAAATAAAATTTTAATAGTTGCATCTACTGACATAATCTACTTTATTTTTCCGTTTTAATTAGTGATTTTTTGGATTCTTTTACTTCCTGAAAGATGAGAAGGCAATTTAAAGTATAAACAAAAGCTATTGGTCCTTTTAGTGTTTGTCTTTGAAAGGGGCCACATGCTGACCTGACAAGCTCAGGGGAGGCCTGCATGGCAGTCTTGCAAACTCAGAGACCTAAAGTAACCACAAAGGATGGTCTGAAATTAAACTGTAACTAAAGCAGTGATGGTGAGCAGTTACGTCCTAGGCCGGTATCTTCACTGACAAGGTCAACCTCTACCTTAACTGAGCCTATCTGTCTGTTTGTATCTATGATAACCTACTCTTGAAATGTCTGGGTAACTTGTGACTTCCCTTTTTCTGGAGCCCCTGGGGCACAACCAAATGTGCTGGGCGCCAGGACAGATACCACAAATTCCTTCATTATCATGTTAATTGTTCCTGCACCCACCTAAGTGTGTGTCTATCATTTTACTTTTTGTCCAATCCCAGGGGTTTCCCTGATTTGCTTTATCCCTCCTCCTTAACCCATCACCAATGGATTTCATGTAACCCACCTATGTCCCTCCTTTGATTGCAACGTATCAATACAAATGTAACTCGCCATTCTCTGGAGCATTGTCTCAATTCATTGAGGTTCTGCTTCCCGGCATATGTCGACAGTTTGGCTCAAATAAACTCACAAACATTCTTTACAGGTTTCAATGTGTTTTTGTTTGTTTGTTTTTGTTTTTCGTTAGCAGTCTTTATGAGCTTAACACACTGACCAGTGTACCAGCAGAGATTGAAAACTGGAAAGGCTGCTTACCCAGCCTGTTACTTCCACTTGTTTGCTTTCAGGCTGGGCAGCGGCCTGGACCCAGTGGACAGGGAGCTGGGAGGCCTGCTGGCTGAGTGAGGGCTGAAGAAATGCTGTTGTCAGGTACATAAAAGAGGCCCAGGGGGTCCAGGAATATTCCACTTAGAGGAAACAAGAAGTAGCTGCCAGACTGGAGAGGGGACAAGGCAGGCACCTCTTCGCCTCTTGGATACGGCCACCTTCACCTTCAACTGGGGGATCGGATGCCCCTTCCTAGTGCCCTCAACCAGCTTAGGAGTGGGCACACCCATTCCCAGTGGGCCATTCAGAAAATGAGGATATTAATTTTACTTCCAAAGAATTCCTTGCTCCAGTAGAACACTGGATAAATGAGATCTCTTGTAACGAGTTTTCCAAATGGGTTCACTGGTGGGAAGGCGTGAGCATGCCTCGGGGACCTAAAGGCATTAAGCAGCTCTGTCCACTGGGCAGGGGCTCTTCACACCTCCACAGGGCTGCCTGGGGCGGGCAGGGGGGGGGGGCGGGCAAGCCAGGACCAGGAGCTTCCTGGGGCATAGGTGCTGACTGAACAGAAGAACTTTCATACTGACTTCCGTGTGGGAGGAGATAGCCCCATCACAGCAGGTGAGCCAAGACCTAATGACCACCTGGCCTGAACGTGAGAGCAGAATCTTGCCAGGACTGGATCGCTGGCCTCTGCAGTCCCTTTTATCCTTAGAATATGAAGTGACACCAGCTAACAGAGATGCCTGCATTTACTTAGAGCCAAGCTAATCGATGCAGTGTTTGGGCTCAGGATTATTGGGCTCATGGCATCATTCTATAGGCTCGGCTGCATTTCATACCATTGGCCTTGGCACCATTGGCGTTCTGGGTTGATGTGCCCACTCCCCATGAGCTAAAGGGCCCTCAGAAGCTGTGTGCTCCTGCATAGCTTGCAAAGCGACCAGGTGTAAGATTCCATATTGTGGAAAAGGTATCAGGAAACAGTAAAAGATCTCTAATACGGATTCTTATTTGTGGGCGGAGTGGCTGCTACCTGCCTCGACCTCAGTGCATGAGTACAGCACACACAGGGGCTTTATCGATGGGGCTTGGGAACCTGACAGCCCGGCATGCAGACTGTGAGGGCTTGGACAGCTGCCAGGAGACAAGGGATGAGGGACCAGCCTCAGTGGGCTCTGCTGCTGGGTTGTCCCTTCTCAGTTCTTAGAGGCAAGTGAGCAGGAGAGGGTTCAGCCCTTCACAAACTGGGGGGTGACCTCGTACATTCCCACAGACTCCGGGGCCTTTCCATCAGTCAGTCCAGTCCTTCTCCTGCAGATTAACCTCACTGAAGATTGTCCTCCATTCTACGCCCTCAGCAGCAAACCCAGCCCGAGGCTGGAAATCAACTGGCTCAAGGCCCGGCACTCAAACGCTACTATTGTCCTGAACTTCTCATCGTCTTCAACATTGTGTGATCTGATGTGCTGCTCAGAATCTCAACGGAGTGTTCCCTTGCACACAGCTTGCACTTCTGGACCAGGGAGGCGCTGCCACGGCCTCCCTTCTGTGCCACACTGTCCACCGGCCAAATGTATTGCTGCTTCTCTGAAAGCTCACCACAGTGGCCACATTTCAGCTCCAGGTACCCCTGGGAGTCCTCCTGCACAGGCCGGAGGTTAGTGACCTTCTCTGAGCTGCAGCACAATTTTCCCCACAGGGGCTGGCTCAGCCCGGGGCGGCTGCGGTCCCTGCTTTCCAGCCCATCTCCAATGGTGGGCGCCCTGCAGGGTGTCCAGTTTTGTGGAATGATGCAGAGCACAAATTCACCTACTTAGTGCTGTCATTCCTACTTGAAATGCTCAAAAAGGAAAGACTGCTCTTTTTTTATCAAAAGATACTGAATTTGATTATGGGAAATGATGGAACTTCATTGTCGTGGCAGCATTGTTCCTGCACAGGGATGCCTCAGGTACCGAGTGTCAGCCCTATGAGCTTGGGAGGAGCAAACTCAAAGCAGGCATGCGGTTCTCCACTCTCTGCACTGATTGCCCTGTAGGGGCCAACCTGACATATGAGGCTGAGTTTAGACATCAGGCATTGTCTGCATGGAGGCCAGAGAATGTTGCACTCATCATTTCAAACGTATGGCTGGCTCACAATATTTAAATAAAACTTTCATTAAAAATTCGGCTTGGTATTTTCATAGACACAGACAGGCAGTGGTAACTTCTGCCCAGGTAAGGGGGTGGTGAGGACATTTGAATACCCACAAGAATAATGAGAGCAGGATCAGTAATTGTACATCTTGGAAAATATTTATCCTGATAAGTTGACCGTTTGGATGTGTATTGTAGAATGGATGATATAAAAATGGATAATGCCTCAAATATAAATTTTGGAAGAAACCTCCATAAAGTTTTCCTTAATGTATTCAAAACATTTTATAAAACAGTTTAAGATTTTAAGTTCAGAAGTCCCTGCCTCCCCCCAAAAATGACAGAAAGTAAAACTTTACTAACACAAATAAGAGCTCTGAACAGCATTTGAATTCCCATCACACCACACCTGGTAAGAATCAGCCTAGCACAGCACCATCCATCATGCCAGGCTGTCAGTTCTGACATCCTTTAAGTCTACGCTGTGTGCTTAATGACTACATGACCAAAAATGTAAACAGACACCACACATACAGGTATGTGGTACATATATGTTTGTGTATATTCGAATTTGAATATGTGGTATAAAGAAGCACCAGAAGAATTATGGCACACAAATAGCCCATGAAAACATACTCATGCAGACATGCATGCATGCCCCTCACAACAGCTAAACCAAAAAACAAGCAACTTCTTACATAAGAACACAAGCCCATTTTAAATAATTTACCCAATGCACGAAAGGTCAGGAAACAGATATCAATATGTGCTCGCCAATAGATAGATGATAGCCTTATTAGACACTCCTTCACCCGTCATTATGACACATCAAATTGTGACTTACTAATAGGGATTCAGGAGTAGCTGGTGAGCCCAGCACAAGTCCTGTATTAATAATTCATCAGGCACGCACACATGCCTGATGCACACACACACACACACACACACAAATGGTGGAAGTACTTGAATATTTGAAAGCCCATGTGCATTTTGGCTTTAAACAGAAATGCAACAACTCAGATTTCACAGATTTCAGTTTTATCATTAGCAGATTGCTTGCCTTTAATTGATTATAGGAGCATTTTTTATTATTTCACTCGCTTATTTAGCATCTTTGTAGTTCACTAGGAGTATTGAGTTTAGCAATTGTTCTCATATTCCAGGAAAAGACATCATTTGATGTTTGCAAATGGTCTATTTTGGGAGATTAGCAGTTACATTTGTAATTGTAAAAATCCCCAACCCTTTCCCTCGATGCTGCAGGACCCCCTCCCTTCACTCAGGGATACAGATGTAAGGACACATGGAATGCTATAATGACAAACATGGAAATGAAGATGTTAAACTCCAAATTGTGTAATTCTCTTTCATTAAAAGGCACAGAATTAGTTTTGCTGCTAATACATTCTTAAGAAATCAAAAATATAAGATAAATAAGATGACTGTTTTCATTTGTATATTAATTTTCTCATTTTTAACTTAGTAAATTTTCAAGTGCCACAGTTTGTGTAAAACTGAATCATGGTATAAAATATAGTTCTCAAATATCTTAAAATATTCTCATAATGTCACATTTATCTAATAGTAAAATTCTGTCAATTTAAGAAACACTGAAAACGCAAAAGGAAAATTATGCACACATACATTCACACACCCTCACACACTTCTACATGTATGCACACTCATCCACATACCCTCACACACGTCTACATGAATGCACACACACATCCACACTTCTACATGTATGCACACATACATTCACACACCCTCACACACGTCTACATGTATGCACACACACATTCACACACCCTCACACTTCTACATGAATGCACACACACATTCACACACCCTCACACACGTCTACATGAATGCACACACATTCACACACCCTCACACACTTCTACATGTATGCACACATTTTTCTCTTTATTTTTGGAAGCTGCCAGGATGTTAGCTGTGGCCTCTGCTGTAGTCAGGCTCCAGCTCCAAGGGCTTGTCTCCGTGGCTGCTAGGGGCCGGCTGACCACACTCGTCCCTCCAACTGAGTGTAAGCCTGTCAGGGCTGCGCATGCACACAGGACACAGCTAAACGGTCCCCCCTCCCGCAGCTCCCAGTCTCAAGGAGCATCGACAGGTAGACACAAATGAAAATAGTCTCTCAAATCTCTCTTCATTTTTGACAAGATTAAGGCAATCGTAGATAAAAGTGGTAACAAATAAAACGGGCGCTATGTCAATGTGGATCTTCAGAAGAGGTATATTAATTTGCAGGTTATTTTTGTTTCATATGTGAGTAAATATTTAATATCTAGAAAGATGATTATGTATGTTAGGGATCTAACATTATGAAGAAAACCTAACATACAGGTTGCTCTCAAATGGTTAATATCTTTTGTTCCCTGAAAGTATTATTTAATTTTGCTTTTTCAGCAAATATAGACAGAGCCTTCGGTTAGGTAGCTATTTGAAAGTAAATCATTCCACCGAGGGCCATCCTGCTGCTAATGCCACCTTAACTCAATATGGTTTCTCACGTGGGGTGTGCCCCTTCCTCGGTACTTACTCTAACGATGGCCGCCGGCCAGAAGGCACTCCTCCCCCGAAAAGGACAGCTTTTAATTTTCATCCAAAACAACAGAACGCATTGCAAGTTCGATGCTCACAAGGAAACGCCAACAAAAGAAGGAACTGCACGCCTCTGGTCCCCTGAGTTGTTCTTTCAAAGGTTTTCGGCAACCATTGCTTTCAGAGCTGCGTTTCCACTGCGTTTCAGATGCCAAAATATGGTTCACGCAGCATTAATAAAGGGTCACACCAGAGTTAATGAAAAGGTTCCATGGGCACATCCAATAAGCATGTACCTAACTAAAGGCGTGGGCAGGCCAGAAGCACAGATACCTTCTCCCTACAAATACCTATCGGACCTGTCCGCACTGGCGGCGAGCCCCCGTGGCTGGCCGGTGCCTGAAGGCGCACTGGGTGTGCTCAGCTGGTGGCTGGCACTGGGCTGGACGAGGGCTGGTAAGGAACACGGTGCAGTCTTTCATGGTCTCCCCGCCAGCTGTCACCAGCTATGGGTGCTGAAAAGATGCTGTCACTTCATCCAAAGGGATTTACTTGGTCAGCAGCAACATTTACATACAAAGCATGCAGTTCAAAGGCTGGTAAAGGCTCGTGAGTGCACAAGAGCACATGTGTTTGCCACAGGAATACATCCTGAGGACATTTTAGTCCCAAAGCCAGGATCACTGCCAGGGGCACGGTGGCAGATGAAGGCAAGGACCTTCACCACTCCAGTCATTACCTTCCAACCATTCCACTCACCCTCATGAGCCTGTTATCAAGGCCATTAGAAAGGAAAGAAAGGAAAAGAAAAACTCCAGCCCGCAGTGGGGCTACGGAAACACACCGCGGCTCTCGCATTGCCGGCTCACCTGCGTGCACACACCTGTTCCCGGCGCCTTGTGTTCTCCGTGTCCACAGCCACAGTGAGACCCACAGACTGTGTGAGAACCGGAGCGGGGAGCCGAAGCGCGCAGCGTGTTGCAGGCGCTGACTCAGGGTCACCTTCGAAATGACAGGGGAGGTTGCTGAATTGTCCACAGCAGGAGGCTTGGAAGGTGGTGGTGTGAAGGCAGCCCCTTGCATGACGGTAAAGGTGAAATCTCTGCGGTTAATGCTGGAGGGGAGGACATAAGGCTACCTGATCGGCTGAAGCAAACACCAGCCACGAAGGCCATTTTATTTAAAGCCAAAGGAAAGCACAGACTTCACCTGTGAGCACCCACCATTACTAGTAAAAACGCACATTTCCTTGTCCAGATTGGTAACGGAGCCATACCCAGGCCCAAGAGCGGCATGTGGCTGGGCAGTGTCTGCCCGCCCGTGGACGCACACACAACCAATGGCCATCCTGTTAGGCCCGGGGCCTAGAAGAGGGAGACTGCGCCCAGGCCAGTGCCTTAGGCTGGACCTCAGCATGTGGCAGGGGGTGCTCCTACCTGAGGTGTAGCTTATGAGCTTAAGCCTGGTTTGACCTCAAGACGCGTGGCCGAAGAATTGTTCCGGCTCTCATGTGCAGAGAAGGCCCTGCAGCAGTGTCTTCGTGATGGGATATGGAACACAGGAGAGGCTCCCAGATGGCAGGAGAATCCCCACCCCAAAGCAAAGCAAAGCAAAGAATTGAGGCGAAATGGCCTTGTGCAGATTTTAGGAGAAATTTGTCAGAAGAGATGCTTAGAGCGTTTGCAGGAAGGAGCAAGCTGTTAAGAAGTGCAGCACAAGTCAGAGAGTCTGCCTTTAGATGTCACTGCAAGCTCACTGCAGCGTTTCCCAAACTCCAGGAAGGGTTGGGATCCTTTGAGTCCAGCCCATATCCACTCCAGCAGTTCCAGGAGTGCAGTGCGCACCATCTAGATCTCCTCACAGAGGCTCTCGGGCAGTGGGCCCAGCGGAGCAGCCGAGGGAAGCCTCGGACTCGCCATGGCCTTCATGCAAGCTCCCAGCTGCCTTCCATCGTCACCTTCACTGTGCGGACAGGCCCCCAGCAGGACTGTAGCACAACTAATGCAAATGAGCGGCACTTGCCGCAACCTGCAGGGGCGGGCAGTGGTATGGGCCAGCGTGTGCCCCCAGAGTGGTCCCACCTCCCTTTCTCTGATCGCTTCGTTCCAATGCATTCACGCTAAACGAATATTTCCTATTTAGGAATATGGCTTTGTTTTGTTTCTGCTTTTATCCCAGATTAGAGGGAAATGTTATAAATATTACCAAATGGGTAATATTTCTTAAGTTGACAGCAGTTTCTGAGGGGAAAAAATAGGCCAAAATAAATGTGACCACCTCACCTAGGCCCCATTTCCTCATATAAAAGAGGCATTTCTCGCTGCGGAAAAGTGACTTTTGGGCTTGAATTGCTTTTCCACGGGGAGGCAAGGCAAAGGCTTGTAAGTGAGGAGCACTGTATCCAAGAAAGTCCAATTAACTATTAGACCAAAAACTAACTCCGATAGCTGGCATCCAATCTAAAATCTGAGTAAAACAGACAAATCAAATATCCAGCAAAAGCATTACCAAATGCTGCACACGCATCTGCCTATACATTTCTAATCAGTATTCATTTCCTGTCCTTAAAATAAACAGAAAACAGATTTCTCAGCTTTCCCTAAAATCAATCTTTTGCAGTATCTGTCAGTTTCTCCCCTCCAATTAGTATTCTACATCCATTTATTTTTGTTGTAAGTTAATTTTTTTAACGTACCTTGGCACGCATGTTTCATTCAATGCTTGTAAATGAAGTGACAGACTAACACTGTGCTCCTTGAGGCCATCAAACCTGTAACTTTGTTAATGAACTGAGATGAATCAGAGATACCTTATTAATTATTGCTTGCCTGGTAGGTAAAGCTTTGGCTTTTCACCTCACTGGCCCAGAGAACAAGATTGCCTTTGGCCATGTCCAAGGGGCTCATTAAGGCATCTCTGGGGATTGGGGAGGAATTGTTAGTGAAAAGCAGTGGTCAGTGCCCCTCCGAGAGCCAGCAGGGGGAGGAAGCCCTCACCACCGAGGACTAACGAGGCGGTTGTGGTACACCTGTAATCAGACGGGCCTGGAGGTGCCTGGAGACCACCGTGCTCTCTTTGTGATTTGGGAAGTTATCTGAAAACGCTGAATCCAATCCATAATTGATGTGTGCACACAATTATAATCCTCCAGATAGCTACAAACTGTTGCCGTTGCAAGCCTCAAGGAGAGGTAAACTTTAACATACGGGCATGAGCCAAGATATTGGATATAATAAAAGAGAAAGCTATGGGCAGCAGGAAGGGAATTGAATCTGTTTTTCATAACGAGCGTAATTACATAGAGCTTCTTGACAGCTAGTACACGAAAGCATAGGCGATATTGTAAAGAATAGGCTTTGTCATCTGTATCGTACATATTTCTATGTGTGCACCGTTTCTGTAGTGCACAGAGCTGACAGTCGCTTCTGAGTGAGTCGGCCATTAGACATGGGCTTTCACTGGGAACAGACATGTGCTCCTGCAGGTTGGGGAGGATGGGGATGGGGAATTCTGGCAATGGACTCACAATGAAGATATTTGCTAAGCTTTCAAAATGGCAGGTCCCCCGGATGGTTCTGTGATGAGGCTGCACAGTCGGTGGGTTGATGTGTGGGTGCTCCGGTGTGGTCAGTCAACACGGCTATTGATCGCTCACCGTGGGCTGCGGGCCAGGCGGGGCCCACCTGCTCGTGCGGCATGACCTGGTATTGGATGTCAATGGAAAGGAAGCTATGAAATGTCACTGCGGCACTTCGCGGGGGCTGCCACTCTGCTGATTGACTGTCCAAACACAACAGCCCAAAGACATGGGAGAGAGGCCGTGGCCCCCGGGGCACATTGCTGTGTAGCTACACTTCGCTGCAGGGAAAGACCCCAGCACTTCTTCTCAAGGTCAGCAAAGTCTAAACATCTGCAGGGCGATGGTGCTCAGAAACACGGTGTCTGGCTTCAGGGCGGGCCTGCAAGAGTTTCGGGTTTATTCAGTCCAGATTGGGTTTGGTTCTTGATTTTCAAACATTTCTTGTCATTGTAATAGGAGAAAAATACAGCAGTTCTATAGATTAAAAATATAAGAATTCAAAATGTTCTCATTATTAAAGCATATTCCTAAATATTTGCATATTTGGTTACATTAAAATTTTATGTCTTTATCTTGGAAGTTGAGTTTTGAGTAAAAAATTAAAACAAAGCCCTTAAATTCAAATTATTAAGAGATCTAAAACTATTCTACCAGCTAATAAGTGTTAATATAATTTTTATTGATTTACTTAAATATTGCTTAGCATTTGAATTTAGTACCTGACCATATTTGCTTAGAAAAAAGTATACAAAGTTTGAAGGGATAAGATAATCAATCTGACAAGTTTGATAAAATAATAAAAATATTTAATATGAGATTTGGAAGTATGAAAATATTTAAGATAAGACCTGATCCACACAAAATCAAAATATGAAATACAAATTATTGAGTTAACTTCTGGTTAACATACAATTCATTAAAAAATGAATCTCTTGCAGCTTTTTAGAAATTTGCATGCACCACTGATTCCCATGTTTTGGGGATTTGATTTTTTTTAATGATGTCCCATAGGAGTCTTTTTAAGTATTTTATTTCTAATCGCCCCCTCCCCATGAAATATTATTAGCAAAAATACCTTCTATATCCGTTGATGCGCTGTGGCCCTTTGAAGCGCCTAACCAGTGGTTCTCAACCTTCCTAATGCCGCGAGCCTTTAATACAGTTCCTCATGTTGTGGTGACCCCCAACCATAAAATTGTTTTCATTGCTACTTCATAACTGTCATTTTGCTACTGTTATGAATCATAATGTAAGTATCTGATATGCAGGATGTATTTTCATTGTTCGCGACCCAGAGGTTGAGAACCGCTGGGCCCTAAACCATGATAATATCTGAGATTCTTCCCCCCACCTCCCACCTCCCAAAATTAATTTCACCCTCTTGGGGGCGTTATTGCCTCTGTTGAGAACAGATGAGCTACGCATATTTCCAGGCAGGATATGGATATGATTTCTGCAATAATCTCGTCCCTTCTTCCTCTTATCAAGACATCATTGCTAAGCGATAAGCAGAGAAACTTTTCTAAATGTCTTTGAAGAAGTGAGAAGGGGCAGGCCAGGGGCGAGGAAGCGGCGCCGTCCTTCGCACGGGCGCGCGGTTCTGGCCGCTGCTCAGCGCAGCCCACGGCGCTCCCTCCGCTGCGCCGCGAGGCCCACGCGTGGCACCGGCCGCGCGCGCCGCAGCCTCAGTGACCCGCGGCGCTGCCGCCGGCCGCGGTCCCCGCTGGACGCCCAGCAGGTGAGGTGCGGTGCGAGCGCTTTTGATGCTGCCAGCTCCCATTTGCCACCCAACTTTTCCCCTTCCAAACCTCTTAGCAAACTTCAAAGGCCTCCTCGCTTCTTGCCTTAATCCCGTGCACTGAGACCTCGAGTTCAAAGAACTTCCCTTAAACCCTCTTCTTAAACTTTTTTCTTTCCCCTCCACACAGTAGCAATTACAGCTGCGTTGCGTGGCGATCGGCTCTGGCGATCGCTCCTGCTATTAATTAATCTCACAAAGGGGGCTCATTTCCTGGCAAGCCATTGACGAGGCCCGGGAACAGAGCAGCCTTTCAAAGGCTCCGGCTGGCGCAGGGCGCGGGACCCGAGCAGCCCCGCAGCAGCGGCGGTGGAGGCGCACCTGATACCCATCCGCTTCGAGGAAGGATTCCCGTTACTCAAGCTCCTGACTCATTTTCACCTGCCAAGGCGCACAAGCCAGGCAGCGCGGCGCAAACGTAGCCCCACTTTGGAGAGATTTGCAGGAGCCGCTCTGCCCTCGCAGCCCAGCAAAAGCATTCTGAGCCAACACTTCACTTTCAACGGAAAGTGCTCGCTTTCCGCGCACAGAGAAGCCCTTGGAAGGGGAGGAGATGAAGAGGCAAGAAAGAAGCATAACAGACAAGAGATTAAAGCTTTCTATTCAGTACCTCTTTCGTATTCAAATCGTGCTAGGGCTCTGTGAAAGTTAGAAGCAGCTCGCGCAGGAGAGCTTCTAAGTGAGTGCGGGGCTCCATGGGGACAGGAAAGCCCTGCCCGGGAATGAAAGGAAGATAAGATGTCTGTCCTGTGTGAAACAGCTCCAGAGTCGCTCAATTACTTCAGCAAACCATCAAGGCGAGCTTTGAAGATTTGAGAAAACACTGTTAAAATTTAACAAAATAGCGCATGTTGCAGACTTTGTGCCAGTAAGTGTTTGGGTGCTTCTGTGAATTGCTTAACCTATACTCTCCCTACATGAATGATGTTTACTTCTTTGGTTTGGGGGTAGGGAGGGCCAATGCATTTTGATGGTACCATTTAGAGAAAAGGAAAGCCCTCTATTAAAAAAAAAAAAAAAAAAAAGGAAGAAGAAGAAGAAGAAGAAGAAGAAGAAGAAGAAGAAGAAGAAGAAGAAGAAGAAGAAGAAGAAGAAGAAGAGGAAGAAGAAGAAGGGAAAGAAAAAAACATTACTCTGAATCACTTGGAGTCAGAGCTTCAAAAAAGCAAAAACAAAAAACAAAACCAAAAAAACAAAACAGGTGTCTTTGATTAGAAGAAAACAGGCTTGTGAATAAGAGGCCCCTCACTGCATTTTTGTTTCCATGGGGTGGTTGTGTTGTAACAGCTTTAATGCACACAAGCAACCAAATGTCAGCAACAGCCTTTAAGAGCGGAAAGGGCTTCTTTACATGCCTACACTTAGAGGTTGAAAGTACTTTTGTGAAACTGAAACAATCTGTGCATGGAACAAGATAAAGCAGTCTTCAATATTGTTCAGGGAGAAAGCTAAACTGGTGGGGCCTCCAAAATTCTTTTAAAAAAATATTTTTATTGATTTTTAGAGAAAGAGTAAGTGACAGGGAGAGGGAGAGAGAAACATGGGCTGCCTCCTGCACCACCCCTACCTGGGACCGAACCCAGGACCTTTCCATGCACAGGATAATACCCAACCAGCTGAGCCACACCCCCAGGGCCCTCTAGAATTCTCTAAATCCAAGTCATACTGAGCGGGGCATTCATCTCATCCAACGTGGAGTATAGGTGGATTCCTTAAGCAGAAGACAGCATGTCTTCAAAAAACCCCTCTTCTTTTCACTAGAACGGACAGTTGCCTCAATTGATAGTCAACCTCACTCGGATCTCATCTGTCTTATGAGAGTGAATCAACTTTGTACCTCTATGATTTTATTGTTTTTTTTTCCCTGGCGGCTTCTTTTTCATGTGCCTATATTAAGTGTTCTTCCTATCTCCAATCAGAAATGCAACACAATTTCAGTTCATGAAAAATTATTTTAAGAATCTTCAGAAAGCATTCTCGAGAACTTAACCAGTGAATAATACACCCCCTTCTTAAAGTTTTGTCTGGAAAAATAGTAAAAATAAGCTTGATCCCTGAACTCCATATGCAGTTCAAAAAGATTAATACAGAAATTCCAATTTTTTGATCAAAGGGTTTTTTAAAAAGTGAATTAAAAATTGTCTCATAGCGACTATCAAATGCTTTCCATTTGGTTAGGGCAGGGATTCCGACTCTGGTCAAGTGCAACAAATCTTGTGCAATTGGAGTCAGAGCCGAATCTGTCAGTGTAGCGAGGGACACTTTCAAGTTTTAGTTTTGTACTATTGGGATTCGTTTTTAAAAATCTTACCCAAATGGGTAAATATTGTACCCAGGGTCTATTAAAGTTGTCTACATGTAGTTTTTAAAAATATATATGAATATATTTTATTTGTCCATTGCAGCTCCATTCGACATTATTCGGCATTACTTTCCGACGTGCAGTAAGTGGTTAGACAATCGTGTACTTTACAGAGTGGCCCCGATGACAGAGACCCACCTGGCCCCACGCGCAGTGGTTACGATATTATTGACTGCATTCCCTACACTGTAATTTGCATCTCCCTGTCTATTCTGTAACTACTAATTTGTGCTTCCTAATGCCTTCACCTTTTCCACCCAGCCCTCTAACCCTGTCCCCTCTGACAACATTTACTTTTATGTCTTTAACTAAAACATTTTTAAAAGCCTCCCACAAAAGCGCAAATTGATCACCGACTGTTAAAAAATGAAGGTAGCACATTTAATTTAAAAAGGAAAACAGCAGCTTTCTGATAAAGATACCCTCGAGTAACTGGAGACCTTGGAAACCAGGAAGTCCCCCTGGCCCATGACCCCAGCCGAGTCGCACAGTCCTGGAGCCTGGAGCGGGAGCAGGTGGCGGTCTGCAGGTGGCCGGGCACACAGGTCTACTGTGCTCCTCTCAGACCTTGTTACTCCGCGGTCAAAGGATCCATTCTCTGCAGCAATTTTGTGTTTCCTCAGCAGAAAGATTAGCCTTCCCAAGTGCTGAGCCACCGCTGGAGCGGGCTCCGAGGGCAGAGGCAACAGGTGCAGGGGCAGCGTCCGCAAACACCCAGGACCTTGACTTAGTGAGTCTGTGTTCTGCACAGAGGCCAGTCTGCAATGCCCTGGAAGTGTGTGTTGGGGTTTATACAGGGAGGCATCGTAAAGAAAAGAAAAATCCAGAAACAGATACAGAGCTAGAAAAAGGGCACAGTGATCCATAAAGAGGGCAGGAGTGGCAGGAGTTCCAGGGTATTTTCTCTGCATTTGTATCTTAGCTTAGACCTGGTCCCTCTCCGGCCCAGGCAGCCACGTCGTTTCCTTCGACAGAACCCAGCTCAGCACCAACCAATGTCTGCCGGGAGGCACCGAGGATCCGTCAAAAAATTCCACGCAGTGCTCAGTAGAGATCACAGTCACAGTTGAAAAAATACTTTTGGATAATTATATTTTATCTGAAAAAATGTTTCAGAAAAAAATAGATGCTGAGTGTTTATTTTTCTACAGTCATCATATGTTTGTAAACCCAGTGAGTTTTAAATGTGAATCCTTTCTTGAAATTTTAATACACTAACAACCAAGGGCATGTGGTGAGTGTGTTCACAACAGCAGAGCATAGGTGTTACATCCCATTTACCAGACTCCAGCATCAATATTAAATGCCGTGTGATCAAACCTTCGGCAATGCATGGTGCCAAACACAGAGGGGACAGGACTGAAGGAAGCTGGGCTGTAACCCAGTGCTGCAGTAGCTACAGAAAATAGTAATCAAGAAGTAGCTGGAGGTGATAGGGTAATATATTTCCCTCTGGGAGACCACGCTGTAATTAGATTGCACAATGCATTAAGGAGTTTGTGGAATCTTGTGTGCAACCATCCGATAAACCAGGTTGAACCGGTACCAGAGGCCCACCTTGTACACACGCATCCCCGGACGTCCCGGCAGAGGAACGTGAATAACGTGGCCCAGGTGCAGTAGCTCTGACCTGATTCTGCAGAATTCTCACTTTTTGTCTCTTGCTTTTCCTCCACTTCTGTCTTTGCCCCGTCTCCATGTCCATCTCACTCTTTCTCTGTCTTTCTCTGCCTCTATTTCACACACACACACACACACACACACACACACACACACACACACACACACACTCACGCACACACACAACTATCTGAGGATAGAAACTACCCAGTTCAGGGACTTTGTCCATAACATTACTTTAATTTTTATGTGGATAGACTTAAATGTCCCCAAATCTGTTCACATATTATTAACAGAAACAAAAGAGCTGCAATGTGTTATATTTAAACCTATAGGGCATTTCCCCACAAATATGGAAAAATTTAGATTTGTGAGGTCTTTATCCTATTATGGAATAAGTTGTATCCTGAGTTCATTTTTAAAGGAAATAAAGAATTTCATTGTTTATGAGATCTGTTTGAAGAACTGAATTGATACTAGGCTCTGACCATTGAATCTTTAGAGTACCACAATACCTTTTTTTTTCAAAGAAATATATGTTTAAGTCAATATAAAATTTAGTACAACTCCCAATTATTCTTAGGTTAGCATAAATACATTACAAATAAGAAGGTAAACATTAAAAGAGAGACTATAGTAGAAATTTTTCCTTAAGCCCAAATAATTAAATTTTATTTATTTTTTAAATAAGCAGCTATGACAGCCATGCACTGCACAAAACCCTTCTTGGTAGGCATTAAAGCAATCTCCATGCTTCTGAGTGAAACGTAGAGAAAAGAGTTCTAGGACATTCTAATGGAGACCACTGGGCCTTCTCATCACAGGGTGCAATCGCATTCATTGATAGGAAGTCTTAATTGTTAAAAGGCAAAATCATAATATTCCAGTTTGTTAAAACAAGAATCATCTAAAAGATTCCTAATTTCTGTAGGACTTACAAAATGGGTTTCCTTAAGGGAAACAAGTGTTAAAAGAGCACAATAGATTCTATGGCAAGTGTCTGCAGTTTTTATGCTTAATTTATTGATGAATCTCTAATTTAGTTTGCATCCTTATAAGCGCGGAGGAAATTCAAATTTTATTGTGAAGTCTTGCTGAAAAGTCTCTAAAACACATCAGTGAGTCCCTGAAAATGAAGGGATATTGGTCCCTTCTACTGTTAACCTGAGTACAATGCTGGAAGTAACATTTCTCATTGGAATACAGTCACAATGTAAAGACTACCAGTGAAGCAGGGGGTCCTCGGGGGTGAGGACGACGGAGCCCCAATGCGCTAGGGCGTCTGCATGCACGACTCCGGAGACCAGGTTCAGTGACGCAGATCCGTTTTATTGTGGAACTACAGGGGTATATATAGCATGAGGGGACCAATCAGAGGGAGACACGTTGCTACAGGCGACCAACGGCTGAAAGGCTGGGGTACTGTGCACGTGGCTCTAGGAGTTCGTTCAGGCGGCCGTTGCTACTTCCTGGTGTGCCGAGGAAGCATGTCATGGTGGAGTGTGCTCACACCATTGCATCAGCCGCAGCGCTGAGACATACTTCCCGAGCTCTACCTACATACCAGGAAAGTAAACTCAACCCTGAACAAGCATTTGCCATCAAAGGTATAGAAGCCTTGTCCCACCACCACTCCCTCTGGAATGCGAGTGAGATTGTGTGGGCAGAGGGCACATCCCACCCCAGGGTTCCCTCAGCAAAGAAGAAGACCTGGAGGTAGCATTTGACGCGTACAAACGGAAGCGCACACCACACAGGTAGGCTTGTCTGTTTGGGTTAATGTGGTGAGGCTAACCTGCTATATCTACCTTCTTTCCAAGGGGCTTCACTAGCCAGAATGGTTTACTAATTTTTTCAAGAAGATATTGATTTAGGAAACGGTAACAGGGATATCTCAGTCATTCCTTATGCCCTCATCTGGATATGGAAGCCCAGCATGGCGAGAACAGTCTGCTTGCCAAGGACACAACATTCTGAGAGAGTGCACACCTAGGTTTTCATGTGAACAACTCGGGAACGCCATTTCAATGCTCACTGCTCTCTTCCTTAGAGGCAACTCCCAAACAAGCAGTGCTTGGAGGCATGCCAATGGAGCACACTGTGTTTTCCACCCCTATGTAGGTTGGCTTGTTGACAGCAACTTCCGAAAGCAATGGCGGCCCTAAGCGCCAGCTCACCTAGAATATGCTGGCGAATCAGGCTGCACGGTGAGATTTGCCATGGGCGGGCTTCTTGTCTACCCAAGCAACTATGTTCAGAAATCTGACTCTATATTAAAGTGGGAGCATAACCGAGGTTAAAACGCTCTACCAACATGTCCTCACATGAGAATAAAGCTTAGTACACAGATACCTCAAAGAGTGCTTTGGCGTCTTTTATTTACAGTAGAATTGTGACTCTGTAGGGGTAACAAAAGAAACTATTAAACAAAATTTTCTTTATTTTTTTTTTTTACAATGGCTTTATGTTGACTAAAATTTAGTTAGATTACTTAGAAAAATAAAAAAAAATTTAAAATTGAAAATGATAAACTTACAAAGCATTTCTTCCCACAGGAAGAGATTAACCAAGGAACTTATATGCATCTATATGCATAACCCATGGACACAGGCAATAGTGCTGTAGGGCTGGAGGTGGCTGGTGCAGGGTGGAAGGGTCAAAGGGGGAGAAAGGAGGACATCTGTGATACTTTGAACAATAAATATGATTTTTTTAAAAAGGAAGCAAAAAAACTGATTAAAATAATGTTTACCTTTTTATTGAGTGTTATCACAGTGCAGACACAGCTTTTTAGACATAGTCTGTATAAAAGAGAACTTAGAATAATCAGAATTATTAAGGTCAAATTAGCAATACAAAAAAACCCTATGTTTTAATTTGGTTTCTATGTCAAATTTGGTTTTTTTTTGAATATTATAAAGATTTCCTAACCAACAAATTTTGTCATATCTTTTAAATTTTGCAAACTGTTGAAAACATTTTAATTAATATTTTTATAACAATATCCTTGTTAAGCATAAAAACTTCATGTTAGCCCAGCCAGCGTGGGTCATGGTTGAGTGTCAGCCTATGAACCAGAAGGTGACAGTTCGATTCCCAGTCAGGGCACAGGCCCGGGTTGCTGGCTCAATCCCCAGTGTGGAGCGTGCAGGAGGCAGCTGACCAATGATTCTCTCTTTCTCTTCCTTCCTCTCTGAAATCAATAAAAATATCTTTAAAAAAAAAAAGAACATAAACAAAAACTTTATATTTCACAAGTGATATAAGCAAACTATGAAATGGGAAAATTTTTAAGGCCAATTTTTTATGTAATTGTAGCCATCGTTTTAAAGTGTTTGCAAAAGGAAACTGGGGAAAAAGTAAATGCTAAGTTATTCAATACATTAGTAACAAGTATCACTATGGAAACCGTTATTTTCTGTGTTCCTTTAAGCACCTAACAAAAGGCACTATGTCCCCACACAGACCTCTTCTGAGCACTCAGCTGTGTGCTGTAAGTTTACACTGTAGGGTGTGGTAGTCCGCAGGCCTTCACCTTTTAACATATTGCCCCCTCAATTCTCTCCACTTCAGCAACAGTTTCCATCGATGCATGGAGTCCACAAGCTGCCCTCTGATGATATTTAGAAGTCATATGTGGGTTGAAAGGTTACTCCAGTTCCAGAATAGGGACTGGCACTAAATCAGGTTCAGTTTAATTTAATAGTGGTTCTATAATTGTGTTTGTTGGTTAAAGGATACCAAAGAGGCTCTGTGTTATGATAACTTTACTGCCTTTACAGCTACTCTAAATTTAGAGTATAATCTATATATTTAAAAGGCTAAGTGACCGACCGTACATCCATCCCACCGACCGTCCGACCGACCTACAGGCCGGTACATATGGCTCGCGCAGGTGCAATACAAAGTTCTCTCTGGTGCCAATCACATGTGTGTGTTTTGATCTGTCATTCAGGAATGACATGTCATAAATTAAAATTGAAAGTAGGTGCAATCATCATGCTACTGAGAAATCTTAATAGTAAATGATGTCTTTGTAATGATACTAGATTTATTATCAAAAGATTGCAACCTAACATAATCAAAGCTGAAGTATTAACAGGATCTGTGGAAGGAGAGGTTGTTCTGATTCCAAGAATGGATTTGTCCCCATCTGACACTGGCCTCCCATTTAAATTAATTCAAAGACAGTTTCCTGTGATGCCAGCATTTGTGATGACTGTTAATAAATCACAAGGACAAACTCTACACAGAGTAGAAATATTCCTACCTGAACCCGTTTCCGCACATGGTCAGTTATATGTTGCTTTCTCTTGAGTTCGAAGAATGTGTGACATTAAAGTTAAAGTTGTAAATACTTCATCACAAGGGAAATTAGTCAAGCACTCTGAAAGTGTTTTTACTCTTAATGTGGTGTACAGGGAGATATTAGAATAAGTTTAATCAATTTATCAGTCATTGTTTGTATCCATGTTGTTTTTATATCATGGTTTTGTTGTTTTAATATCATCTTTTTGCTGTTTTTATATCATGTCTTTGTTGCTATATCATGTTGTTATTGTTTATTTATTAATAAATTTATACATTATTTTCATGTACATTTTACTAATTTTCTTTCATGTCTGACACTTCTATTATAGAGAAAGGGTGAATAGCAATATTAAAGTATTTCTTCTAATTAATTCCCTTTCAATGTGCACACATCCATGCACCGGGCCACTAGTTTCAACATAAATTCATACACGTTTCTTAACATGACGAAGCATGGCATTTGTTTTCTGGCCATTCAGTTATTTCTGGAGAAAATGCTTACCGACTTAAATACTTGGCAGTGTGCTGTAAGCTCTGGTGCTTGTTCATGATGTGGATATTTATCAGATGTGCTAGCTTGACGAGGGGGAATGAGAAGAAGGGAAAGTATAGCTGCAAGGAGAGAAACAGGGAAAGAGCAATCGAATGGGCAGAACTGATTAACCTCTGGAACAAGCGTAGTTTGGCACTGACACAGAGATGGGTCCTATTTGTTGAAGGACTGTCTTCCTCCTTTATGCTTGTCCCTCAGGCTGTAATCCAGGAGCCAGATCCCGGCTCAGGCTGGTGGCCATCCCGGCCCCTGAGCAGCTGGCTGTGGGCTTGTGGAGGGGCAGGGCTCCAGGCACAGCCGCCTCTCAACTCTACTTTCCCCAAGAGGGGAAATTTAATAGTGGTTCTATAATTGTGTTTGTTGGTTAAAGGATACCAAAGAGGCTCTGTGTTATGATAACTTTACTGCCTTTACAGCTACTCTATATCATGTTGTTATTGTTTATTTATTAATAAATTTATACATTATTTTCATGTACATTTTACTAATTTTCTTTCATGTCTGACACTTCTATTATAGAGAAAGGGTGAATAGCAATATTAAAGTATTTCTTCTAATTAATTCCCTTTCAATGTGCACACATCCATGCACCGGGCCACTAGTTTCAACATAAATTCATACACGTTTCTTAACATGATGAAGCATGGCATTTGTTTTCTGGCCATTCAGTTATTTCTGGAGAAAATGCTTACCGACTTAAACACTTGGCAGTGTGCTGTAAGCTCTCATTTCTGTAGTCTGGGGAACCCAGTTTTTAATGCTTGTTTTAAAAATCTGTAAGATATATTTATTTATACAGTTAGAATACTTATTTTGCAGTATTTGTCAGTCTTGTGACTTGTAGCTTACTCAAAATTTCTCATTTACTTGATGAGTCATAGCCTGCTGACAATTGGGGGAAGCTTAATTGGTCCGCAGCGTGAAGATGAGAGGGAATGAGGAGTCTGTTGGTCACAAAAGACACCGGGCAGACTTAGCCAAACCCTGGGCTGAGGACAGACACAGGGCTGGACACACAAGGGGGAGAATTCAAAGGAGCCAGTTATTATGAAGTTAAAACTAAGCAAAGTGCATCAAACCTTCTTTTTGCTCTAAGTTGTGTATTTCAAATAAATATATTGGTTGATTGGACTGATTCCCCACCACCTCCTACTGCAACCAATGTTTAGTTCGACAAATTGAAACAAAACATTTTGTTTACTAAACTTGGAGCTTTATTAGACTTTTTGACAATTTTGTGAGGTCTGTTTTACTTTTCAAATACCTTAACTTTGTTCTAATTTAACAATGAATCATGTCATCTTTGACTGATAAAGAGCTTGGCTTTGTAAAAGAACTACTGACACATTTGAAAAAACAATAAATTAATGCTCCAAGGAAGCAAAAAGCCAATTCCATATTTTTCTGGAGATTTGGTATGGTTTTGGAGAAATAGAATCTATAATAATAAAAGCATAATATGCTAATTAGACCAGACATCCTTCCGAATGAAGCCGGGGCTGCGAGGGAAGTCCCAGTCCCAGTGCCTGCAGGCGGCCGGAAGGAAACCTGGGACCCGGGTGCCAGAGGGAAGCCAGTGCCAGCAGCCAGGGGAAGGAGGCCTACTCTTGCACAAATTTTGTGCATTGGGCCACTGGGAAATAAATAACATATTAGAAAGAAAGCTGCAGAAGTGACTTTGGAAATTCAGGAGCATAGCCTAAACAGCAAGAAGGTTAGCTCTGCCATTCTAGTTTTTAAACTATATAATTTTTATTATAAGACTAGTCCAGGTGCACAAAATTTGTGCATAGGTAGGGTCCCTAGGCTTGGCCGGTGATCAGGGCCAATCTGTGGGGCAACTGGCAGGGTGAGCCAGGCCCCCCGTTTGCACAACCTGCTCACTGGCTCCGCGGGCAACTCCTGTGTTGAGCATCTGCCCCCTGGTGGTCAGTGTGCATTATAGTGACTGGCAATTCCACCGGTAGTTCTGCTGTTTGGTCAATTTGCATTTTAGGGTTTTATATAGATAGATTTAAAGTTATCTCACACATAATTCATTTTTATTTTTATTCTCACCTGAGGATGTTTTTTATTGATTTTCAGGGAAAAAGAGAAAGAGAGAGAGAGAGAAAGAGAGAGAGAGAGAGAGAGAGAGAGAGAGAGAGAGAGAGAGAGAGAGAGAGAGAGAATATCAATGTGAGAGAAACATCAATCAGTTGCTTCTGGTACTCACCCAGACCAGGGGTCAAACCCGCAACCTAGGTATGTGCCCTGACTGGGAATCAAACCAAAAACCAACTGAGCCCCGGCCTGGGCTTGCACAGAGTTCTTAAAAAATGCATTGCACTCTTTAAATGATACATCTTATTTTTGAAATTTGAGATGATTGTCATCAAAATTTTATTACATAGATAATTCAAAAGTGAAGTTTCTTAAGTATATTAGGCATCCCAAAATTCTTAGGCAAGAAGGCAAATGTATTTTGCAAGATAATTCATTTTGGAGTTTACTTGTATTACTTTTATATTTCAATAAGTTACTCATTGTGAGATCAGCAAAGTGCCCAGATAGAATCATGTTTGAACAATGTTGAGTATGGAACGCAGTGCATTTTTCCAATGGACTCCAGTTATGGGAAACACTTGTGCTATGTGAATTTGGTCTTACCCACTGTGCAGTTATATCGTGTTTAATAAGCCTTAATCTTTCGCATTTCTTACCTGTGGGTGAAGTGTTCCACGTGTTATTAACCACAGTATGACATGCTTGTATTTGAGGTGATAAACCATATGAAAATATTTAAAATATTTTATATTATGCATCCCAAAATGTACAGCTTTACTTAGATGTTATCCCACTTAAACTTAATAATATTATAATTTAAATATAATATACAATCATGCCAAATATATCTAAAAAGACAAATATTTTTATTTGAATGTTTTTCAAAAATTAAATGCCTTTATTTGAAAATAGTCAAACATTAAATGTCATGGAATTAAAAATGCTTTCATATTTTTAAATTCATATTTCTGTTTGAGAAAAGGAAAATATATAGTGTCCAAGGAACTTAGCAAGGCTGAGTGAATACAGCAAATGTCTGGGTAAAGATCATTCATTATCTTTATACTAGAGGCCCGTTGAATGAAGAGCTTCGTGCAATAGGCCTTCCCTTCCCCTGGCTGCCAGCATCGGTTTTCCTCCAGCACCTGGGACCCAAGCCTGTGCTCCAGACGGAGCCTTCAGTCTTCGTGGCTCCAGACGAAGCCTTCAGTCTTTGCGGCTCCAGACGGAGTCTTCAGTCTTCACTCCACCGCTTAACCGCCATCTTTGTTGGGTTAATTTGCATACTCTTCTGATTTGCTGGTGAGTGTAGCAGAGGGACAGTTAATTTACATGTTTGTCTATTATTAGGTAAGACTAGAGGCCCAGTGCACGAATTTGTGCACAGGTGGGGTCCAGCCGGCCCACCATGATTGGGGCCAGGCTGGCTGGCGGGAGGGGATGCTGGAGGTTGGCCAGCTGTCCCCACCCCAGTTTAGCTGGGGGGGTTGATCGGGGGCAGGGCTGGCCAAGGGGAGGGGCTGTGGGAGGTTGGCCAACCAGCCCTGCCCAGAATTGGGGTGGAGGGGCCAACTGGGGGCCAGGCAGCCAGGAGGAGAGGCCACGGCAGGTTGGCCAGCTGGCCCCGCCTCCTATTGGGCCAGTTGGCCAGCCGCAGTGCAAGTCATAGTGACTGGTCATTCCAGTCATTCTGGTTGTTCTGGTCACTTGCCTTTTATATATATAGATTTTGTCTTTAATATAAAAATTCTGACCATTAATATATTTGGGAACATGATGATAAACTGTAATTTTAATTTTTTATACTGATATTTGAAACTAGAGTATTAAATTAAAATTTTTAGATTGGATAGGAATGGAAGATTGCAGTGTTCATAATTACAATTTTAAAAGATTTCCTTTAATTTAAATATGAAAACCTATGTCAGTGATATGTACAATAGAACCAAAATAGAAAACAAGAGACAGGATTTTTAAAAAATATTAGTATGTTTTTATTTATTTCAGAGAGGAAGGAAGAGGAAGAGAGAGAGATAGAAACATCAATGATGAGAGAGAATCATTGATCAGATGCCTCTTGCACACCCCTCACTGGGGATCGAGACCAAAACCCAGCATGTGCCCTGACCTGCATCAAACCGTGACCTTATGGTTCATAGGTCTATGCTCAACCACTGAGCCATGCTACGCCAGCTGGGCCAGGATTTTATCAGGTAGGAGAATGCACCAAGTATGTGTACCAAAATCCCTGCGGCACATCTCTCATCTCTAACCCTTAATCAGTGCCAGAGCACATTCTGTTGAGTCTACTTTCTATCTCAAGTAAAAGAGTATTCTGAAAGAATAAATTATTGATTGAGAGGCTTCCTACTCAAGTTTGGTCTAGAAATTGAATAATATATTCTGGTATCATTTTATTCTTACATTTTCCAAATCAGGATTATTTCTGGATCTTACTCAGCCACAGATAGTCAGCCATCTGCTGCCCTCGCCTTGGTTGTGCAGACCATACCCAGACACTTGATTTGATGAACGTAAGTCCATGTGAAACTCCTAGACTGTGTATTACTATAGACACATTTATTGGGATAGAATTTTTATGGTCTCATGATATCCTGAGAAGCTAACCGTAAACTAACAAGAGAGTAATACTATTAATAATGAGGATCCCAGAAGTTATTTTCAAAGTTTTTGACCTGAGAATGAAATATTTAAGATGAGTTTGAGATAATAAAAATATACCCTTAATCTGCTAAAATACCTGAAAAGAAATGTATTAACCTGATATTATCATTTGAGAAATGTAAGTTGCGTAAAGAATTTTGTAAAGTCTGAAAGCTTTTAAATATTACTACCTTTGTATTATACTATAAACTACTCATTCTCATGCCCCTTTTGAATGCTTTAAACTATTCTTGATATCTTGCCATCATTCTGGGGCAGCTTGATGTTTTAAAAATAGTTTTAGAGAGAAAATTTTAAATGTATTTTACTTAATTCAGGTCACTTGTTTTAAAAGGTTTTTAAAGACTGAACTTTTGTTATTTTTTCAGTAGTATTTTTCACAAATATTGTCCATATCAGCTGAAAGTGTTATCACAGAAGTATCACACGGTATTGCAACCTTAATGAAAGTGATTTAATTAACTTGTCAGCCTTGATCAACTGCAGAGTGACTAGATAAGCCCCACTTGATTGGCTGTTTTTGTTGTTGTTTTCTTTTCATTTTGCTTGTGCTGGTCCTGGCTGCCTGAATGACACTCCTCTCTACAGAGCCCTTTCTCGACCTATCACCAAAGAACCCACTGCCAGCACCCTTCCTCTTGTAATAGGACTGCTTCCTGGAGGGTGTGCCCATGCGCACGCCCTCACCAAATAACAGGGATTTGCGAGATTTGTGCAGCAACATGTTACTTTAAACCATATGAAATTGTCAGTATTTGTTTTGACTTAAAAGATATATAATTTGGGGTCTGTATAAGTACTTCTTTATCTTCAGTTTTGTTTTTGATTGAGCAAGAGGAAAAGCTTCTTGCTCTGATCTGCCTGTGGTCCAAGCAGCCGCCTCTCGCCTGGAGTCTGGCCCACCAGAGAAACATCAGTATTTCCGGTTGCTGGTCGGCAGGGCTTGGAAGGGCCTTAGCTGGACACTTGAGATATTGACAAAATAATAAAATTAGAGTCTGAACACACTGCATGGGTTTTTTTCCTTAATTTAAAGACATGTAAATTATTCATGAATCTACCACTCTTCCTGAGAAAATTTGCTTCCACATGTCTAACTCCAGCACTTGTTTATTTGCAACATACTAGTATATTGCCCCTGTTTCCTCCCTTAAATTTCTACATACATGTGCTCATACACACACATACACACACGTTTCATGATAATAGATAATGAGAAAAATGTGTTTCATGACCTCACAGGTCAATATTGAAAAGGACTTCCGAAGCTAATAACACTACCAAACGTAAGGAGCACTGGGAGAGAAGCAGCAGAAACCGGAGGACAGGGGAGACCCCGGGAGCGCACTGTCAGGTCTATGGCACACTGGAACCTGGCGAGACTCCGGGGGCCTCGTAAGGACTTTCCTAGGCCTTTCTCCACCTCTCTTAGTAGCTCTCCTAAGCCAAGTCTATTGAAATACCGCATATGTCAGTTTTCTATGACTGCTGTAAAAATTTACCACAAACCTGGCAGCTTAAAACAGCTCAAGTCTATTCTCTTGCAGTTCTACGGGTTAGAAGTCTAAAATGTTCTCACTGGGCTGATATGGAGGACTTGGCAGGCCTGCGTTCCCTCTGGAAGGTTTAGAGGAGAATCCATTCTCCGGCTTTTCCAGCTTTCCCGCATCCCTTGGCCTGTGGCCCCTTTCTCTGCGTCAAAACCTTCAGTCCAGCGTCTTCAGGTCATTCTTTGTGGACTCCCGGGCCTTCCTTGCACGTGCCCTGATGCATGTCCTTGTGATTACCTGGGCCCACCTGGATAGCCCAGGCTAACCTCCTCAAGTGTAATTCCATCTGCAGCCTTCATTTTCCTTAATCACGTGACCTGATGCAGGCACAGTTCTGGGTACGAGGATGTGAACAAGTTTGCCTACCAGACGGATTTAGGTCGGCCCGCACAGCGGCTTGAAAATGGGACGTGAGTATTTATGTGCTCTGCGCAGGGGTTCCGTAAAACCTGGAGTTTGGCCGTGTGGGTCCTCCGCTCAAATCTTCCAGTGGCTGCCAATTTCTCTCTGATGTCATAACAAATTGTTAAAATGGCCTCCAAAGCTCTCAGGATTTGTTCCTCAATTAATGTTCAGCTCCTAGCACTCTGCCCTTTACCCCTCTTCCAGCCACACTGTGCTCTCAGCATGCCACACCCTGTGCCGCAAGGCCTTTGCTGTCGCTGCTCCCTGTGTCCCAACCTCACTTTACTCAGGCAGACATGGATTTAATCTGGTGCCCGCATTGCACTTTAATCAGAGTTATCTTATTTAGTCCTGTGCCTGAGCCACACTTTACTCTGAGTCGTATTATTTAATCTGGTACCTGAACCTCACTTTACTCAGGCAGAAATCTGAATTAATCCTTAACCTCGGTACTGATATCTCTGAGACCTTCTTTGCTAACCACAGGGCCCTGCCCCCATTGTTTCCTGTTTTATTTTCTCCCATAACACTCACCAGAAACTCTCATTTGCCTCGTTTACCTTTAAGACCTGTCTCAGCCCCTACAATGCTCACTCGGGGAGGGCAGAAATGGCTGTGTCTTCCTCCAACGCTTTGAGCAGCAGATGCTCATTGAACATTTCCTAACTCCTGTGCTGTGCCTCCCAGTTATCTTTTGGGATGTTTTAGTCCAATGTATATATTTGGTACTCTCCAAAACTCCTGCATGTTAACACTTATATCTAATGACTCATGGGCTATCTATAACAGTGCCCAAAATTCAACATTCAGCCATTTCATTCAGCAAGTATTTACTGAGAACGACTATGTCAGGCACTATATTTTACATGCCCTACCTTAGTTAACCATGGAAGTTGTACTTTAAGTATCACTTTGAGAAATGTTTGTGTGTGTGTGTGTGTGTGTGTGTGTGTGTGTGTGTGTGTGTGAGAGAGAGAGAGAGAGAGAGAGAGAGAGAGAGAGAGAGAGAGAGAGAGATGTAGATAGGGAGGCAGAAAGACAGACAGGGACAGAAAGACTGTCCGAGTGTTTGGGGCTCTATGAAAAGATTGTGTGTGCATGTGTGCTTTTACTGTGAAGCTTGCCCAAGCTATGAAAGACACTGCCATAAGGGCAGGGCAAGTAGGGGCAGTGTAAAATGGTGTAGAGAGGAAATAATGTGAGGACCTTAAAATGAATAGAGTTTCCATAGGAAAGGTAGTAGTGAATGAAACAGATTATCAACTTGTAAACTGAGCAATCTGATCTACCATAGCAAGAGCATTTCTAGGGTAAACGCAATACCCTGCTTTGTTAGTAACTAATAGCATTAGGGCTATAACTTCGATGAGAAAACTGTGATCACAGAACCATCAGAAATATCTTTGGGGTGTAAAATAACGCACCTTTTATTTCAAATGTTTTTATGTATCATAACTGCGCAGTGAAACACGTATTCTCTTAGCATTCAATGTTCAAAACCAGAAGCCAGTTGGAAAACCTGCCGCAGACTTTATTTTTTATATTTCCCGCTTGAGTGCACCACAATGGACAGAGCGGAGCCCGCAGCACGACATGTTATTTATCAGCCATCAGATTATCATAACTACAAGAACGGAGATATTTTGGTATTTAAAAGAGCTTATTAGGCCTTTGAATAATATTTATAAGCAAATATTTGCATTTAAAGATATATAATTATATGAAGTGTAATCAAAGAAATTAGTTTTAGGGTTGTAAATTAATGGTTATTTATAGTTGCCCTAAAATTGGTAGAGATTTTAGATATCAAAAAAGTGTTTGTTTACATGTGAGTCATATGCACTCCCTTGGGGGCTCGGAGATATTCCAGGCTTCTGCAGATGTCTCAGGAGCAATTTACATGGAGTGTGGAGAGCTGGTGATCTATAGCTATGAACTATAGGAAAGGGGAATCTACTTTTGCCTTAAAAATGAATCAGTGCACAATAGCACCAAAGAGAGGAGGGCATATTCTATATTCACATGTGATAGCCCAGCATGAATATGCAAAATGGATGACTTACAGGGTCTTTCTACCATGATCATATTTCTGCTTTTCTAGTCATACAGTTAGATTCATGTGAATTTGCTTCTTTAGCTTAGCAATATGCATTTCAGGGTTATCTATGTCTTTCTATGCCTTGATATGCCATTTATTTTTATTGCTAAATAGTATTCTCTTGTATGGATATACCATAGTTTGCTTATCCATTCTTCAGTTGAAAGACATCTTCATTGCTCCCTATTCCTGACATTTCTGGATAAGGCTACTGTAAACATTCATGTGCAGGTTTGTGTGCAGACATGTTTTAAGCCATTTGAGTGAATATTGAGGTGTATGTAATTACTAGATTGTATGGTAAAGTATATTTAGCTTTGTAAGAAACTGCCAAACTGTCTTTCAAAAGGTCTGTGCCATTTTGCATTCCCATCAGCAAGAAATAAAAGTTGCTTTTGCTCCACCTGCTTCCCAGCATTTGGCATCACAGCTGCTTTAGGATTTAGCTTTGTAATAGTAATCACTATGCAGTGGTATCTCATTATTATTGTTTTTTCAGTTTTCTAATGACATGATTTTGAGCATCTTTTCATATACATATTTGCCATTTGTATATACTTGGTGAGGTGTCCAATTATTTTTCATTTTTAAATTGGGTTGCTTTCTTGTTCTGTTTTTAGAGTTCTATGTATATTTAGGATATAGGCCCTTTATCAAATACTAGAGGCCCAGTGCACGAATTCATGCATGGATGGGGTCCCTTGGCCTGGCCGGCGATTGGGGCCAATCAGGGTTGGTTGGGGCTGACTGGCAGGAGGGGAGGGACTGAGGGAGGTTGGCTGGTGTGGGCGGTTGACTGTGGGAGTGCACTGACCACCAGGAGGCAGTTCCTGTGTTGAGAATCTGCCCCCTGGTGATGAGTATGCAGCATAGGGACTGGTTGACCAGTCCTAATGGTCGCTTAGGCTTTTATATATATACTAGAGGCCCGGTGCACAAATTCGTGCATGGGTGGGGGGCGATTGGGGTCATCTCACTCACTCCTGATCGGGGCCAGCCGGCTAGGGGGAGGGACCGTGGGAGGTTGACTGTGGGAGCACACTGACCACCAGGGGGCAGCTCCTGCATTAAGCATCTTCCCCCTGGTGGTCAGTGTGCATCATAGCTACCAGCTGGTCATCCAATCATAAAGGTCACTTAAGCTTATATATATAGATAGATAGATAGATAGATAGATAGATAGATGTGTTTTGTAAATATCTTTTCCCATGAAGTGGCTTGGCTTTTTATTCCCCTGTGAGTTGCTTTTGCAGCACAGAATGTTCTAATTATTAAAAAGTCCAATTTATGATTTTTTTCCTTTCATGGTTATGTATTTTGCATTGTATTTAAGAAGTCATTCTTATATCCAAGGATACCTAGATTTTTTATTATGCTAGCTTCTAGAAATTGTATTATTTTTCATTAAACATTTAGGCTTATAATCTATTTTAAATTAGTCTTTTGTTAAAATGTGTAAGTCCTGTGTCTAAATTGAGTGTTGTGTTTGCCCAATTGTTCCAGCACTATTAATTGAAAAGAATATTCTTCATTCAAATGTGCTTTTGCTCCTTTGTCAAAGATTAGGTTACTGTAATTGTATGAATCTACTTCTGGGGTCTCTATTCTGTTCCATTGCTCTATTTGTATATATATTTTTGCCAGTACTGCCCTATCATGATTATTACAGTGTTACAGTAGTGCTTACATTTGTTCTTCTTCAACATTGTGTTTGAGATTTTGATTGCTTTTACTTTGCATATAAACTTTAGAATTAGTTTATTAATTTGTTAATCTGCACAGAATAACTTGCTTCAATTTTGACTGGGATTGTGTTGAAGTTGTAGATGCAGTTGGGGAGAACTGGCAGCTTAACAGTACCAAATTTTCTATTTTGGGGGGTTGCTATGTAAATGATGTTTATTTAATTTCAAATTCCAATTGTTCATTGCTGGTATAAAAAAAGGCAATGGACTTTTTTTTATGTCAGATTTATATATTGCCAGGACTCAGTGTTTCCTACATAAACAATCATGCCATCTGTGAACAAAGACAGTTTTATTTCTTCATGTCCAATTTGTGTACCTGTTATTTCCTTTTCTTGTCTTATTGCATTAGCTAAGACTTCCATCATGATGTTTAATAGGAGTGTTGAGAGAGGAAACCAGGGACTTATTTTGGACATGAGGAGAAAAGTATTCATTTTTCACTATTAAATATGACAATTGTTGTAGATTTATTTATCTATTTTTTAAATCAAGCTGAGGAGGAACCAGTTTTTGATTTCTTTGAAATCTACTGATTTCCTGTTTTCAATTTTATTGATTTCTGCCCTTTCACTATTTGTTTTATCCTGCTTGTTTTAGATTTAATTTGCTAATATTCTTCAAGTTTTCTAAAGTTGTAAATTATATTATTGATTTTTATATCATCTTTTTCCTAATATTCATATTTGATGCTATAAATTTCCCTCTAACACTATGTTTATAGCATCCCAGAATTTTGATAATATGTATATTTATTTTTATCAAGTCCACAGTATAATTTATCTTGATAATTCTTTTTGTTTGTTTTGTTGTTGTTTGTTTGTTGTTTTTAGTCACAGGTCATTTAGAATGTTGCTGTGTAATCTCCAATTATTTGGAGATTTTCCAGCTGTCTTTCTGTTATTGATTTCTAGTTTAATTCCAACTTGGTCCAAGATCACATGTTGAATAATTTTTATTTTTTAAATAATTTGCCATGGCCAGTGTGGCTCAGTTAGTTGGAATGTAATGTCTCTTGCGCTGAAAGGTTGAGGGTTCAATTCCAGGTCAAGGCACATACCTAGCTTTTGGGTTCAATTCCTGGTTGGGGCATGTATAAGACACAACTAATCTCTCTCTCTCTCTCTCTCTCTCTCTCTCTCTCTCTCTCTCTCTCTCTCTCCCCCCACCTCCACTCTTCCTTCCTCTCTCTCTAAAATCAGTAAAAAACATATCCTAGTGTGAGGATTAAAAAAATGTTTCGAGGCATGTTTTATGGCAGAATATAGTGTAGGCTGCAAACAGTCCATGTGAGCTTGCGAAGGGTGCTTATCCTACTGCTCTCAAATGAAGTGTCCTACAGGTGTCACCTAGGATCGCTGATGGATGTGCTGTTCAGTTGAACCACATCCTTCCTGATTCTCTGCCTGCTGGGCCTGCTAATTCCCGATGCAGGCTCCCAGGACAATGGTGGGTTTTCTAGTCCTCCCATCCCAGCAGCTTAGCCTACATGTTTTGATATTTTCTTGTTGGGTTGTGCACATTAAGAATTGTTATGCCTTCTTGGGTTTTTGCTGCCTTTACAACATGAAAGCTCCTCTTTATCCCCAATCATCTTTCTTGCTCTGAAGTTGGCTTCGTCTGAAATTAATATAGCTTTTCCAGCTTCTTTTTTATTACTGTTGGTGCTAGTATGATGTATTTTCTCCATTTCTTATCTTTAGTCTGTCTCTAAAAAGTCACTCTATAGAGTTTCTATTCGAAACTGTGAAAAGTCAATTTTTTTTTTTTTTGTAGAGAACATATAATTGGGTCTTATTTTTAAAAATACATTCTGACAACCTCTGTTTTTATTTTTTATTTTTAAAAAATTCTTTATTGATTAAGGTATTATATATGTGTCCTCATTCCCCCATTACCACCCCAACCCCCCCACTCATGCCCTCACCCCCCTGTTGTCTGTATTCATTGGTTAGGCACGCATACAAGTCCTTTGGTTGATCTCTCCCCCTTTCCCCCACCCTCCCCTACCTTCCCTCTGAGGTTTGACGGTCTGATCGATGCTTCTTTGTCTCTGGATCTGTTTTTGTTCACCAGGTAATGGGCATATTTAGACCCTTCAAATTTAAAGTGATTATTGACATAGTTGAATTAGTATCTACCACTTTCCATTTCATTTTATTGAATTTATTTTGGTGACATTGGTTTGTAAAACCATACAGGTTCCAAGTGTACAACTCCGTAAAACATCACCTGTACGCTGCATCTTGCTTCCGTTGTCCCAAGTAAAGTCTTTTTTCATTCTCATTCCCCCTCACCTTTGCCAGCCTCCATCTACTTCCCACCTCCCCCATCTCTCCCTCTGGCTATTACCATAATGCGGTCTGTGTTTATATAATGTTTTCTGCGTGATCCCTTCTCTTTCATTCAACTGGCTCCCTAAACCCCTGCCCTCTGACAGCTGTCAGTCTGCTCCGTGCATCCACGCCTCTGGCTCTATTATGTTCGTCAGTTTCTTTTGTTCATTACATTCCACATATAAGTGAGATCATGTGATATTTGTCTTTCTCTAATTGGCTTACTTCACTTAGCAGAATAATCTCCAGGTCCATCCATGCTGTCACAAAGGGTACGACTTCCTTTTCTTAATTTTTTATGGCCGGGCAGTATTCCAGTGTGTAAATGCACCATGGCTTTTTTAGCCACTTTATTTATTCCCCTCGGTCTTTGTTTCTTTTATTAACTTTTTACCCCACTCTTTTGACTTCTCTGCTTTTTTTTAATTATGTTATAAGATTTATTTTCCTTTCATTTTTTGTAATATAAATTATAACACTTTTAGAACATTTTTAGTGGTTGCCCAAGAATTTGCAATATACATTTATACTTAGTGTATGTCTACTTTCAAATAACACCATACTGCTTCACTGGCGTTGTAGGTAATTTATAATGGAGTATTACCCATGCCTCCTACCCATTAGTTTTTTTTAATTTTTTAAAAAATATTTTATTTTATTGTTGATAGTATTACAGATGTCTCCCACATCCACCCCCTATACCTCCCTCCACCCAGTCCTCCCCACCAAGGTATTCACCACCCTATTGCCCATGTCCATGGGCTATGCATATCTATATATATAAAAGCTTAAGTGACCATTATGACCGGCCAGTAGCTATGATGTGCACTGACCACCAGGTGGGCAGATGCTCAATGCATGAACTGCCCCTGGTGGTCAGTGTGCTCTCACAGCTAACCTCCAGTGACTGGCCAACCTCCCACAGCCCCTTCCCCCAGCCGGCCAGCCAACATCCTGTAGTCCCTCCCCCCGGCCAGCCAACCTCCCGTGGACCCTCCCCCTGGCTGGCTGGCCAGCCCAGTTTGGGACTGGGAAAGACGGCCCCGATCGCCAGCCAGGCCAAGGGACTCCACCCATGCATGAATTCGTGCACCAGGCCTCTAGTAAGTATATAAGATCTTTGTTTTCTCTCTCCTCGTCCTCTCACCCCCACATGGAGGTATGCCAGTCTGTTCCATGCCTCCCTGCCTCAGGTCTTATTTTTTTGGTCAGTTAGTTTTGTTCATTAGATTCCACAAATAAGTGAGATCACGTGATATTTGTCTTTCTCAGACTGGCTTATTTCACGTAGCATAATAGTATCCAGATCCATTCTTTGTAATATTCTTGTCATTCATTTAACTTATCCACAAACTTCATACCAAGTACATTGTTGCCATTATTATTTTACTCACACTGTTATCTTCTAGATCATTACAAATAAGAAAAATAGATTTTATTTTACAATTATTATTTCTCAAACACTTTTCTTTATGAGTTTCTAAGTTTCTTTCTTTCTTTCTTTCTTTCTTTCTTTCTTTCTTTCTTTCTTTCTTTCTTTCTTTCTTTCTTTCTTTTTTTCTTTCTTTCTTTCATATTCTCACCTGAAGATATTTTTCATTGATCTTTTAGGGAGAGAGGAAGAGAGAGGGAAAGATGGGGAGAAAAATCAATGTGAGAGAAACACATCGACTGGTTGCCTCCTGCACACTCCCTGTCCAGGGCCTGGGCTGGGGAAGAGCCTGAAACCAAGGTACATGCCCTTGACCACAATCTAACTTGGGAACCTTTGGTCTATAGGCTGATGCTCTATCCACTGAGCTAAACTGGCTAGGGCTGTAGAATGTCTTTTAATAATCATTGCAAAGTAGGTATACTGTTGACAAATACATACAATTTTTATGTATCTAAGAAATCTTTATTTCTCTTCACCTGTGAAGGATAGTTTTGCTGGATACAGAATTTTGGTTTGGTGGTTTTTACCTCCCAATATATTTAATACTTTACTCCAATATTCCTGCTTGAATGATATCTGAAGACAGTGTGTTGTAATTCTTATCTTTGTTTCTTTGTAGGTGAGAATATTTTTCTCCTTTTTTCCTTTCAATATTTTCTCTTTGTCTGTTTTTATTTTAAGTTCAAATATGATATCCCTAAGGTATATATATTTTGATATTTATCCAGTTGATATTCTTGCATTTTCCTGGATCTGTGATTTAGTGTCTGTCATTAAGTGTGGAAAATTCTCAGCCTTTATTCCTTTATTACTTCAAATAGTTTCTGCTTTTCTTTCTCTCTCTCTGTCTCTTTTATTTATTTACTAGAGGTCCAGTGCACAAAAATTTGTGCACTTGGGAGGGGAGTCCCTCAGCCCGGCCTGTGACCTCTTGCAGTCTGGGACCCCTCGGGGGTGACCACCTGCTGGCTTAGGCCTGGTCCCCTCGGGATTGGGCCTAAGCTGGCAGTCAGACATCCCTCTGGCAGCCTGGGAGCCCTTGAGGGATGTCCACTTGCCAGCGGGGAACAGGCCTAAGCTGCAGTTGGACATCCTTAGCGCTGCTGAGGAGGCGGGAGAGGCTCCCACCACCACCACTGTACTGGCAGCCATCAGCCTGGCTTATGGCTGAGCAGAGCTCCCCCATGTGGGAGTGCGCTGACCACCAGGGGGCAGCTTCTGCATTGAGCGTCTTCCCCTTGATGGTCAGTGTATGTCATAGTGACCAGTCATTTTCAGTTGTTCTGCTGTTAGGGTCAATTTGCATATTACATTTTTATTATATAGGATAGAGGCCTGGTACATGGGTGGGGCCTGGCTGGTTTGCCCTGAAGGGTGTCCTGGATCAGGGTGGGGGTCCCGTTGGGGTGCCTGGCCAGCCTGGGTGAGGGGCTGAGGCCCATTTTCAGACTGGCCACACCCCCTTCAGGGTTGGGGGTCTCTGATGGAGTGCCTGGCCAGCGTGGGTGAGTGGCTGATGGCTGTTTGCAGGCTGGCCACAACCCCTTCAGGGTAGGGCTCCCCGCTGGGGTGCTTGGCCAGCCTGGGTGAGGGGTCGACAGCTGTTTCCAGGCTGGCCACAGCCCCTACAGGGTAGGGGTCCCCCCTGGGGTTCCTGGCCAGGCTGGGTGAGGGGCTAATGGCAGTTTGCAGACTGGCCACACCCCCTTCAGGGTGAGGGTCCCCACTGGGGTGCCTGTCCAGCCTGGGTTAGGGGCTGAGGGCCGTTTTCAGGATGGACACACCCCCTTCAGGGTGGGGGGTCCTGCTGGTGTGCCTGGCCAATCTGGGTGAGGGGCTGATGGCTGTTTGCAGGCTGGCCACAGCCCCCAGCCACCCAAACTCCCAGTGGAGGCTGGCTGGAAGCAGGTATCTTGGATTTATTTATCTTTTATAATTGAAACTTTGTTGCCTTGAGTGGAGGCCACAGCCAGCTGGGGCAGGTGGGAAGCTTGGCTTCCTCCATCGCTGGAGCAACCAAGCCTCCTGCTTGCTCCAGCTCCATGGCTGTCGGCCGCCATCTTGGTTGGTTTAATTTGCATATAGTCACTCTGATTGGCTGGTGGGCGTGGCTTGGGGTGTAGTGGAGGTGTGGTCAATTTGCATGTTTCTCTTTTATTAGATTAGATTTACTTTTTGGTAATACTATTATACATAACTTTTGCAGTTGTCCCACAGCTCTTAGTTATTCTGTTTCTTCTTAATTTTTTTCCCCTTTGCTTTTCTATTTGGAAACTTTGTATTGATATATCTTTCAGATCACTGATTTCCCCCCTCAATTATGTCTATTTTTCTACTGAGCCCATCAAAGACATTCTTTATTTCTGTTATTGGTATATGTTTTTAGAATTTAACTTCAATTTTTTCCTGAAGATTTTATATTTCCTGTATATATTATCCATATATATTTTCATGTTAGAGACTTTTCCATTAGAACCCTTAGATTATTAATCACAGTTGTTTCAAATTGCTGGTATCAAATTACAGCATCCATATCTGAATAGGTTCCAATGTTGCTTTGTGTCTTCAAACTGTATTATTTCGCCTATTAGCATGACTTGCAATTTTGTTGTTGTTGTTGTTGAAAGCTGGGTAAAAAGATTGGAGGTAAACAGGCCTTAAGTGTGAGGTTTTATGTATCTAGCTAAAAGTTAATCTGTGTTTACTGTTTACTGTGCCTCTAGGTATGGGAGCTTAAAATTTCTTCTGGTGTTCTTATTTTTGCATTTCTTGTTTTCTAAGTGTTTCCCTAAAGAATTCTTAAATAAGACCTGAGATGCGCAGTGCCTTCAGCTCCAATCCTATTGTTATACAGGAGCCCTGCTGATGTGGTGGTGAGGGGTGGGGGAGGGGAAGCAGTCAGTGGCCCTGTGGCGAGGGCTCTGTCTCAGGGAGCTACCCCTTTGATTGTGAACTTCAAAGTGCATCTCAGTTTTCCTCGTCCTCAGTGAAACAGGAAGCCTGGAGAGGGTAGGCGTTAGGTGTTTCCCTTTCCCCAGGCTGATTAAGCTCTGGTATGACCCATGTCTGTTAGCTCAGGTGATACTATCCAGGCCTTTGTTAAGGAGAACAGAAGGCTCTGGGCATATTTCAAACTGGTTACTATTCTCTTCTGGCACCAAGTGCCAGGGAATTTTTCTCTGATGTTCACTCAAAGAAAATGATGGGACTCCTGGAGGTAAGTCTTATGAAAGTGTGGGATCACGTTTAAGTTTGCCTCCTGAGCCATTTTTATTTCTCAAGCTAGTCTGCACTTAGTTTTCCATAATTAGTCAATTACCCCAGCAGGGTTTCTAGGAGTAGCTAGCTCCAGCACAGTTTTTGGCTTCAGCTCCCTGAAAACTGTGATTCTTTTTATTCCCCTCAGTCTCTCCAGTCTTCAGGGTGGTCGGTTGCCCTGTGAGCTCTGTTTCCTGATAGATCAGAGACCTAAGATTAGTTTGTCCTGCCTTTTTATTGTTGAAATGATGTCAGGGATGCCTTTCAAAATTTTAAAGATCAGACTGGAAATTTGTAGTACTTTTACCTCTATTTTTTAATGAAACATCCTACATAATAAAAGGCTAATATGCAAATTGCCCCCTCGGGAGTTTGACCAACCATGAATTCGACTGCTCACTATTACATGTGCTGACCACCAGGGGGTGGCATGGAACAAAGGAAGGCCCCACCGGTAGCCAGCAGCCAGCAGCAGGGGGAAGGAAGGCCCTGATTGCCAGCCAGGTCTACGGACCCTATCCGTGCATAGATTTTGTGCACCAGGCCTCTAGTCATATTATAAATCCACAAACACAATCTCCATGAAAACATATAAGTCCATTTTATAGTCATATGTATGATAGCAAAGTGATAAGGAGATATGAGGAAATTATTTTGAAAGTTCAAGTTAGCCTATCCTAAATATGTTAGTGTATATGTAGAACAAGCTATGTATCACAAGGACCTCAGGGGAAGAAAGTATTACCTTTACGTGGCTCCTGGATTTATATAAAAATAATAAAGAGACTCTAAATAGTTCACAGTTCACACAATCACTGCCACATATATATGAAGGACCCAAGAACACCTTTATTGCTCTGACTTGACAGTTTCCTTACACAGATCTGTCTTCCGGGTCAGTCTGAGCATTGTCTGGAGTGAAAGAGAAATGAAGGAGGAGAGAGCCAGTAGCCCAGGACACTGGCAACTTCCTTGCGGTGATCGTTTATTTTCTATCTAGTTAGCATCGGGGTGGAAGATGCTTCCTGGGTACTGTGGACTTATACGCAAAATGTTTCTAGGTGCTCAAATCTGCTGCTCCAGAAAGTCTGGGAGGGAAGAAAGCAGATCTCCTGACAGCAGATCCAAGGAAGTGATAAAAGGGGAGACTTGCCCAATCGCATATTAAGTATCTTTTCGGATGACCTTTTAAATCTCTATTGAAGTGAACTTTAAAGCTGGAGAGTACATGACTTACACAAAAAATACCCATGTTGTGTTTAATAATGCTCTTTAGTGCACACCTAAATGCTTAAATATTTTATTTTTTACGGCTTTTCTCTCCTGATTGAGAAAACAGAAGAATTCATAATAGTAAATAAGAGTGACATACATTTTTTTCTGTAACAGGGTATTTATGTTTCTAATTACAAAATGAGTGTGTAACTCATAAAAAGTATGAAACTGAGTCTAAGGTTTACTTTTGTACAATTAATAAAAATAATCTGAATAAAAATAAATTCCAACAGGGAGACAAATAGGGTTAACCTGAAGTCCAGATAAATGGCTAGATAAATGCAGCTGAAAATTGCACAACTGCATCCTTGATTGTGTATGTTTTTATAAAGTGTAAGCCATAAGTCAAATATAAATATTTATTATTATTTTGCAAAATGGTCATGTCTAGTACACTGTATAAAGCCAAAGTAACTATGATTAATGTATAATCATAATCCAGTGTGATTATGGTTTCCTGCTACCATTTACATATTGGCTTAAATTTATTAGAAAGCAACCACCTCTTACTTTTATTAGATTGAATAAATCATAATTTTAAATGCTAATAATCAATGTGAGTTTAACAAGACTCATATTGTTAAACTGTATGTATATGCTTATGATACCATTGTAATTAGCTAGTTATTAATAACTAGGGACACGAATTCATGCACTCTGAAAGGAACTGTGGGCCGCGAGGCTGTGGTGGGCACAGGGGCGGGTCTTGGACCATCCTTTGCACCCCTGCCAGGCCCCTCCCACTGCAATCCCTGGTCCCTGTCTGCTGGCAGCTCTGCTTCTACCACCACTGCTCTCTCGCGCTGATGGCATCAGCCCCACTCGCTCCCACTGACAGCACGGAGTGACTGGGGCTGGCACCAGCAGCGGGTGCAAGCGGGGCCAGCACTGTCAGCAGGTGCGAGTGGCTGCCCTGATTGCTCATCAAGAGCAGGGGAGGTGAAGAAGCCCTCAGGGGAGATCTGGGCTGACAGCCGCCACTCGCACCCGCTGAAGGCACTGAATGATCGGGACTGGCTCTGGGCACCAGCAGTGGGTGCAAGCATCAGCTCTGGTGCAAGCTGCGGGTGGTAGTGGGGCCAGCGCTGGCAGTGGGTGCGAGCAGCAGCTCTGGTGCTGGCAGCGGATACAAGTGGGGCCGTTGCTGGCAGTGGGTGTGAGAGGTGGCTGCTGGCCCTGATCGCCTCTCAGGAGCAGGGGGAAGTGGAGAAGCCCTGAGGGGCGATTGGGGCCAGCAGCCACTGCTTGCACCTGCTGACAGTGCCGAGCGATCAGGGCTGGCACCAGGCACTGGCAGCAAGTGCGAGTGCTGGGTGGGACTGCGGCATGTGGGAGGGAGCAAATAATTTTCAGGAACCACCAGAATCTCGCCCTGATGACAGCGACCATACCCTGCTTTGGTCTGGTGCCCCATTCACCAGCTCTACCATCCCGCAACGCCCACCATGTTCTGTGCTCTGCCGCCTGCTGCCCACGCTCACCATGTTCTGTTCACACCCCCGGTGGTCAGTGCACATCATAGCAACTGGTTGTTCAGTTGTTTGGTTGTTCCGCGATTCAGTCAATTTGCATATTAGCCTTTTATTATATAGGAAGGAGGAGGATAGAAAAGGAACAATGGGGGAAGCTAAACATTATAGGCATGTCATTAGGCAAGTTCACCAGGAAGCTACAAATTTGCACTCCCCACGAAATCACCAGTCTATTCACTGCAAAACACTGGACAAAGGAAGGGTAGACACATGCGCAGGAAAGTTGGGGTGGCATAGGGAAGGTACTTGCCTCTCAGTCATACCTGCAAACAGAAATCATTGGCCAAAATGGGTATAGCCACTGCAAGTGTGCAAAAATTTGGGGATACATGACCTCTTTAACAAAGGAGCTCTCTTGCTGCTCTTAGCACTCTTGGCTGTGACTCTTGAGTTCCTTGCATTTGCCAGTATGGCCCACGGCCCTGTGGACCCCACATGCAATGGACTGGTGGACTGCAGTGGAAGCACCACTGAGCCAGCCTGATGCTGGACTGGGCCCAGCTCAACATGAAAGAGAAATTCTGGACACTGGCCTGATCTCAGCCCCACAGAAGCCCAGATGCACTTCTATGACTGATTAAGGGACATGGGCCTTTGGAAACCCAGGGGTGTGATTCCATAGGAATACAACTGTCTATGATATTTCATCCTCCCATGTGAGCCTCAGAACGTTCTTTTCCTTGGGATGTCGCAAGAAATCCACTCCCAGCAGAAACCAGGTGAGATGAGGCCCTCTCCCCTCTGATGACATATTCTCTCCTTCATTTCATCAGAATAGTCATTGTATCAAGACTATAGTCTTGCGACTAGGTGGATAATAACTAATAAAATTCATAATAATTCTATTTTTATCGAATTTCCTGTTGAAGCACTTTTTATAGCAAGGAGGTGGCAATGATAAGAGGGAAAATGTAATGGCATTTTGGGGTGATATGAAGAAACTCTGGTCAGCTTCTTTCTATTCTCATTTCTGCATTAACCCATTAGATCACTTTACAGCAATCATTATTTTTTTGCAATCTTTTTTTTATATATTTTATTTTTTACAGAGAGGAAGGGAGAGGGATAGAGAGTCAGAAACACCAATGAGAGAGAAACATTGATCAGCTGCCTCCTGCACACCCCCCACTGGGGATGTGCCCACAACCAAGGTACATGCCCTTGACCGGAATTGAACCTGGGACCTTTCAGTTCACAGGCCGATGCTCTAGCCACTGAGCTAAACCAGTTAGGGCTACACCAAACATTTTTATTTCTCCTTCTAAATCTGTTTCCTTGTCTTTAAATTTAGTTGAACAAGTCTTTAAATTCTCGTCTGTTCGAAAGGCTGTCTGAATCTACCAGGTTGCTAAGATTTCTGGCCGACTCCCATCTCCATGGCCACCAAGTTGATGTGTGCATTACTCATGTGGGCTTGAAATATATTTTATATTGAGGTTCGCCAGAGAGTCAGGTTTCATTGCCATCACTTCCTGCCCTGAGTGCTGAACACATATAAAGGTCCCAAAAAGTTAGTCTAAATGAGGAAATTAATTTGAAACAAAGTGAATGTGTTGGCAGTGCCATTGTTTAACATTATGGATAGGTGGAGCTTGTACCCATTCTTGTCCTGCATTCAATGTAGTTTGATTTCATAAGACCCACTAAAAAATGCAAACCTTTATTCCAATCGGCAGCACCACATACCCCTTGCGAGTGTTTCACGTAGGTCAGCAGGGCTGTGGCCTACTGGGGCACACTTCTACAGTGTGTCGTACAGTCTCAATGAATAGCGACCCATATTCACTGAACACTGCATCAAGCCAGGTTCTACGTTTCCATGTAGTAACTCACGATAAGCCCTGACGATTGACTATTTCCCCCATTTTATTGAGAGGGAAAGACAGAGATAAAGGGTCGAACTTACGTGGCCCAAATTACTCCGCTTGAAAGTAAGAGAGCCAGGCTTTGAACTCATAGTCTGGTTTTGAAGTCCATAATTATAACTATCACTAGAGGCCCAGCGTGTGAAATCATGCATGGTAGACCACCGCTGTTTGCAGCCCCGCCCACCCGCCCGGTGCTGCTCGCTGCACTCGCCGCCCCGCCCACCCACCGCCTGCCTTGCTGTGATGGCAGGGGAGGGACCAAGAGGTGCTCAATGCACCTCATGGGGACCGGTCATTTGGTCATCCTGGTCATCACAACACTGGCTTTTCATAGAGATATTTCACCATTTCTTTGTGTGTGATCTAAATACTCTGGTACCAACATATTCCATGAACTTATAAGCTAGCCTCACTCAGGTAGTTATCTATGAATATACTTCTGAAGATTTGTTATTTTTTTAAAACTGTAGTGTAACTTATGATGTTTTTTAAAATATAATTTTTATTGATTTCAGAGAGGAAGAGAGAGGGAGAAAGAGATAGAAACATCAATGATGAGAGAGAATCATTGATTGGCTGCCTCCTGCATGCCCCCTACTGGGGACCAAGCCCACAATCTGGGCATGTGCCCTTGACCGGAATCGAACCCAAACCCTTTGGTCCACAGGCTGATGCTCTATCCACTGAACCAAACCAATTAGGGCATTTTTTTTTTTAAATTTGAAATGGATGCAGCTCACACTGCAAAATAAAAAAAGTTTCCTAATAATTACTTAAACATCCTATATAACAAAAGCCCAGTGACTGTTATGGTGTAACAACCAGAATGACCAACGACCAGATGACCAGTAGGTAGCTATGAGGGGCACTGACCCAGACCTTGCTGTCGGTGCCCTGACAGCCCTGAATCCCATTCGCCAGCACTCCAGACCCTGACAGCAGGGAGGCAGGAGCCCCATTCTTTGTGGAATTGGCCATTGGTCAGCTTGCTGTCTGCACCCTGACATCCCAGATTGCTGTTCACCCGCACCCCGGGCCATGTTAAAACATTAAAATGTCCTTCTGATGCAGATAAATTATGGGATGAGAATGAATCTCATTTTATTGAAGATTTTTGTTGGAAATTACACCAAAGAGAAGGTGCCTGTTTGAAGTGTGAAATGCATGTCCTTAATGAAATTCAAGAAGTATTCACATTGCATGGAATGAAATTTTCACATTTCAGACTTTCCGACTATACTTTATTAATGAATACAACTACATGCGATGAATCGTATGAGCGACACAGGCAGAGGTTTTGATAAATTCTCTGAACATTGAACAGTTGGCATTCTTTCATACTATAACTTCCACCATCAAAGATCAAACTGTACACCCCAAATGCTTTTTCTAGGATGGTCCAGGTGGCAGTGGAAAAACATATCTTTATAAAGTTTTAATACATTATATTACAGGTCATGGTGGTACTGTTTTACCCACAGTGTCTACAGGAATCACTGCAAATTTACTTCTCGATGGAAGAACCTTTCATTCCCAATATAAATTACTGATTCCATTACATGAAACTTCAATTTCTAGACTTGATATAAAGAGTGAAGTTGCTAAAACCATTAAAAAGGCCAAACTTCTCATTATTGATGAATGCATCATGGCATCCAGACATGCTACAAATGCTATAGACAGATTACTAAGAGCAATTATGAATTTGAATGTTGCATTTGGTGGGAAAGTTCTCCTTCTCGAAGGGTATTTTTGACAATGTCTCAGTATTGTGCCGCATGCTATGTGATCGATCAGCCATAGTACAAACAAGTTTAAAGTACTGCAGTGTTTGGGGATGTTTCAGAAAGTTGTCTCTTAAAACAAATATGCGATCAGAGGATTCTGCTTATAGTGAACTGGGGGCCCAGTGCACAAATTCGTGCACATTGAAAGGAACTGTGGGCCGTGAGACTGCGATGGGACAGGGGTGGGTTTCAGCCCATCCTCTGTGCCCCTGCCTGGCCCCTCCTGCTGTAGCCCTCAGTCTCCTGTCTGCTGGCAACCTCACTCCCACCAATGCTGCTCCCATGAGCTGACGGTGCAGTCCCCCCTCTCATCTGCTGATGGCGTGGAGCGATTGGGGCTGGTGCTAGCAGCAGGTGTGAGTGGAGGCTGCTGCCCTGATCACCCCTCAGGAGCAGGGGGAGGTGGAGATGCCCTCAGGGGCAATTGGGGTGGTCAGCTGCCTCTTGCACCTGCTGGTGGCACAGAGTGATCAGGACCAGCACTGGGCACCAGCAGTTGGTGCAAGTGGCAGCTCAGGTGCCAGCAGCAGGTGCAAGCACTGGGTGGGACCATGGTGCATGGGAGCAAAGAACTTTCAGTAACCACCAGAGCCTTTCCCCAATGACAGCAACTGGTGCCCAGCCTTGGTCTGGCACCCCTGCTCACCTGCTCCACTGTCCTGTTGCAGCCAATGCCTGCCATAGTCTGCACACACTCTCTGGTGGCAGCGCATGTCACAGCAACTGGTTGTTTGGTTGTTCATTTGTTCCAGTTTTTCTGCAGTTCAGTCTATTTGCATATTAGCCTTTTATTATATAGGATAGTTAGTAAAACTTGGAGATGGCAAACTTGATAGCAGTTTTTATTTAAGAATGGATATTATTGAAATCCCCCGTGAAATGTTTGTAACATCTATGATTGAAGCTACCTTTGGAAATAGTATATCTATAGATAATATTAAAAATATATCTAAACATGCAATTCTTTGTCTTAAAAATGAGCACATTCATAAATTAAATGAGGAAATTTTGGATATACTTGATGTATAATAGGAGATTTTCACACCTATTTGAGTGATGAGTCCATCGATTCAATGGATGATGCCGAAAAGGAAAATTTTCCCATAGAATTTCTTAATATTATTAATTCTTCGGGAATGCTGTGTCATAAATTAAAATTGAATATAAGTGCAATCATTATGCTACTAAGAAATCTAAATAGTAAATGGGGTATTTGTTATGGTACTAGATTTATTATCAAAAGATTGCGACCTAACATAATCGAAGCTGAAGTATTAACAGGATCTGTGGAAGGAGAGGTTGTTCTGATTCCAAGAATGGATTTGTCCCATTCTGACACTGGCCTCCAATTTAAATTAATTCAAAGACAGTTTCCTGTGATGCCAGCATTTGTGATGACTGTTAATAAATCATAAGGACAAACTCTAGACAGAGTAGGAATATTCCTACCTGAACCGGTTTTTGGACATGGTCAGTTGTATGTTGCTTTCTCTCAAGTTCAAGGAGTGTGTGATGTTAAAGGTAAAGTTGTAAATACTTCATCACAAGAGAAATTAGTCAAGCACTCTGAAAGTGTTTTTACTCTTAATGTGGTATACAGGGAGATATTAGAATAAGTTTAATCAATTTATCAGTCATTGTTTGTATCAATGTTGTTTTTATATCATTTTTTTGTTGTTTTTATATCCTGTCTTTGTTGTTACATAATGTTGTTATTGTTTATTTATTAATAAATTTATACATTATTTTCATATAAATTTTACTAATTTTCTTTCACATCTGTCACTTCTATTATAGAGAAAGGGTGAATAGCAATATTAATGTATTTCTTCTAATTAATTCCCTTTCAATGTGCACAAATTCATGCACCAGACCACTAGAATATATATATAACCCTAATATACAAATGGACCGAATGGTGAAACAACTGAACCGAAAAACTGAACAACTGTTGCTATTACGTGCACTGACCATCAGGGGGGCGTGCGCAGAACATGGCAGGTATTGGCCATGGCAGGATGGTGGACCAGGTGAGTGGGTGCCAGACCAAGGCGGGACGACAGTCGCTGTCATCAGGGCGAACTTCTGATGGCTACTGAAAATTCTTTGCTCACGCGTGCTGTAGCCTCACCCAACACTCGCACGTGCTGCCAGCCCCGCTTGCACCTGCTGTTGGTGCTGGAGCTGCCACTCGCACCCACTGCCCGCGCTGGTCCCGCTCGCACCTGCAGCTGGCACCAGAGCCTCCACTTGCACCCGCTGCCATCGCCTGGTGCTGGTCCTGATTGCTCAGTGCCATCAGCAGGCGCAAGAAGCTGCTGCCTGCCCTGACCGCCTTTGAGGGCTTCTCCACCTTCCCTTGCTCCTTGAGGGGTGATCAGGACGGCAGCCGCCACTCGCACATGCTGCTGGCCCTGGCCCCACTCACTTCACACTGTCAGCTGGTGCGAGCGGGGCCGGTGCCATCAACACTTGGGAGTGGCGGTGGCAGGAGTGTCGCTGCAGCAGAGAGGGGACTGGGGGCCATAGCGGGGGTGTGCAGAGGATGGGCTGAGACCCACCCCTGTGTCTGCTGTAGCCTCGTGGTCCACAGCTCCTTTCAAGGTGCATGAATTTGTGCACTGGGTACCTCATAGTTATATAGATGCTAAACTTCAAATTATAGCTACTGCTTTTGTAAGGTTCAGGTCCAATACTTTTCCTATAAGTAATCCTTGAAAGCCTTAGCTAAGCGTAACCAAGTGAAGTATTCCAGTCCTTGTCCTTTTAGGATCCATCACAACTCTTTGTGGTGTTTCTGCACTGTCTGGCAAGTATTTCTGTGCCAGGATAATTACTATTAAGATGGTCATTTGCTTATAGTGGGACTTTTACCACAACTCTGTACTATCCCGCACCTAGCAGAGAGCATGGCACCAGTACACATATTTGTCTATAAACTTTGGATTCCCTAGTTTCACTTTCCTCCATTGACTTGAGGTGCCATCTCCATATATAATATGCCTGGAAATCTACTTTTCCTTTCTCAAAACTGAAGGGTTTCCTTTATTCTTACATGCATTTGGCAAGTGTTAGCTATTGTTATCTCCTTAATGGTCTCTCTTTCTTCTCTGTAGCCTTTCTCTGATGTCTTCTCTCCCTGAGCAAGTGTCATGGTACCAAAAGTGGTTTTAGATTTCCTGATAAGAAGACACAGTTTCATCCACTAAATATTTACTGAACACCTACAACACGCTAAACACTTTCAGGTTGAGTGTGATTCAGTGAAGGTTACATGTCTCAGAAAGAGTTGACAACCCTATGTTTCCTGTCTAGAGTTAGTCAATATTTGTTGTTCCTGTAATGCTTACCCACTTCATCCCTGGCATGTGTTGTTGAAATATAATGGTAGAGACCTGCTGGGGACACTAAGGAGAATTAATTAATTGATTAATTGCATGTTAACAATGGGTTTTCTGAAAGAGTCCACATTTTTACCAAAAGTACATTCTAACAATGTTTCCAAGTACTATTGAATATTTAATGCCCTGTGAAGCATCTCAGAGGAAACCTTTAATTGTGGTAATCTTAATATAAAATGAAGGGTGACTTTTAGAAAATGTATATTCTCCTGAATGGTAGATTGCTTTTGTGAGGGAGTTGATGTTCAGGCATCTTTGGAACTGAGGGTTTCTTCTTTCTTGATATGGGTTTTATTTTATCCAGCTGGGAGTTATGTCTTGATATGCTTTACAGATAGTATTCAGTATCAGTAAGATCACATATGTGATCTGTGAGAAAGCATGCATAAGCCTCCAAATACATACCAAGATAAACCAAACCTTCTGGGGAAGGAGCATGAATATAATGAGAGTTGAAGAATGAAAAAATACCAAGCATTCCGATCCCTGTTGCTGTCCCAGGAGCTGGGGCCATTTTGGTGTTGGACTATCCTTTTAAAAGAAGAACAGTCTGACTTATGGAGTCTTTCAAGATTTTGTTGTGTGTAGGAAGCACCCTGAAAACAAGACCATAAAATGTCTGTTGCATGGCTCTCAAAATAAACCATGCTAACAAGGCTTACACATAAAAAGTGCTTTCTTATGTTCTCACTGACAATTCTGCTTTTGACTTAGAGACGTTACCCTTGGAAGACCCTTTCACAGGCGCTCTCAGGCCATGGTGAACGCTGCCCATATTTTCATCTTTCCCTCTTGTCTGGCATTAATAGATTTTATATAGTAATACATTTTACATAGCAAATAGAAGATACTGAAGGGAAAATATCCTATACTAGAGGCCTGGTGCACGAATTTGTGCACGGGTGGGTCTGGCCGGCCTGCCCCAATCAGGGCCAATCGGGCTGGCTAGGGAGAGGGGCCTCAGGCAGTTGGCTGGTGACCCCACTTCTGATGGGTGGGGCTATCCGGGGGAGGGGCCACAGGCTGTTGGCAGGCCAGCCCCACCCCTGACCGGGAGGGGGGGTGCCAATCTAGGGCAAGGCTGGCCAGGGGGAGGGCCTGTCCACCCCCTGGTTGAACTCCCAGTTGAACTCCAGGTTAAGGGGACAATTTGCATATTAGCCTTTTATTATATTGGATAATAAAGAGCTAATATGCTAATTAGACTGGACAGCAGAATGACCTTCTGAAATGATGAGTGGGTGGGGCCATGGGGCAGCAAGGGTTGTGAGGGCCGAGGCAGCTGGGGCTGCGAGGGTTGAACCCCTTGCACGGAATTTGTGCATCGGACCTGTAGTTCTAAGATAAAAGAGAGTGTGTGCAACACTGAAGGGACAGTGTTTAATAAAAAAACCACTATAAGATGAAAAGGAAAGTGAGGGTATGTATTCATTCCTGTATAAGAAAAGAATAAGGCCCACTTGGCATTGCTCAGTGGTTAGAGTGTCGATCCTCCCAACAAAGGGTCTGGGGCTTGATTCCTGGTTAAGGGAACATATCTGGATTGCTGGTTGGGTCCTTGGCCCCATTCAGGGGTGTGATTGGGAGACAACCAATTGCTATATCTTCCCTCTCACATTGATGTGTCTCTCTTCTCTCTCTCTCTCTCTCTCTCTCTCTCTCTCTCTCTCTCTCCCCCCCCCTTTCTCCCCCTTGCACTCCCTCTAAAAATCAATGGGGCAGTGAGGGTTCCAAACAAATAACAAAGCATTGTTCCTGGACTCTGTCACTTCTGGGGCAGTTCAAAATCTCTCCTCCAAGCTTAGTTACACCTGAAGTCATTCCCAGCAGTCTTGGCCCCACTCTATCCCGTGTCTTTCTCTGCCTGCAGCTCCGAGCTCTGGGGCAGGGTGTAGGTAGATGAATTAGCAAAGAGAATGTGTACATGCACAGAGACAAAGTGAAAGGAAGAAAGCTGGAGGAGGAATGTGGTGAGAGTGGCACAGTTTTGGATTTTGTTCAGAGGGTTTAGACTTCAAGAACCTGAAAGATCTTTCTACAGATGTTCATGGTCCTTCCACTGGTGTTTTATAGAAGAAGTAAAGGAAATTCTGTGAGGCTATAGGAGTAGCTAAGGAAGACTGTAATGTAAAAGTTCCATATTATATTCATCAATACATTTATTTAGCTCTTTTAAATTTAAACATAAGTCAGTGCAATGAACAATATAAATGGTGGCCCAATGTATTAAATTAATCATTTAAAATAAAAGATCTGATCACTCAGTAATTAAAAACAAAATATTAAATGGTAAACCACTTGTGGTCCCAGAATTTTCAAAGAATCACTGTGTCATTTGTTTGAATATAAAATATATTCATTTAAGAAAATTACAAATCATTTCTGAAAGGCCACTCAAGCCAAATACAGAGAGTCATGTGCCATGGAAGATGAAGATCAAGCCGAATGCAACACAGTTTGAAAGACCCAATGATCTTATTAACAATGAAAAGATGCAAATAGTTATCATATGAAATGTATTCTAACCTGAAATGTTGGAATTAATTTGTGACAAGTTTCATTCCTACAACTTGAAAGAACACTTTAAAGTGAGGTCTTATTCCTTTCCTTTTATGCTAAAACATGAGGTCATGTTGGAATTTTGACAACACAGCAATATGCTTATTAGCTTCACTCAGAATTAGGTTCCTGACGGGTTTGATTTTTTTCCTAAAGTTTTTAAAAGACAATTTTTCTTTAATTGCCAGATGTTTTGTCATTAAATAGAAATGCATAATACAAAAATTAATATTGTTCTCAATGAAAAATGTCCTTAATTATCATCATAATTGCTCACACTTATTGAGTCTTTGTTCAGCATCAAGCATTGGTATAAGAATGTGGGAGGTACTAGTTCACTTGGTACAGCAACACCATAAGTCCCTGGTATTAAACCCATTTTGCAGATTGAAAAACAGTGCCCCAGAAATAATCATTCACATGTGGGTAGAAAACGAAATGAACATTGTGGGTGGAAGAAATCACAACAGTCCACAAGGAGTGACTGTTTAATTAAATGTCTAATGAATGAGCATGTTATTTGCTGTTCACTTGCTATGATGAACTTACACTGCTCAGTCCCTCAAACTGTATGTGCTGCATCAAAAGGTTCCAAACAAGTTAAATGAATAGGACAGGCACATGCCTTGTTCCTGCTAACCACCGTGTCATCTGTGATGGTGAATTAGTGAATTATAAATACAACAAAGGCCCAACCAGGCCAAACACTGAGGGACAACAATGCTATTCACATGGCTGCTTACTGCACATGGCTCCTGGGAGCTGCTCACAGAGTGATTGCGGCTGAAACAAAAATCTTTCCTTTATTATTATATATTTATGGTCTAAAGTTGGACATATGTCTCCTTTTTCCCGGATTGACCCCCTTCCCAGCCATTTCCACCCCTGGCAAACCCCCACCGCCCCAGTGTCTCTGTCCATTGGTTACACTAACATGCATGCATACCAGTCCTTTGGCTGTTCTCTAAGCCCCCCTTCCCTGACATTTGTCTCTGGATCTATTCTTGTTCATCAAGATATGTTGATCATTATATCCCACAAATGAATGAGATCATGTGATATTTATCTTTCTCAGACTGGCTTATTTTGCTTAGCATAATGCTCTCCAGGTCCATCCATGCTGTTACAAATGGTAAGAGTTCCTTCTCTTTTATAGCGGCATAGTACTCCATTGTGTAGATGTACCACAGGTTTTTAATCCACTCATCTGCTGATGGGCAATTAGGTTGTTTCCAAATCTTAGCCCTTGTAAATTGTGCTGCTGTGAACATAGGGGTGCATATATGCTTTAGGATTGGTGTTTCTGATTTATTGGGATATAGTCCTAGAAGTGAGATTACTGGGCCTAATGGGAGTTCCATTGTTAACTTTTTGAGGAAACTCCATACTGTCTTCCATAGTGGCTGCACCAGTCTGCATTCCCACCAGCAGTGCACGAGGGTTCCTTTCTCTCCACATCCTCACCAGCACTTGTCGTTTGTTGATTTGTTGATGATAGCCATTCTGATAGGTAGGAGATGGTATCTCATTGTTGTTTTGCCATGGTTCTCAAAACTGCCTGGTACTGGCACAAGAACAGACATATAGACCAATGGAATAGAACAGAAAACCTAGAAATTGACCCAAGCTATTATGTGCAATTAATATTTAACGAAGGAGGCAAGAGCATACAATGGAGTCAAGACAGTCTCTTCAATAAATGATGCTGGGAAATTTGTTCTGATACATGCACAAAATGAAACTAGATTGCCAAAAAACACAAAAAAACAACCTCAAAATGGCTAAAGGACTTAAATGTAAGACGGGAAACCATAAAAATCCTACAAGACTCCATAGGCAGCAAAATATCCGACATATGTCGTAGCAATATCTTAGCGACACAGATCATTGGGCAATGGAGACTAAAGAGAAAATAAACAAATAGGACTACATCAAAATAAAAAGCTTCTGCACAGCAAAAGAAACCATCAACAAAACAACAAGAAAGCCCACTGCATGGGAGAACATATTTACCAATGTTATCTCCCATAAGGGTTTAATCTCCAAAATTTATACTGAACTCATACAACATAACAAAAGGAAAAACCATCCAATTTAAAAATGGGTAAAGGACCTAAACAGACACTTCTTGAAAGTGGACATACAGAAGGCCAAGAGGAATATGAAAAAATACTCAAAGTCACTAATCATCTGAGAGATGCAAATCAAAACAACAATGAGGTACTACCTCACACCTGTCAGAATGGCTATCATCAACAAATCAATAAATGATAAGTGCTGGCGAGGATGTGGAGAAAATAAAAAACAACCCTTGTATACTACTGGTGGGAATGAAGACTGGTGTAGCCACTGTGGAAAACAGTATGGAGTTTCCTCAAAAAGTTAACAGTGGAATTCCTATTTGACTCAGTAATCCCACTACTAGGAATATATCAGAAACACCAATCAAAAAGAATATATGCACCCCTATGTTCACAGCAGCACAATTTACAAAAGTTAAGATTTGGAAACAGCCTAAGTGCCCATCAGCAGATGAGTGGATTAAAAAACTGTGGTACATCTACACAATGGAATACTATGCTGCTGTAAAAAAGAAAGAACTCTTACAATTTTCAACAGCATGGATGGAACTGGAGAACATTATGCTAAGTGAAATAAGCCAGTCGGAGAAAAATAAATATTACATGATCTCACTCATTTGTGGATTATAATAAACAACATAAACTAATGAACAAAAATAGATCCAGAGACACAGAAGCATCAAACAGACCATCAAACCTAAGAGGGAATGTAGGGGTGGGTGTGAGGGGGGTGGGAGAGAAGGGGAGAAGGGGTAAGAGACCAACCAAAGGACTTGTGAGCATGGATATGAGCATAACCAGTGAACACAGACAAGTAGGAGGGTGTGGACATGTGCTGGGGGTTGGGAGTGGCAGGGGAGAGTTCAATGGGGAAAAAGGAGACATATGTAATACTTTAAATAATAAAGAATTAAAATTAAAAATAATAAAGTTGGTTTTCTATAGACAACATATAGTATGTTTTTTAAATCTACTATGTTAGTCTCTCTCCTTTTTAATTTGTTATTTAGAACATTCACATTTAAAGCTACCTTTTTATATACTTAGATTGAGAACTACCATATTTATAACTGTTCTCTGTTTCACTTATTCTTTGTTTCTTTTTAAACTTCCTATTTTTTTCTGCCTCCTTTGTTTTAATTGAGCATTTTAAGTGATTCAACCTCCTTTTTTTGTCATATCAGTTATTCATCTTTAAAAAATAGTATTTATACTAAATTGAAAATACACTGTTTAATTAACCTAGATTTACTTTTAATAATAATATCATTCTTCCTCATGTGTAGTGCAGATAAATTAGAATATTCCCAATTCTTCCTTCCCATCCCTGATACATTGCTATTATTCATAGACTTATTCATGTGCTATGATCATCCAATACATTGTTACTATGATTACTTTAAATAAATGAGCATCTATTATATCACTTAATTTTAAGAAAAATGAAATATTTTATGTACCCTCAATTATTCCATCTTCAGTGGTTTTCTTTTCATTATGTAGATTCAAGTTTCAGAGCAAATCCCTTTCCTACCTCATTAATAACTTTAAAAACTTTTCCTGCAAGACCGTCTGCTAACAGTAAATCCCTCCATTTCTCTTTGAAAGTCTTTATTTTTTCTTTACTTTTGAAGGATAATTCACCAGATATAAAATTTAAGGAGATTATCATTTTCTTTCCATAATTAAAATATTTCACACACTTCTTGCACACATAGTTTCTGCTGATACCTTTAATAAAATTCTTCCTTTTATTCCTGTACTAGAGGCCCAGTACACCAAAATTTGTGCACTTGGGGGTGGGGAGGGGCTTAGCCAGGCCTGCGCACTCCCGCAGTCCAGGACCCATTGGGGGATGTCCACCTGCTGGCTTAGGCCCGCTCCCTGGGGGATTGGGCCTAAGCTGGCAGTCAGACATCCCTCTGGCAGCCCCAGAACGTTGGGGAATGTCCCACTGATGGCTCCTAAGCCTCAGTCAGACATCCTTAGCGCTGCCGGGGAGTCAGGAGAGGCTCTTGCGACTGCTTGCACTCGCAGCTGTCAGCCCTGCTTGTGGCTGAGTGGAGCTCCCCCTGTGGGAGCTCACTGACCACCAGGGGGCAGTTGCTGCATTGAGCATCTGCCCCCTGGTGGTCAGTGCATATTATAGCGATTGGCCGTTTCAGGTCGTTCAGCTGCTGGGATCAATTTGCATATTACCCTTTTATTATATAGGATAAGCATCATTCCCCTCCCACAGCCAATTTCAGGATTTTCTCTTTGTTTTTTGTTTTCTGCAGTTTAAATAAAACATGCCTATGTGAACTTTTGGGGGATTTATTCTTCTTGGTGTTCTCAGAGATCCTGGATCTGGGGCTTGATGTATGTCATTACTTTTGGAAAGATTTCAAGTTCTCAGTTTCTTCTCTTTATTTTCTCTTTCTTCTCTGTTCGGCATTACATTTGGGCATATGTTACATCTGTTGATATTGTGCCACTGTTCTTGATGTTGATTCTTATCTCAGCTATGATTGCCACCTCAACCATGTCCAGTTTACTGATGAGTCCAATATTTCTGCTAAAATATTAGTTTATTTCTTTTCTATTTTTATTAGAATGTTTCTCTTCTTACATTAGTTATATGTTATTTGTTGTTGTCTACTTTTTCCATTAGAACCCTTAACATATTTATTATCATTATTTTAAACTAGAGGCCCGATGCACGAAATTCGTGCCCTCACAGCTGCTGCGGCTTGCCTCCCCCGAGGGGAAATAAGTCTCAGGTAAAGTTTTCCTTTCTCCCTTTGCCACTGAGAATGCTGTAGCTGTGTTCACAATGACTGCTAGTCCCTCCGCTCTGCGAGTTACGAAGGGGTCTTTCTAGTTCTTCCTGTAATAATGAAGAGGCTCCTGCAGCTGAAGCCATGACAGTTTAGGAGCTCATAAGACTGAAGCTTCCAGGAGTTTCTTGTGCTCATGCTAGTCAAGACTCCCCCTGCACCTACTTGTCAAAATCCCACGTAAGTGTTCCTACCAGTTTACGGCTCCATTGGCTTCTGCTCATTAGGCAGACAGCAGGGACTCTCTAGATTTGCCCGTCTTACCAGACTGTGGGGTAGTGTTTTGCCAGAAGCTCTCTAATGGGTCCAAGAAAAATTGCTGCTGCCAATTTGCTCAGCGTTTCTTGTTGTAAGTATAAGAGTGGCGACTACCAGGATCTTCACCTGTCAGCGCTGAAACAGGGAGTCTTGCCACTGTCTTTTTAAATTTCTACCTTCTTTTTATTAAAAGGTTAAGAACCTAACCTTCTTCTATTCTTAGAGGGAAAAGTACATAATCATTTTGTCTCATCTGCTTAGATAAATTCTAAATTTGGAATAATTTTAAAAAATATTCTTCTTGAACTACGTTACAGACTTTTGTTCAGACATATTTACAATTTTTATTAAAATATTATTTTAAGTCCAAGTTCAACTCCTCATCAGCCACAATTATCTGATAAACTATGAATTAGAAAATATAAGATTTTTAAGAGAAAAAAGAGTAAATCTGATATGTTTCTTAAGGAAGCAAATGCAAGCAGAGCCTAAAATGCGTTTACCTGTTTGATTCTTCTGCTTGTTGTATGAGTGAATGTTCTCTCTTTCAAGGACTTGAGAGCGTCTCGTTAAAGAGCGGCTTGTTGGATCCGGTGTAAGAGCTCCCCTTCCGGTGAAATTCTTAGTTTCAGGTATGTGGCCAGGAGTGACACTGAGTTTACATCTGTGGAAATGTTATACTTGGTAAAGTTACAAATGCAAAATAGTCTCATAAGGAATAGTCAATCCATAGAGTTTGTTACTTCACTTCTGAGGAGGGGGGAGTGGAATCCAAGGGGAAAAAATGGTGAGGACGTCATTAATTTTGTTGTTGTTGCGATTGTCATATAATGTCCTTTTTAAGCTCCCCTCCTCCTTGCCCTGCAGCAAAACAAAATTAGAAATATTTGCGACGGAATAAGAAAAGTAACTTACAACATATACACCATGTTTTTAATATTTCTTTTTGTTTTGTGGAAATTCATACAAAAATCATCAATATTTTCCAAGATAACCAATTTTAATAAAGTTTTGAAGGAAAACACGGGTAATTCTGTTTTCTATACTCACTGAATCAGAGCGATAAGAAGAGTCCTTAAACTGTACCATGTGACTCAACTAATCCAGTTGGGAAACTAGACACCTGTTTCAGGGCTTTCTGAGAGATCTCACCTGGGCTCCAGTTTATCCACATTGGCATATTTAGTCAATATTATTATAGCTTCCAATGCTTACAGGTAGAAAGGATGATAGCAAGGGTTACAAGTACTTTGTAATAGACTTTTTATATAACTTATTTCAAATAGCTTAAGACACATACAAGTTGCAGGGAGCTTCCCCTGATATAGCAATTTTCTTTCTTTTTTTTAAATATATTATATTGATTTTTTTTACAGAAAGAAAAGGAGAAGGATAGAGAGTTAGAAACATCGATGAGAGAGAAACATCGATGAGAGAGAAACATCGATCAGCTGCCTCCTGCACATTCCCCACTGGGTATGTTCCCGCAACCAAGGTACATGCCCTTGACCGGAATAGAACCCAGGACCCTTGAGTCTGCAGGCCGACGCTCTATCCACTATCCAAATCCCAGATATTTCTTCAATGTCAGCCCTTATCGAGTCATAGCTTTCTGTTAACTCCCAGCATACCTTTTTCCTTTTTGACTAATAATGTATTTCATGAGAAGTAGGCAAATGTGATTTTACCAAAGTGAGGATGGGCAGGATCATAGGGTTATTTCTTCACTGTTTTCTTTGTAGGTCAAATATCACAGTTTCATATAGTCAAACAAATTGCAACTAGAAACATGAATGAGAAGAGTGGATTTCTAACGGAAATGTACTCTTAGAATATTTTGGAACTTTTTAATTTTCAGTGCCTTTTCAACATTGAAACACCACAAAGTTAAGATATTATTGGCATTACTGAGAAAAGTTCACACTAGCCGTGCTCTCTGCATACATTTCCCGGTGTTGCTAAATGCTGCTCGGTGTGAGTCGCTCTGATGCCATGTTACAAATGCTGCAATTTTAAAATCGGTTCTCTAGGTAATAGCATTTCTGACAAATTAATAATGTGATGCTTTGCTCGGCCCATGAGATTTTTCATTACATATTCCCCAACTGTTATTTACAATATGATGACAACACGTAATTTGTCAGGAAGTGAAGAACAGCGGGAGTAGCTCTACGAGATGAACACAAACAAATCTTTCTCACAGGATGAGTGGGCAGTGGTCATTCTGAAAACTCACCGGCCACTGCCTCCTTTGTCCTTTCTTCTGCGTGTTTCACTCCTCTCCACTGACTCATCTATGCATAGACTAGAGCAAAGATGAAATATATGTAAATATTAAAATGCTGTTTATGCTTTGGTATAATCATCAAAATATCTTGGAAAAAATTACTATGGTTCTTTCAAAGTTAGAACTCTAATATAACATAGACAAACAATGGATTCAATTACAGGTTTGCAAATGGTCAGCAGCCCCCCCCCCAAAAAAAAATAGTGATTTATGCCGAGTGGGCAGTAAAAGATGCTGATTTCATTTTTCTTTCTACCGTGTGCTCCCAGCAAGAAGAGGAATGGCATTTTCTAAATAATTTATTTGGAAAGTTGACTGGCTGTACTGAGCTGGAAGCATAACAGTCCAATCTGCCACTACCTGCTGTGGGCCCTGGTGGGCACTCTTCAATATTGCAGAATGTATTGTGTAACTAATTGCCATGGTGTGAGACTGGAAATATAAATGCCAGCAGAAGAGGGAAATTTTAAAATTGTTATTATGTAGGAAAAGACAAAAACAATTGCAACTGAGAAGGAAAAACTTGTAGTTGATTGAGAGAAAATAGGAATAGAAAAAAAGTTAAGTGTCAGAATTAGCAGAAACTAAAAATATTTAGAATAAAAAATAAAGAGGTAATGAAAGGAAACCTAGTGTTTTAAAAGCTATAAAGAAAAAGTAGAAATGGTGAGGTAAAAAGCTTATAAATCTATAGCTTATGATAGAATGTGGGGGTTTCTCTTATTTAATTACTTTTAAATTTATTTTTATTCAGGCATAATTGATAATATAATAAATATAATATAATATAATATAATATAATATAATATAATATAATATAATATAATAGTTTCTTTCTAAAAAGACTTTGACTAGTACTCGCTAATACTCATGAATAATATCTTCAAACCCAAACCAGGAATAAAAGATAATGTAAAAGTCTGTTGACAAAATCTGAGAGACATTTATACTGAATGCCAAGCTTATGGAACAACCGCTTCTGAAAATTAATTTCCTCCACAGCCTGAATCAGAGCTAGCTTCCCTGTCTAAAGGTAAGTGGGAAGATCTTTCATTGATCCTGTTCCTTCTTCCAGTTGTCCTGTTGGGAAAGTTCAAGTCTTTATAGAGAAACAGGAAGCTCTCTGCCTATGCGCTAAGTGTGCTTTTCCAGTCGAAGTGCCCTGGCAATTTCTAATTAGTAACTCACTGGTGGCAAACAGTGAAGACTTTCAGTGTCAGCAGGGGAGTGTTTGGGGAGCGGGGATTGAGTGGCATGGGAAACCAGCAGGGGGGCACTGCATGTAGGGGTGTGTATTTCCCACAGGAAAACTGGCAAGGAGAGAGGCAGAAGTTTGAAGTAGTCTGCTCTGAGTCTTATAAAACAGTCTCCTTACTCTGTCTTGGCAAGTGTCAGAGATCTGGGCAGTGGGATAAAGATGATCATCTGAGAACAGGAGGGCACTTGGCCAGGAGCTGGAAATCAACTCACTGCCTAGAGATGGTTGTGAGAAGGGGAATCCAGGAAAATGTGAGCAGATTGCTATTAGAATATAAAGTCAATAGGTCTGTTGGTTTTGTCTGGTCAGATTTTACTTTCTTTAAGATTGAGTAGAAAAAATAGCCTACCCAGGGCTTATAAAATATTGTAAAATAAGCAGATAAGCAAAGCATCATGCTGAGGATTCAGAGAAAAAAAGACCAGTGGAAACAATTTATGGAAATCAGAGGGGAAAAAATAGATCCTATCTAATAAAAGAGAAACATGGTAATTAGCCATATGTCCGCTACCCTTCCCATTGGCTAATCAGGGTGATATGCAAATTAACTGCCAGCCAAGATGGCGGCCGGCAGCCAGGCAGCTTGAAGCTAACATGAGGCTTGCTTGCTTCAGTGACGGAGGAAACCAATGTTCCCGCCTGCCTTGCTGGCCTCTGAGCTTGCAGTTTGAAACATTGTTAAAAATATAGAAGCTAAACAAAACCCCAGAAACCTGCTTTCAGCCAGCCGGATCTCAGAGCTGGAGTTGATACAGTGTTTCGATTATAGAACCCAAACAAACCAGATACCTGCTTTCAGCAGCAGAGGCCTCAGAGCTGGAGCCAGAGCTAAGCTGGCCCAGAATAAAAAAAGAAAGAAAAAAAGGAGCAGTTGGGAGCTTCAGTCACCTGCCAGCCTGAAAACAGCCCTCAGCCCCTCACCCTGACTGGCCAGGCACCCAAGCGGGACCCCCACCCTGAAGGGTGTGCGACCAGCTGCAAACAGCCATCATCCCCTCACCCAGGCTGGCCAGGCACCCCAGTGGGGACCCCCACACTGATCCAGGACACCCTTCAGGGCAAACCAGCTGGCCCCCACCCATGCACAAGGCCTCTATTCTATATAGTAAAAGGGTAATATGTCTCCCAGCACTGGGATCAGCGGAGCTGCGAGGCCTCCCAGCACCTGGATCAGCCGAGAGGCCTCCCGGCACGGGGATCAACGTGACAGGGGGCAGCGCCCAAACCCCCTGATCGCCCTGCGGCTCTGTGTGTGACAGTGTGTGGCGCCCCAACCCCCTGATCGGCCCTGCTCTGTGTGTGACAGGGTGCGGTGCCCCAACCCCCCACCCCCCACGGGCCCTGTTCTGTGTGTGACGGGGTAGAGCAATAACCTCCCCATCGGCCCTGCCCTGAGTGTGAGAGTGGCGGTGCCCCAACCCCCTGATCCGCCCTGCTCTGTGTGTGACAGAGGGCGGTGCCCCAACTCCCCTATCTGCCCTACTCTGTGAGTGACAGGGGAGCTCCACAACCCCCTGATCAGCCATGCTCTGTGCGTGACAGGGTACGGAGCCCCAACCCCCTGATTGGCCCTGCTCTGTGTGTGACAGGGGGTGGTGCCACAACCTCCCCATCGACCCTGAATTGAGTGTGACGGGGGCAGCGCCCCAACCCCCCAATCAGCCCTACCCTGAGTGTGACTGAGGGTGGCTTCGCAACCTCCAGATCCTCCCTGCTCTGTGCATGACAGGGAGCGGCGCCCCAACTCCCCAATTGGCCCTGCTCTGGCCCGACCAGGGGCTGCACCTAGGGATTGGGCCTGCCCTCTGCCACCTGGGAGTAGGCCTAAGCCAGCAAGTCGTTATCTCCCGAGGGGTCCCAGACTGTGAGAGGGCACAGGCTGGTCTGAGGGCCCCCCCTCCGTGCACAAATTTTTGTGCACCGGGCCTCTAGTTATAATATAATAGCAATAAATACTATTGTTATATTCAATAGCATGCAAGAGAAACAAACTGGAGCAGGAATGTGTGAACTAATTTAATTGGGGAGAAAAAGTTAATAATATGAGATGGAACAGAAGATTCACAAATAAAAGTGCAATATAAAAATTTAAATCTGTACTAGAGGCGTGATGAGCAGAATGGATATTGTGGAAAGTTGAATGAGAAACACAGGGGACAATGTGAGATGGTCCCTCTGAAGACAGATGCAAACAAGTAAACCTTGGGATGCGAGATTAAAGACATTGGAAGACAAAACGGAGGTTTGCATGTGTTCCTGCAGAAGCAGCTCAAGCCCTGGCGCACAAGCTATTAGAGAGCAAGAAAGCTTTCCCCAGTCCAAAACACTGCGTAGGAATAAAGGGTCAATAGAATGACACAGACCAGTCAAACTGCAGAAATATCCTAAGTTCACAGCAATAGCAACAAAACCCCCAATTTACAAGACAAAAGCCAGCTTACCTGGCATGGCGCAGCGTTCTGATGGCCCCAGCCTCCCTGAGACGCTCCTCTGAGGACAATGAAAGCACACCTCTTACAATTCTGTAGAACAGATTCTGATACACAGTTTTGATACACAATTGGCATTGTATACAAACCAAATATCTCATTAGCACAGTTATTGCATGAGTAGGGAAAACTAAAACTATTTATAGAAATTTATTGGCTCAGTAAATGCACCACAGCATCTTTCTTACAAAATATATATTTTTTCTTTTCTTAAGAACTTTACATTTTTAAATCCCTCATTTTTTTCTACATCATTTATATTTCACTATAACCAGATTATAACAATAAGCATGAACCTATGCTATTATCTGGTTGTTGTTAACTTTTTTTTTTTTTTTGCTATTAATAGGGCAAGTACAAATGTTCAAATTTATAGTATTGAGCATATAATATTTATTCTTTGAATCAATTTTATAAATTCTTATAATTACCTTACTATGTTGACGTTTATCTACATAATCTTTCTTTTTCCTTTTAATCAGCTTTCTTTTTTAATTTAAATTTAATCTCATTGTCAGCAATAATCTCCAGGTCATCATGCATTCCATTTGCTGGGTGCACTATTTTTTTCTTAATACAACTCCATGTGTTGACTTTCCAGAATACCACCAACATCCCACACTTCCTATGTGGAAACTGGCAGATGCCCTGGCTTGCGACATGCTGGCTGCTGGGCCTGGTACAGTCACTCCTGATGCTTGTCCCAGGTGAGGGGGCGCCTCCCCACAAGGCCCACCTACCATGTCTGCTTCCAGTCTCTCCAGGCTAGTTGTGTTGTCCCTGTCATTTCATTACATCCTAATATATAAAAACCCAGGGTCCATAAAGACCGAAGAGTCCACCCCCCGGCCCTCGGGCTCCATTGATCAGAGGATGGCTAACGGAGAACCGGAGAACCGGCAGCAGGAGAACCGGGCCCCTCAAGCTCCAATGAATCTTTGACCGCACTGACTGGTGAGCGGGTGGAAGGCAGACTGCTTGGTCCCTCCCCCGGCCTGCAGGCTCCCATTGATCAGGGGATGGTTAACAGGGAACTGGAGTGAGTGGCCTGGAGACTGGCAAGCAGCTGGAAGGCAGGCCTCTTGGTCCCTCCTCCTGGCCCTCAGACTCCAATCAATTGGTCGCGAAGGCGGGGCAGAACTGGAGACTGGCTTCCTTAATAGGCCTGTAGGTTCAATCTCCAGAGGAAAGGCCAGGCACCCACGGACCAGTGCCTCCTGCAAAATCCCGACAGCACTGCCGGCCTCCTGGAATACAGCCTTGGGCACTGCGGCCGCTTCCCCTCCCTAGACACTCCACAAGGAAGAAAAGATACCACCAGCAGCACCAGGGGCGACCAGTGGTGACTGACTGCTCTCCCTGTGCTTCCTCCACGTCACTTGAGCCGGCCTCCGCCCACCCCGCACCAGAGGAAGTGTGATCACTGCACACGGAAGGAATGTAGTAAATCAAAAACCTATGACCAAGAGAATGCCGCAGTCAACGTCTGGAGTCCGGCTCAGGAGAATGGAGAGAAGGGAGAATTCCATAAGTTGGCCAATGCCAAGATATTTCTGAGTGACTGTCTGGTGTGTGACAGTTGTGTGATCGCAGAGGAAGGAGCCCAAGATTCTCAACGGAACACCGAGGACTTTTTCCATGTTCTGAACCTTAATAAGAAATGTGATCCTCACAGCACAAGGTGCTGGCAGTGTCTGTGTGTCCTTAATTTCTGCCTTATTTTGCTGCTAACTTCAGCTTCAGTGTCTCTGATGCATCCAGAAGGCTCTGTGGCTTCCTCAAAAGTCTTGGGGTGCATGTCTTTGACATGGAGATAGCTGCGGACTTCAGCATCCCGGGGAGTCAGAAGAATTTGTGTGTCGGTTCTACCAGTACCATGAGGAAGAGCCCTGACTACCCATGCTGACCTCCACCTGCCCCGGCTGGGACCGATATGTAGAGTGTGTGCTGGGTCACCCAATCACCCCCCACCTCTGCACAGCCAAGTCTCCCCAGCAGGTCATGGGCTCTCTGGTGAAGGATTACTTCACCAGATGGCAGAACCTGTCCCCAGACAAGATTTTCCACGTCATGTGGCCCCGTGTTATGACAAGAAACCGGAGGCCCTTTGAGAAGATGTTCCCACAGCTTCACACAGTCCCCAGGGTGCTGCCTGCGTGTTAACCTCAGTGAAACTGTCCAGATAATGGAGCAAAGTGACCTCGCCTCGAACGGCGCTGCCGTGGACACTGTTTGGAGACATGAAGGAGGTGGAGGTGAGGCTCCACGAGGGTGCCAGCTCCGACGGGTACCTGGCACACATCTTAAGGCAGATGGCCAAGGAGCTGTTCAATGAGGATGTGGGCTGCTCACCTACCGCACCCTGAGGAACAAAGCCCTCTAGGAGGTCACCTTGAAAAGGAAGGGGAAGTTCTCCTACGCTTTGAGGCTGCTTACGGCTTTTGGAACATCCAGAAGTGGTCCTGAAGCTACAGAGGGGCAAGTTCCCCTGCCGCTTCGTGGAGGTCCTGGCCGGTGCCGGAGATGCCTAAGCGGCAGGGGCCAGGCCCGGGCGGAGGACGGGCATGCGGACAGGGCGCTGCAGCAGCAGATAGAAGGCATCTACTCTGCCATCCCGGTGTGGGCCCCGGAGACCAGCGCCCATGTGCAGGAGCTGTACCAGGAGTGGCTGGGGCGGGGGGTGGGGGGACTCCCCCTGGGCCCAGGTGGCCCTGCACACCGCCTCACAGGGCCCAGGGCAGCCTGCCAGGACATCAGGTGGTAAAGGTCCAGCAGACGCCCAGCCTGCAGGCCACCTGAAGAGGGGTGTCAGACACGTGAAGGAAAGGCTTAGCATCTCTGTCAGCGCTTTGGTTTTCAGAATTCCTGCTCCCCATCTGTCGGCTCCCTCCCTCTGAGGGGCACTGTCATCGTCACATGGGATCAACTGGAACATTGTATCTCAAGAGGATTGCCCCAATGTACGTATCCTTTTATCCGATGATGAAAAAATCCCAAAGAACAAGAAAGGAGACAGACTGCTGTCCTTTAGGCTTAAAAAGCCCAGAAGTGTCCTGCAAAGAGCTGAAACTTGGTTCTGTCCACCCATCTCAGAGATATTGGATGAGGAAATGGCCTGGTTTGGCCCTGAATTTACCCACTTATGTTACTCTTGAAGGTGTCTTTGCCACAATGTGAATAAACTGCCACCTTTTGGAATAGGGACTCATACAAAAGTCTGCATTCCCAACTTTTCTTGAAACAGATTTATGTTCTGCAGCTGTGGCCACTGTCTTGAAATCAGGTACAGTCGACCAGATCTTGTCGCTCGGAATCAGGTGGAACTGGAGTGGGGCTCCCCTCCCACCCCCATGCCCTTTTACATTCAGGGATTGAGCTGAACACACTTTGGGGGAGGGCTGCCAAGGGTGACAGGTCACAGATGGAAGGATGGAGAATGGAGAGGTGGACACACTGCTCGCTCCCTCCCGGCATGGGGTCAGGCAGATGAAGGCCGGCCAGCCCACCCCACAACTGGGTGAGATAGCGTCTTCTGTGTCCACCTCTCACCCCATGGGCCCGGCCACTCCCCTCAGCTCCGAGCAGCCCTCTGCGTTCCACAACAGCGCACTCTGCCCTCACATGCTGCTCACCATAAATGAGAAGGAAGAGAGCAGTTGGCCCACGGACAACTACACAGAAAGACAGGGCTCACGGCTGGTGAGCGCAGTGGCAGTGGCGGGAGCCTCTCCTCCTCCATGGCAGCACTAAGGAGCAGGGAGCTGAGTGGTAAGGAGCAGTGAGCAGGCAGGCGGTAAGGAATGAGGGGTCCCGGACTGCAAGAGGGATTTCCGACTGTCAGCGTAGGCCCGTTCCCTGGGCCTAAGCCAGCAGGTGGACATCCCCTGAGGGGTTCTGGACTGCGAGAGGGTGCAGGCCAGGCTGAGGGACCCCCCCCCAGTGCACAAATTTCATGCACTGGACCTCTAATGGTTACATAAAATGTGAGAATACATTTGATGGTGACTAATGGTGAGCACATCATCTACACTAATAAAAGAGAAAAATGGTAATTGGCGTACGACGATACCCTTTTCATTGGCTAATCAGGGCTATATGCAAATTAACTGCCAACTATGATTGGCAGTTAACTGCCAACAAGATGGCGGTTAATTTGCATATGTAGGCACAATGCAGGGAGGCGAAAGGGAAAGCAGGAAGAAGCCCCCTGCCACTGACAGTGATTGGAAACCCAGGGGGCAGCTAAGAGCTGGGGGGCAGGGCAAAGGCGGCCCTGGGGCCGCCTTTGCCCTGCCCCCCAGCCATGATCAGAGAATCAGGCGCCTTTGCCGCCCTGGCCAGTGATAGCAGGAAGTAGGGGTGGAGCCAGCGATGGGAGCTGGGCACGGTCGAAGCTGGCAGTCCTGGGAGCTAGGGGTCCCTTGCCTGGGCCTAAAGCAGAGCCCACGATCGCAGGGCCGCTGCAGCTGCAGGTCCCCGCTGCCCGAGCCGGACGCCTCAGCCAGAGGCGTCCTGCAGGGGCAGGGGTGGAGCCTGCAACCACGGGGAGCTGGGGGTCCCCTGCCCAGGCCTGACACCTCTGCCGGAGGCCTCAGGCCTGGTCAAGGGGCCGATCCAGTGATTGGTGATTGGAGGGTGATGAGGGTCAACTCCTCTGGCTGAGGCATCAGGCCTGGGTGGGGGGCTGAGCCGGGGATTGGGGGGATATGATGGTCCCCTTGCCCAGGCCTGAAGCCTGGGTCAGAGGCGTCAGGCTTGGGCGGGGGGTGGAGCAAGCAATCAGAGGGATATGGGGGTCCCCTGCCCAGGCATGATTCCTGGGCCAGAGGCCTCAGGCCTGGGCGGGGGCCAGAGCCTGTGATCGGGGGGAGATGGGGATCCCCTGTCCAAGCCTGACACCTCTGGCGGAGGCGTCAGGCCTGGGCAAGGGGCCGATCAGGTGATCAGAGGGTGATGGAGGTCTACGCCTCTGGCTGAGGCATCAGGCCTGGGCTGGGGGCAGAACCAGTGATGGGGGGAAATGAGGATCCCCTGCCCAGGCCTGACACCTCTGTCAGAAGCGTCAGGCCTGGGCAAGGGGCCGATCCTGCGATTGGAGGGTGATGGGGGTCAACGCCTGAGGGCTCCCAGTATGTGAGAGGGGGCAGGCTGGGCTGGGGGACACTCCCCCCCACACACACACCCAGTGCACGAATTTCGTGCACCGGGCCCCTAGTAATGTATATAAAAGTCAAGTTATTATGTAGTGCACCTAAAACTAATATAATATTGTATGTCAACTATCATTTTAAAAACATAATTTAAAAAATGAATTATCTCTTTCTTTAAAAAAACATAGTGGGTGGTTAATTTAATGAAAATTAAGTTTACTTCTCTGGAAAAAAGACTCAATAAAGGTCATTGATAAGAAGTTCTGCTGGGTAGATTTGGTGTGGGTGAGACGATGGTAAAATATTTGGAAAATATGCCAGCTCCGGGCCAGCTCAGTCCTGAGGTCGCTTTGTACATGTTTTAAAAGTCCTTACTTGTCTCTCTTCTTTGCTCCCCAATTTCTACTGATTTGGAATTTAGGTACGAGTGCTTGATTAATTACATACAGTCTTATTGATGTTTCCCCTTCAGCACTAAGCACATTTCCACATTTATCCCTCACAAGCAATCCACTATAAAATGTTTAATATTAGGATGGAGATTATATGTATTTGAAGATAAATATGTATGACTTCTTATATTCATGTTTTAATTCACATAAGTAACATTGAAATAAAGATCTTAGACTCAGCATAACTTTTTAATTTTTTTAAAGAATTATTTATGTTTCCGGAGCAGTGAGTTAATTGCTTCTAAAAGCTGCATATATTCTATGGTGACACCCAGAGCCTGTTCCTCTTCCCCCTCAGAGAGACAGGCTGTGAGGTGCTCTTCACTCCATGCCTCACAGGGCTGCTCTGAATATCCTCGGACAAGACCCCCAGGAGGCCTGGCTGTGGCTGCTTTTGCTGGAGTGGAAGGTGATGCTGATGCAGGAGTAGGATCACTGTAACATGGGGCATATGCCTTTAATTTCATCAGTTACTAGTCAGGGCCCTTCCAGAATGACTATGACAGTTTACACTTCCTCTCGTTCCAGGGGCCCCATTGCCTCCAGTGCTTGAGAAAACCCAACTTGGTGTTATCTGAATTTTGTCTACTTTTGTGGGTTCACATAGCTACCTCATTGTTCTCTTTAAGTTTATTTAATTACACTGAGTTTAAGTATCCATTAAAGCTTGTTAGCTATCTAGCTCTGTCCAGTGAGTTGCCTCTTCATATTCATTAACTGTTTTTCTATTTGGTTTCCTGACTTATACTTGTTGATTTTTATTAGTTCCTTGAAATATTGAAATATTTTAAATGCTGGTGTCCTTTTGTTAGAAGTTGGTGATATTTTCTCCTTAAATGACATATGTCTTTAATTTGGTCTATGAGTTGTACTAAATTTTAATATGATAATAATTTAAAACCATATCACTTATTTACCTTACATTTTATAACTCCAAAGTTTTTTTTTAAAAAGTAAATTATCTCCCCACCACCCAACTTCAAGGTATAAGAGTTTGGACTTGTTCGGAGCAGCAGAAGTGGTATGTAATTACTATGTGAATGACATCATATGCAGTCCTGGGACCTGGTTAAGAATTCCATGTAACTGTTGACCCTGCCCTGGAACTGGGTCTCGGTCAGAAAGAGGTGACGGACATGAAGTGGAGGAAAGCCAGGAAAAACCCTCACCCATGTTTACAGTCTGGAATCTAAACCCCTGGCTCAGGGCTTCCACACTCCGATGATGTGGGTAATGGCACAGGCACACGCAGCAGCCACACATGAACTGCCCACGAACTGGAGAAGCTGAATGGAGAGCCCAGTGGGTGCTGCGGGAGCTGCACACCTGGTGGTAGCCGGGGCCAACCAGGTAAGCCCGCTGCTGCAGCAGTGTGCGCGGGCTGGCAGAGCACCTGCCTCACAACAACTTCCCAGCAGCAGTGTAGCTGTTATTTTACCTTTCCTTGCAGATCATTTCTTTTGTGACCAACCCTAATGCAGCACCCAGCTGGGAATGAGATTCTGGGAAAGCCACCACATGAGGTTACGTGTGTGTGTGTGTGTGTGTGTGTGTGTGTGTGTGTGTGTGTGTGGTGGGCTGCTGAGTCAGCCCCAACACAATGTCCTGTCCCCAGCAGCCCTGCTCAGCTCCTGTACACTCACACTCATGACCTCTTTTGTGGAGTCAGCCTGCCTCACACTTGGTCTCCCTCTCTTCCTGCTGCCTTCCGTTTTTGTTCTGAGTATTATTGTCTTTTCCAAAGAACACTGCCTTCTCATGATGTGCCCCAACTAGGACAGCTTCAGTTTGGTCATTTTTGCCTCCAGCCATGTTTAAGCTTAAGTTGCTCTGGAAGCCACTTGCTCTTCTTTCTGGTGGCCCAGGGTGTCCATAGAGCTCCCCGCCCACACCGTGTTTCCAATGGAGCAACCTTTTTACTATCAGCCTTCCTCACTGTCCGGCTTTCACATGTGTGTGTAGCAATTGGGACTGCAAGGGTGTGGCTGGTCTTAGCGTTGGTCTCTAATGGCACATCTTTGTCCTTGATCTTTCTAATTCTTTCCTCGCTGCCCTTTGAGTCTTGGGCTTCTCTTATTCATTTTTGGAGGCAGTTTCCATTTGAACTGATGACTGAACTTTCTATAAGAATTTTAGTGTCTCCACTGTCTAGGTTAAAGTTGTACATTCCTGCCATAGTTACGATTTTTGTCTTTTTGATATTTAAATGCAGCCTTGCTTTGGCACTTCTTTCAACTTTATCAGAAGTCATTTCAAATTATTGCTACTTTCTGCCAGTAAAATAGTATCATCTGCGTATCCTAAGTTATCGCTGTTTCTTCCACCAGTTTTCACTCCTTCCTCTGAGTCTAGTCCAGTTTTTGTCTGATATGTTCTGCATACAGATGAAACAAATAGGGAGGTAAAGTGCACCTTTGTCTGGCACCTTTGCCTCTCGGAAACCATCCTGTCTCTCCATATTCTGTCCTGACGTGGCTTTCTGCCCGCAGTGCAGGTCATGTGCCAGAACACTGCCTGGTGATCAGGAAGTTACTGGCAGTTCCCATGTTCTTGCTACTTGAAGTGCAGATCAAGGACCAGCAGAATCTGTACCACCTGGGAGCTTGTTACAAAACTAAAAGGAGATATAATTTTATTGGGTTTTATTTGAAGCTTTAAATATAAGCTTAATATAAATTTAAATGTTTATATTATACATTATTCTCCCCATGATATATCAATTTCCCATGAACTTCTAGTCATCATTCTTCTCCCCTCTTAATTGGCTATAGCACTGCTTAGATATGCATTACTTTTTCTAGATACAAACTCAAATCATAGAGTTGACCTATAAAAATATATGTATTTATGCTCTATTTGGTTTTGAACTGTTCTTACATAATGCCACTTGATATTATTTAGCTTATTTAATTTTGCATTTTAATGTTGGTGTTTTTTGGTATGTTCAAATTTAATCAGAGTGTTCCTCCTCTTTACTTTTTTATTTATATCTCTGATGTTCTTTAATAAGATTCTTTTAAAAATCCATAAATATGCTATGGATTCCATGTTATGTTAATTCTTACACAGTTATAGCTCTGTAATGTAAAGTTTCATCTCTGTAAAGTAAATCTACTTTCTTAGCTGTTAAAGTTGATGTAGAGGTACCCTGCATTTTTCTGAGTTTGTGTCTGACATTGTTAGTGAACTGCTATACTAGTAAATGCTCACACTTTTCTGTAGTTAGAGTTTCCGTATGAGTGATCATAGTTTCTGTTCATAACTAAAGTTGTAATATACTTTTCAGTGTTCCACCACTATGCTTTCATTATTTTACAGTCTTTGTTATGCTCCCTAGAACTATTTTAATAATAGTGTAATAGTGAGCATCTTTCATTTAGTCTCAGGTCTAACCCACAACCTAGGTATGTGCCCATAAATCAAACCCTCAACCTTTTTGGTGTGTGGGATGATGCTCCAACCAACTAAGCCACCTGGTCAGGGCGAAAGTTACTTTTAAAAATTGATTTAATTACCTAATGCCCCTGCAAAAATCTCTTCAAGAGATTCCTGAAGCTCTTAGGATACAATATGGACTCCTTTATTTTTAATATTTCCTACCACTCCACCCAGTGCATGTCCTTTATGTTTTCCTGGCACTTGGCCCGATGGATTTTGCTTCTGCTTTCCCATCTCTCCCTGGCGGGGAGTGTAAGGCTCATGATGCAACGACCAGGTTTGGTTGTTTTCTAAGAATTTCTCTGCCCAGCATCTTCTCAACGTGATGAGATGAATCAACTAAAATATAGGAGACAGACATTTTGACCAAAAGAGTTACTCAGTTAGAATGAAAGAAGAAGAATTTGACCTAAAGAAGTGTGGAGCACACATACTTCCGACTACACCCAGGGGTTGGAGGGAGGCAAAGGGTGCTTATGGGCGCTCTGTAAAGAGAGACATTGAGTCATTGTAAGCATTTAAAGGGGGAATCTGATAGAGGACCGCTACTGAATGCTTCATTTAGAGTATTTTCCGAATGTAAGATGGAATCTTTCCCTTATTTTCTGTTTATTATAAAGAAAAGGGGGGAAGGGATTTTTTCTAAAAGTTGATATAATATTTTCTTACATTTGAAGTGAATAGACTTTATTTTTAAAGAAGAAAAACAACCAGCAAATCCGGGGAAGATTTGAGGTGGAACACGGGCGCTGCAGAGATCCCGTGCCACCAAGGTGAACACGGGCCCCGGTGATGGGATGACCACAGACCACTCCGAATATTTGATTTTTAAGGGTGTAGTGAAAAAGAAAAGACTATTTCAAAAGTCTCTCTGAGAGGGTATCTGAGACAGTAGGAAAACTGTCTCAGATGAATTCTTTTTCTGAAGCACAGGACACATTGTTTCAGGATTTTCAAACTGTTTTCCAGACAGGTTGAGTTACTTTAGGGATTTTGCAAATAATCAGGTATATACTAGACAATAACATTTTAACTGCCCGGGGAGAGCATTTACCACCTTGATGTGTTTTATTGAATAGAGTTGAAAAGAAAAGAATCTTGCTGCTGAAAGCATTTGAAAAATCTAGGTCCTGGATGCTCTCCCCAGGCCATCTGAGCAGGGGCAGAGCCCGGGATGGAGCAGGCATCCTGAAACAGTTGAGTAATTAAGTGAATTCAGGAAGTATGGGCTTGCGTTACACAGATTATTTACCTCCGGAATTTTAATATGCTTGTTTGGTGAAAATTCAGGAGAGGAACCATAGTATGCTGTCATCTTTAACTAAGATAACAGTTGTATGTGCGTTTGTTTTATTTATTTTTTGCGGGGCACCAATCTGCATTAGTCAGACAGTGAGTTCCTTATACTAACCTACACAATAGTAATTATAGTATCAGATCTATTGAATGTATTATATTTTTAAGCACTGAATGCTTAGCAAATATTTAATTTTCATGGTAAAAGATGGTATCGTTTTCTGTTTTTTGTTTTTTTTAAAATGAGGCCTAAAGATACAGTGGGGCCTTGACTTACGAGTGTCCTGACTAACGAGTTTTTTGAGATACCAGCTGTCTCGGCCAATTTTTTGCATTGAGTTGACAGAGTAATTTGAGTTAACGAGCTCTTTAAGGAGCTCAGTCTCTGAATGAATTAAACTCGTAAGTCAAGGCCCCACTGTATTATAGAGTGTGCCTAAAGTTATAAAGTGATAGAGTAAGTCACCAGCCTTTGAACCCCAACTTACTTGACTATTATTGTAAATTCAGTATATTGTTTATTTTGGTTTCTTCAAAATCTGGAATTGGCCCACAGTTCCCTCAGCTCCCGGCCTGGCCCATGGACTTTCAGCTCCTCATTTATTGGACAGGTATTAGCACCTCATCGGGACAGCCCCTGATGGAGCATACCTATATATATAAAACCCTAATAAGTAAATAGGCCAAACGGCGGAACAACTGAACAACCAGTCGCTATGATGTGCACTGACCACCAGGGGGTGGGCATGGAACATGGCGGGCGTCAGCAGCAGCCGGTCCTGGAGCCACGGCTCTCACCCCCTGCCAGCGCCTGGCACCAGTAACAATTGCTCTGCACCATCAGCAGTGCGAGCTGTGGCTGCCGCCCCGATTGCCCCTGAGGGCTTCTCCACCTCCCCCTGCTCCTAAGGGGAGATTGGGGCAGCAGCCGTTGCTTGCACCTGCTGCTGGCACTGACCCCAATCGTTTTGCACCATCAGTGGGCACGAGTGGGGCCAGCATCATCATCACATGAGAGCGGTGGCAGCAGGAGTGGGGCTGTGGCAGACAGGGGTCTGGGGGCCACAAGGGAGGGGCCAGGTGGGGGCACGGAGGATAGGCTGAGTCCCACCTGCCCCTGTGCCCACTGCAACCTCATGGCCCACAGTTCCTTTCAAGGGGCACGAATTCGTGCACTGCGCCCCTAGTTGAATAGATAAAACTAGCATGTTTCTAACTCTGAAATGTCAACTTCTCTGAATTTTCACAATACATTTGCATCTTGGTTTCCTAAATTATTTTCCTTTTCTATTCTTAAGTTATTCTTCCTTTCAAAAGTCTTATCTATCTAAGCCAGTTTCTTGTTTTTTTTTTTTGTTTTTTTTTTAACCTTTTATCTTTTGAGTCTCCAACATTTTACTTTCGGTTTTCAAAAGTAATTAACTGTTTCTATTTCATTCTGTGTCCCCATGTTCTTGTGGGAGGTGGAAGGAGGCTCTTTGAATGAAAAAAAAAGACCAAAATCATATGTTTGTAAAGTAAAAATAAAACCAGGACAATTATTTCTAAATGATTATATTTTCACTAGTGGCCTGGTGCACGAAATTTGTGCATGGGGTGGGGGGGGGACAATGTGTTCCTCAGCCTGGCCTGCACCCTCTCCAATTTGGGACCCCTCGAAGGATGTCCTACTCCCTGTTTACAGGGATCAGGCCTAAACCAGCAGTCGGACACCCCTCTCGCAATCCGGGACTGCTGGCTCCTAACCACTCGCCTGCCTGTCTGCCTGCCTGATTGCCTCTAACCACTCTGCCTGTTGGTCTGCTCACCCCCAACTGCCCCACCCCCGCTGCCGACCTGCTTGTCCCCAAATGCTCCCTGGCCAGCCTGATCACCCCAAACTTCCCCCCCTGCTGGCCTGCTCACCCCTACCTTGCATCCCCACTGGCCTGCTCATCCGCAGCTGTCCCCCTGCTTGCCTGCTCACTCCAAACTGCCCCCCCACTGTCCTCATCACCTCCAACTGACCCCCACTGATGGCCTGCTTGCCCCCAACTGGCCCCCCTGTTGGTCTGATTACCCCCAATGGCCCCGCCCCCCACCAACCTGATCACCCACAACTGCCCTCCCCTCTTGGCCTCTAACCGCCTCTACCTCAGCCCTGCCACCATGGCTTTGTCCAGAAGAACATCTGGAATGTCTCCTGGAAGGTCTCCCAGTCTAATTACCATATTACTTTTTTATTAATATATATTTATCTGTAAATATGATTATGATTGCAGATACGAGTAGGACCAGGTCAAATTTTATAGAATGGGCCTTTTATTATAGATGGTTTGCCATGTATGCATTTTTTTCTAAAGAAGTAAAAATTACTTTAAAAAATGTTCCAGGAAAACTTTGAGAAATTTTCAGTATCTGCTTTTCTTCCAAGGAAGTTGTCACTTTTATGCCAGAGTGAGAATGATTTGTATGCTTTGTACGTCAGCATTGGGCCACTGCGACTGGTGGCACTTAGCTTGACTTGAGAGTAATTATCTTGCTCACTGGCTGGGAGGGAGGGTGTGTGGCAAAGGAGATAAATACTCGGTTCTGGAGTATTCATAGATTGCTGACTTTCTGGATTGATTGTGCAAGCCCCTCCTTTTATTGATGTCCACATTCTATTGACAGACATCTACCCTGGGAGAGAAATGAGATGAAACTCTCTTTCTTGTCATTGTAAAAAGCATTTGAATTCCTAAGGTGTGATGAGGCCTCCCAGCCATCCACAGTCAAGGTACACATTTTCATGGAGGATGTTCCCACTCTTGAATAAATTAAAACAATTTTTTTCATTTAATTTAAACTTTCTTCTATAACTGTTTTCTTGTTACTTAAAAGCTAGTTTTTTTGAAACTACTTCCAAAGCTTTTCAAGCTGTAAATGTCCTTGGAATGAATTTATAAATAAGAATTGAGCCCGGCCGGTGTGACTCAGTGGTTTAGCAGCAACCTATGAACCAGGACGTCACAGTTTGATTCCAGGTCAGGCCCCATGCCCAGGTTGTGAGCTTGATCCCCAGTACGGGGGTGTGTAGGAGGCAGCCGATCAATGATTCTCTCTCATCATTGATGTTTCTATCTCTCTCCCTCTCCCTTCCTCTCTGAATCAGTAAGAATATATTTTAAAGAGAGAGAGAGAGAGAGAGAGAGAGAGAGAAGAGTATATATGTTTGTAAATAAGAAAACATGTATTTGATGCTCTTAGAAAGTCTTATTTTCTTTCATTAAAACTTGTGCAGTATAGGGAAGTACATAGATTCTCTTAATTTGAAGAAAGTTAGAGGGAAAGGTACTAATTCAGAGTTCCTTGGGAAAATGTGTCACATATATTTTTTATGTTTATTTTTTTAAATCAAAAACTGAAATATTTTTTATTCAGAAAATATATTTGGATCTAAATATCTTTTATAATTTTAACCCTAAAATATCAATTTAAATATTTGAAAAATGGTTGGGATGTTTGCTTTTTTAAATAAGTTAGGTTACTGGAGTTCTACATGTTACTGGATCACCTGGGGTAATTTTCTGATTGGAAAATTAAGAATTATAGTCAGAGGGGAGGACATGAGAATTTTAAAAGGACATATTCAATTTACTTTAGAAGCCGAACCTCCTTATCATGTGACTTGTTTTGTATGTTTGTTAAACTATATTATCACATAAGCATTGCTGCTATTGGGACAAACAGTGACAGTTGATTCAGGTCATTTGAATGTCCACTGTCTGTTTTAATTTCTATGTTCATTTTGACTCTGTCATATGCTCAGACTTCAGTGGAAGTCATGAGAACCTATTGTTTTTGCCTCTCCCTCCTTTACATTGGAAATATTCTTTTTTACTCAGAGGGACCTTAACTTTGATGTAAGGGATTGTTTCCGTTGCCAATGTTTTCTTCCTTGCCAAGTAAGAGAGTTGTTGTGAGCTCTTCAGTGATGCCTTCCCCAGGATATTTGCAGATGTGGTTGGGAAAAGCCATTTCGTCCCCGACCTTTGCATGTCAGGTGCTGGGGAGCCAGGGTGCCGCCTGGCCTGTGCCCCAGCTCTCTCTCCCTCTGATCGCCATGGCGACCATGGGGCCGCAGGCCAGGCGGCACCCCTGGGCCCTGGGGGTTTCGCGTGGCCTGCACCCAGGCTCTCTCTCTCTCTCCGATCGCCATGGTGACCACAGGGCCTGCGCCCCGGTTCTCTCTCCCTCCGATCGCCATGCGATCACGGGCCGCAGGTGAGGCTGCACCTCTGGGACCCGGGGGTGCTGCCTCTCCTGCAGCCAGGCTTTCTGATCGATCACTGGCTGGGGGGTGGGCAAAGGCAGCCCCAGTTCTCCGATCCAGGGCCGGGGGCCGCCTTTGCTCTGCCACCCAGCTCTTGCCTGCTGCCTGCGTTTCCGATCACTGTTCTTCTGTCCTTCCCTGTTGGCCTCCCATCATTGCGCCTATGTATGCAAATTAACCGCCATCTTTCTTGGCAGTTAATTTGCATATCACCCTGATTAGCCAATGGGAAGTGTAGCAAATGTGCGGTCAATTACTCTTTGTCTTTTATTAGCTAGGATTTTAAAATAAGTATAGATTCATAGAAAGTTGCAATCCCTTCTACCATGATACAACTTAATGGTTACAATTTAACGAAGTACAATATCAAAACTAGAAATTTACATTGGTGAATGTGTGTGTAGCTCTGCAGTCTTATCGTGTGTAGGTTCATGTAACCTCCACTGCAATAAAAACACAGAACGGTCCCATGCATGTGGAGTGAATTCAAACCACTATGTGGCTAAGCTGTGTCACAGTGGATATTTTTGAAGCGATCTTTTCTAGAAAAGAGAACACAGTGAGCAGTGGCTTTCAAAGATCAGTCAGATGGAAGAGAAAACTCCTTAAGTTTAGAAAATATGGAGCTAAACTGCTACCTGGCATCAGGAACTAGAAAGAATCATTAGAAACTTTAGGTGGACAGAACGTGTACCCTAAGGTTCCTTAAATTCCATGCAGAGGGAGATGAGAAATGAGTGGGACAGAGAGCCTAAGCTAGAAACCCTCTAACCTGTGAAGGCATCTACCTGGCCTGCTCCCCCACCCCCAACCGGTGCCTCCTGATGTTTTGGAAACTGCATATCTACCACCCTGATCACGGTTCTCTGAGCAGAGCCCTGACACCAGCAACTGATGCCTGCGTCACCCATCGGGCCAGACCTGCGCGTGCACTCCTACCTACGCCTTGCCTCTCCCTCTGGGTCTGGAATGTTACCTTGCTACCATTGGTTCTCCCAAACACTTAACCTTAACTACAGCATGCTTTTGTTTGTTTTTGGTATAATATGAACAATTATCAGTGTATGAATGTATTTTGTCTCACAGAGATTATAATACATATTTCAACTTTGTAAATTCTACCATGTTTTTAAAAATCATTGTGTTGCTGCATTCATTTGTAGCTTTAGAACTATTAGCTCTATTATATGAAAGACTGAGAACATTCTTTAGAAAATAATTACTAACGAATGCTCCTTTGCCTCCTAGGTACAAACACTCGGTCCCAGATTATCTGGTACAATTAATGTCAGGGCGTTTTTACATGAGCTAAAATATACAAGATAAAATGATCATGTTTTCAGATTTATTTACTTATGAGTCTAATAAATCATGATTTCTGTTTAAATGGTACATGAAGTAGGCACAAACACATAAATTTCAAAGGATGTTTATACCAAATTTTCACAATCCACTAAAAGATAAAAATATCTCCAAAATATATTTTGGGAGTAATTTTTTTAGTTGAAAGTAATATTTAGTGTATGAATGTGGTTCCCAGAAAAACTCCCTGGCCATAAAAATTATAATTAAAACAATTATAATTTAAAAAACTAATATGATAAAATATTGTTGGAGCTTTAAACATAAGAAATAAAGCATTTAACTAAAATTCTGAAACTTCAGCAAATATAACTTTTTTAAATTACAATCTCTTTTATAACTCATTTTATCATAAATAATTTTACATTTAACAATCAAGTGTATTTTTGCATTCTGAGTTTATTATAATTTCTTCTTAAATAAGCAAATTTTTGGTTAAATTCTCAATTTTTAAGTTCATGACACTAATTTAAATATTTTACAACATTTGGAAAGTTTCTTCAAGGATATAAATATGTCCTTGTTTTCTATTATGAACTTCAGCAAATGTCCTGGTATACAATTAAGAACAGTTTTAAATGTCTCTAGATGGAACAAGAATGTTAGCAATGGCTCCTGTGTTTTACTTAATACTGTGGCCCGGTGCATGAAATTCGTGCATGGGGGGTGGGGTGTCTCTCAGCCTGGCCTTCACCCTCTCCAATCTGGGACCCCTCAGGGGATGTTTGACTGCCCGTTTAGGCTCCATCCCTGTGGGATCGGGCCTAAACCAGCAGTTGGACATCCCTCTCACAATCCGGGACTGCTGGCTCCTAACTGCTCACTTGCCTGCCTGCCTGATTGCCCCTAACCACTTCTGCCTGCCATCCTGGTTGCCCCCTAACTGCTCCCCTGCTGGCCTGATTGATGCCTAACTGCTCCCCTGCTGGCCCAATCACCCTCAACTGCCCTCCTCTGCCATCCTGATTGCCCACAACTGTCCTCCCCTGCTATGACCCACCCCCTCCGTGCGAGGCGGCAGAGATGCTGGGACTGGCCTCCTCCATGCCGTGAGGAGCTGCAGGGCCCCCAGGCCTCATTGCCTGGAGTGGCCGCTAGGCCCCGTCTCTGCTGTGCCATCTTGTGGCAGCCATCTTGTGATGACGTTTCATGAGAGGGCCAACTAGGCTTTGATTAGTATAGATTCTCCCTTGACTTATAGGGAATAGTTTTCTTAAATCACAGTATAGATTTCAGTTCTGCATGCATATTCATTTTTCTTGAAAGGAGTTCTTTGAGTATCTAAGACTCACATATGTTAATACAGTGCCACAACATTATGAGATTTAGGAAAAATATTTTTGAGAATGGCAACTGAGTGGAGACACCGCAAGGTCAGTCAAGGTGTGTTGATTTGCCATCTCTGCTAAGTGATGGCAAGAAATTGCATAGCCCTTGGACAGGGACAATTGTGTGCCTAGATTTATAGGGGTTATGCAAGGATAAGAATGTTTGCTAGAGAATTCATTTAGGCTTTCCGTCACTTTATCTTGCTGCTATTGGACATGTTCTAATACTGCTTTCTTTCTTTTATAGGTTATTAATATTAAGTGATATCTATATATAAAAGCCTAAGCAACCTTTACAACTGGAATGACTGGTCAAACAGTTACTATGATGAGCACTGACCAGTAGAGGACAGATGCTCAATGCAGGAGCTGCCCCCTGGTAGTCAGTGAGCTCCCATAGCCAACCTCCCATGGCCCGCCAAACCCCCATGCCACGCCCCCCTTACACCGGCTGGCCAACTTCTTGTGGCCCCTCTCCCTGGCAGGCCAACCTCGCATGCCCCCTTCCCCCAGACGGCCAAACTTCTGCGGCCCTGATCGGTCCCGATAGGGACTGAGCGAGATGCACCAATCAGTCCTGATCTCCAGCCAGGCTAAAGGACCCCACCAGTGCACGAACTCATGCACCAGGCCTCTAGTGTTATAATAATAAAAAATGCTGACAATTTGGCTTTTCAAAATGGTGGCCAAGTAGGTGGATGTGTCTTGAGCTTTCTCACCGAGCTGATAGAAGGAACAACTGGTGAGACAATCCACGGCCAAAAAGGACTGAGGACGCCTGGAGAACAATAGGACCGAGGTTCTGGGCTCGAGAGAGAAGCGTGGCCACTGGGCTGAGAGGGTCAGGAGGAGCCTGCTCTGCATCAAATCTCCGTCCCTGGGGACACGCACAACACTTGACCATGGAAGGGTCCACAAGGCTCCTGGCAGCAGGGGCTTTGGGTCTAAGTCCACAGCCATGAGAGCGAAAGGCTGTACCCAGAAAGGCAACCTGAAGAACCACCAGAGCTGAGTGGTATTAGGGGGAGAGAAACTTGCAGCGGTGAGGTTCTTCTGCCTTATATTTTCCTTGCTTTTACTCACTGAACCTAGTTCATAGGGCCTTTCAATTACAAACACGCGAAGAGGCTGTGGTGCCAGTGGAGGTGCTTTTTGTGGAGGATGGAGAGAGGCTGTGGAGAGGAGCAGGACAGAGAGAGGTGACCAGGAATCCAGCACTGGGACATTCCTGACCCTCCAAGCCTAAACAGCCATTTTTCTCCTGAAGAGCCAGCCCCTTCCAGCAGCACCCACAGGGCAACTAGTGCAGCTGCACCCAGCCTTGAGCTTTACAAGGGAAAGAAAGAATCTACAACCCTGGGGGACTGAGTTGAGGAGCCATTTGGTTCCAGAAACCAATAAAGCAACACCCCCACCTAAAGCCATGACAGAAATAGATGCTTGTGTAAATAAGACTGAAAGAAGGCAGACAAGTGGATTAAAAAACTGTGGTACATCTACACAATGGAATACTACGCTGCTATAAAAAAGAAGGAACTTTTACCATTTGCAACAGCATGGATGGACCTGGAGAGCATTATGCTAAGCGAAATAAGCCAGTCGGAGAATGATAAATATTACATGATCTCACTCATTTATGGAATATAATGAACAACATGAACTGATGAACAAAAATAGATCCAGAGACATAGAAGAATCAAAAAGACCATCAAACCTCAGAGGGAAGGCTGGGGAGGGGGGGGGGGCAAGTAAGAGATCAACCGAAGGACTTGTATGCATGCATGTTAGCATAACCGATGGATACAGACACTGGGGCGGTGGGGACTTGTCCTGGGAGGTGGGAGTGGCTGGGGAGGGGTCAATGGGGGAAAAAGGAGACATATGTAATACTTTAAACAATAAAAAAAATACTGACAATTTAGACACAAAATTGATATTTTTAGTCATTCATTTTATATTGTTTTCCCATGGTCATATTTTTTAATGTTTATTAATTGACTAGAGGCTCAGTGCATGAAATTCATGCACTCAGGAGGGGGTTCCTCAGCCTAGCCTGTGCCTCTTGCAGTCTGGGGTCCCTCGGGGGATGTCCGACTTCCACGAAGGCAGGAGAGGCTCCCGCCACCACTGCTGTGCTCACCAGCCATGAGCCCTGCTTCTGGCTGAGCAGCGCTCCCCCTGTGGGAATGCACTGACCACCAGAGGGCAGCTCCTGCATTGAGCATCTGCCCCCTGGTGGTCAGTGCACATTATGGTGACCGGTTGTTCCCCTGTTTGGTCGATTTTCATATTAGCCTTTTATTGCATAGGATTAGAGAGAGAGTGGGGTGGGGAGAGAGAGAGAGATTTTTGTTCCTCTTATTTACACATTCATGGGTTGATTTTTATATGTGCCTTGGCCAGAGGTTGAACCCCAAACCTTGGCTTATTGAGATGACCCTCTAACCAACTGAGCTCTCCAGCCAGGGTCATGCTAGTACTTATTTTTAAAATGCACAAAATTTTAAAGCAAAAATAATAAAAGAAAATGAAAGAAGCTCTTTTTATGAATAAGATATTAAATAAATTAAAATATATTAAAAGAAAAAATAAATAGTTATAACAACTTACCTGTAATCATGCACAAATGGCATAAGAGAAAAGGTAGGCAGGTAGGATGCCACATTTTTTACATAAATATGCATAATATCCACTGAAATTTAGACTTCAGATATATAATAAATTGTTTAAGAATAAGTATGCCCCATGTTATATTTAAGATATCTTTTCATTTAAAAGTCCATTTTTGTTAAACTGAAATTTGAATTTTGCTTACCTTCTCTCTTTTATCTGGCAACTCAAGATTGGGGACTCCTAGAATTCCAGTATTTTGACACCTAATGTAATCAATGTTTCAGTTAATTTTAAATTAACCCATGACTTCCTTGCTTCATTATCAGGAACACCATACAGTCAGCTAACCGAGATAACAAATTTTATTTTATTTTTTTCACTAGATTTAACTTTTAATTGAGTTAAAGTTTGGGACAGAATCTCCCAGTTGCCTTCTGCAGTTTCCTTTTTATAAGCCTTCCTCTCGCATATTATTATATTCTCATCCACAACCATGTCTTTGCTTATGTAGCTGGGCTTTATTCAAAGCCCCTAGTACAGTGATGGCGACACCAGAGGTGACACGCGAACTCATTTTTTTGGTTCATATATTTAAATGGCATTTAAATATATATAATAAATATAAAATATATAAGTCTTTGTTTTACTATGGTTGCAAATATCAAAAAAAATTTATATGTGACACGGCACCAGAGTTAAGTTAGGGTTTTCAAAATGCTGACACACCGAGCTCAAAAGGTTCGCCATCACTGCCCTAGTACTTGCTCACTATGTGATCTTGAATTTCATGTGAAAAACATGACTTTATGTCTTAAAATTTGAACTCAATCTTTTCCAATTTTTTTCACTTCTTAGCATTATTGTATTTTGTGAATTCACACACACACACACACACACACACACACACATCTATGGAAGCTAACCAGCTTTTTTTCACCATTTTAAAACTGGTTGTAAGAAGAAATATATCTCTATAATTGTTACCGCTCCGCTATTTACATCATAGGGTTTATAAAAGTTTCTACTAAGTAATGAAATGTTAGATGGCTTGTCTGATTCAAATAACCAGACTTTAAAATTAGCTTAATTCATTATTATATATGAAGCATCCCCCAAGAGCACAGCTGTGCAATTTAATTCCATTGAGACCTCCTCCCTCTTAGCAAAATATTTAGATACATAGACATATAGATTGAGAGTCATAACAGGGCATAGAGGAAACAGACAATGATTAAAAGATGAATTTCACTTGCCACAACATATTTTCATGATTTTTCTCCCTATGAATCTACTGCCTTGGGGGTTTTGTGTGGCAGAGATAGCAGAGTACGTTGTAGCTGAAGCATGTTGTTGCTGATGTTTTAAACCCTGCCTTTCTCCCAATGAATTTCTTGCTTTTTAAATAAAAAGAATTCAGTCCTATCACCCATCACACATCAGTATTAATGGACAGGCGCCTTTCTTTCCTAATGTTATCATCCCCAGCCCATACACCTGTTCAGCTCTAGCAGCTGTGTTAAAGGAACACAGATTTCTGGTCAAATGTCACAAATATTGCTATCATGGCTCATAAGAAAAGCAACCTAAGTAACAACTCTCATGCTTTCTTTAATTCATCCAATCAATCACTTGTCCAAAACTATTGTTTGAATATTTTGTTTGTACACATGTGTGTTGTATGTGTGTGGTAGGGATGAAGTTAGGCAATAGAGAGATGATAGTGAACATGGAGGTCACCACTTGATCCTGATGGAGCCTGGTGGCGATTCTGTGTTGACTTCTGTGAGTTTGTTATAACTGGAGTTACTGTAAGTTTGGTTTTGAGGTGAATTGATTAACTCTTGATTCTATTTTATTCTTTTAAAATATATTTTTATTTATTTTGGAGGGAAGGGAGAGGGTGAGATGGCCCCGATTGGCCCCAACTGCCATCCAGGCCGAGGGACCCCACCCATGCACCGGGCCCCTGGTTTCATTATAAGTAGCATGAAGAAACTAAAATAACCTTCGACATTTTTTTGTGTGAAAATATCCTCAGCTAATTATCCAAGTTCAACTTTCTACAAGTTGTGCTTTCCATACAACTGCAGGACAGATTTCTGTTAAGCTTTCCACCACAAGGGTCTCACTTCTTCTGTGTCCAATAGCATGTTACTTTTTTCTGAGCTCTCAACAACACCACAAATGTCCATATTATACTAATAGTCCTGATCATGGCAATTTAGGTATTACTTAAGGCAATGTACTTTTTCTCTTTATGTTTCTTCATTGACCTAAAACTGTCATAAATTTATTGAAACTCGTATAGTATACCTCATAAAATAATCTATCCTTTCAACAAGCGATTTTATAGATACAGCTCTAACATAATGCAGACATAGTCTCTTTTTAAAGGAAAATTTGTATGTACTACTTCTTATAGTTATGACAGATATCAGAACTGACCAAGGCACTTTTTGTTTCTAAGCCCTAACAGTCTCATCATCATTCCAAGCAGTGCCACACAGGCCATCATCAATGACCCTAAGTGTTGGCATGTGAAAAAAAAAATGTTTGCAAAATATGAGTGCCTCATTCTTTTATCTGGAATCATCACTGTCATATTAACCAGAAAGATGCCTAAAATTATAAAATCAAAACAATAAAGATTCCTTTCATTAACAATTGATGTAACCTCTCAGTGTAAGTCCGTATTATACAAAGAAAATACTTCCTATAATTTTTGCATGTGACATTATTCCTTTTATTTTAAAAATTATGCTCATTACTGTATAACCTTAACCAATGTAGGATAATACAAACAGTAAACCAAGATATACTTCCATTTCCTGCTATCCAGAAATGAACACTCTCAGTATTTGTTCTAGATTCTTTTGGATATTTCTCTTCCTTCACATATATGAATAAGGAAATAGATGAATAAATAGATGAAATCCTAAATTTAAAAAATCCAAAACAATCACTTTTTGATATAAAATACTAACTTTTATTTTATCTGAATAGTAGGAAAAAAGAATGAAAATAAAATTGAAGGTTGTAGAATATCGAATCAATCTTTATTTACCTAAATTTTTAAAATAATACTTCTGAAATAAAATGGAAATATTTGAAGGACTTAAGGCCATTTACTTTTGTTTGGAAATTATTTCCACTTTAGCAGTATTTGTGGGCTTCCTGTCAATAAAGTTAAATAATAAATCTAATTACATTTTCTTATACAATCTGGTCTTGTATTTTCAGATTTTTGCTACTTGTATGTTTATTTTTAGATTGTCAACATGTTTAATGCTAATAGTATAATGTGTATTAGGTTTTAGTCCATAGTCACGTTTAGCCCTTGCCATAGAGTTTTCATTGTTTAGTTCTTTATTTGATCTTATCTTTTGGATGGTTGAATTTATTCTCAAATAATATTCTTTTATTTTATCCAGAAAAATACTGGTTTGAATTTTTTCTGATACATTCTTTGCCTCATACATTTGTTGACACATCTAATATCTACAGACATCTAACATTATTGTGGAGAAGGCTTAAATATTTTATCAGTGAGACCATCTGGCCCTGGAATTTTCTCTGATAGAAAGATTTTAGCTATGAATTCCATTTTTTTCATAGATTTGGAACTAGCCAGGGTATTTATTTCTTCTTGAGTGAGTTTTGTTTTCTTTTTCTTTTGGGGAAGTCCTTCATTTCAAGTAAGTTGTTGAGGTATTTTAACTTCAAGTTTATTGTTTTCTTATTTACAAATTTGGAGCCACTTCATACTTCTTTTCCTAGTTTCTTAAGAACATTTATTTGAGAATTTTTTACTTTTCTAATATTAGTAATTCCATAAATTTCTTTTCACGTTCTTTTGTTGCTTTCCACACATTTTTAAATATTGTGCTGCTGTTTTATCACTCTCTTTATAATACTAGCATCACTCAACATTTTCTATCTTCTATAAGTAAAGTCACTTATCATTAACAAAAATTCTCATTAAATACTTAAAAACTATGTAGTATTAGTTGCCTAAAATCTTCCTCTGTTTTCTGGGGCAATTTTTCTTGTTGTGTACATTCTTGTTATGGCTTTTGTTTTAATTTCCTTTTATATTCTATTGATGATAGGTAGACATAGATAATAGATAGAAATATAGACACATACTCACAGATACACACGTACATACATATATATTTATCTTGGACATGACAATCCCTTCTATAATGCCCGACTAAAGTTTTTGGCATTTTAATTTGTTACTGTGTTGCAATCTGTTGGTTCTGGGTTTTTATCTTTAGTTTCTCCTTCAGTGGCCCTCTGGGAGGATATATATATATATATATTTTTGTATAGAAATATACTTAATTATCATGAGTTTCCCACATAAATTGATTTGTTTTAAATAGGAGCCACTTGGCTGGACTCAGTTTTTCCCATGGATTCTAGATCTTTCAGGACCATAATTAATTATTTTGTGGGTCACCTGCTTCCTGACCAAATTCAAAGGCTTTTTGTGTCATGTTAGCATATTTTCTTATTTTGACCTTATTCTCACTGGATTCAACACATTCTTCTCATTTTGTATTTGAAATTATTGATATTTTTGTTATTAATATGGTTTTACCTTAGAAATAGTATTAAAATAGCTAATATTAATTAAAGATAGTTATTATGTGCTGATGTTTATGGCTCTGTGTTTATGAAGTTGAATAGAAGATGACAACCTAAGAATGAGTTACTGTGCCAAGCTGTACTAGGAGGTCAACCGCAGAGCAGGCGAATGGGGAGGAAAGGGGTGAAGCTCAAGAAGGAGGCGAACGAAATGCAAAGTGGATGCAGCTTCTAAGCACACCCCGCTGGCCCCTATCTCCAGGCACACCCCGCTGGCCCCCTATCTCCAGGCTACAGGCCTGGGCTCTGCGGGCTCCGGAGGAGCTGCGAATGGAGCCTGCACAGGTGAGAGGCAGGGACTCAGCTTCCACCCACCCGCAACCTCAACCACAACCTCAGCCTCCACTCCAGGGCCCCGCGCCCTGGCCCAGTGGATAAAGGCAGATCAGAAAGGCCATGGGAGCTCTGTTGCCACATTCCAGGTCCAGGAAGAATGCCAATGGATTGCTTCTGAATGGCAAAGAAATTCTCTTTGTAATGTGGTGTGGAAAATTCAAGGAAATAATTGAGAGTCAAATTGTCCAGCCTCACAGTATTCTATCAGAGTTAACAAATATCTATTTATTTACTAAAGAGAAATACAATGTAACTCCTGAAAAGATGGGGCGTGCTTATAAGAAGCATTCGAACAAGCACGAATTAAAACCATTTTCAAGATTATCCTGCTCCGATCTTTAGAAAAGGAGTATAAAACACCATCAAAATGAAAAGGGAGCCCACTATAAAGAAGAACATATTTGCCAATGATACATCTGATAGGGGGTTAATATCCAAAATATATAAAGAACTCATAAACTCAACAAAAGGAAGACAAACAGTCCAATTAAAAAATGGGCAGACCTCAATAGATATTTCTCCAAAGAGGACATACAAATGGCCAAGAGACATATTAAAAAAAATACTCCAAGTCACTAATCATCAGAGAAATGCAAATTGAAACCACAGTGAGATATCACCTCACACCTGTCAGAATGTGAATGTCTACCATCAGTAAATTATCCTGCTGGGGAGGATGTGGAGAAAAGGGAACCCTTGTGCACTGCTGGAGGGAATGCAGACTGGTGCAGCCACTGTGGAAAACAGTATGGAGACTCCTCAAAAAATTAAAAATGGAACTTCTGTTTGACCCAGCGATCCCACTTCTGGCAATATATCCCCAAAAACCTGAAACACCAATCAGAAAGAATGTATGCACCCCTGTGTTCATAGGAGTTACAATAGCTAAGATCTGGAAACAGCCCACGTTCCCAGCAGTAGATGAGTGGATAAAGAAGCTGTGGGACATTTACACCATGCAATACTATGCAGCAGTAAAAAAAACATCTCTGACCCTTTGGGACAGCATGGAGGGACCTGGAGAATATTAAGCTAAGTGAAATAAGCCAGACAGAGAAAGATAAATATCACATGATCTCATTTACTTGTGGAATCTAACGAACAAAATGAGTTGACCAACAAAATAAGACCGGAAACATGAGGCATGGAACAGACTGACTTACCTCCATGTGGGGATGAGGGGAGAAGAGATAGACTAAAGAACTTATATACAGGCAGTTACTCAGGTTTCATCGGACTTGAGGTATGTCGCCATCTCCCATTTACAGTATTTATTAAAAAAAAAGTTCCGTCATTTTAATGTATATACATATGTGCTTTATGTTTTTTACTAGAGGCCCAGTGAACAAAAATTTGTGCACTTGGGGCCGGGGGGTCCCTCAGCCCCGCCTGCACCCATTTGCAGTCCAGGACCCCTTGGGGGATGTCCACCTCTTGACTTAGGCCCACTCCCCGGGGGATCAGGCCTAAGCCTGCAGTCAGACATCCTTCTGGCAGCCAGGGAGCCCTCGGGGGATGTCCGACTAAAGGCTTAGGCCCCAAGGGATTGGGCCTAAACTGTTAGTTGGACATTCTTGGTGCTGCCACGGAGGTGGGAGAGGCTCCTGCCACCACCTCTGCACTGGCCAGCCATAAGCCCACTTCCGGCTGAGTGGCACTACTCCTTGTTCTGACGTAAACCCTAGAGATTAGTACTTCATTTTACAACTTTTTCTCGGTTTATAGGCAGCAGCAAACTCAGACCACACAGTCGGGTGTGCAAGAAATGTTGCTTTCTTTATTGTTTAGTAACCAAACCTAACTTCAACTTCAGCCCCCCCATTCTGCCAAGTGAAAAAACAAAACAAAATATTATTTAACTTAGGTTCCCCACCCCCTTCTCTGGAGTTGTACTTCCATGTCAGACAGTTTATCTCTCAGGCAGAGGTGCCAAAGAACCGAGCAGGGTCAAGGACATCTGGACCTCAGTCTTCTGTCTGGGCTGGCCCCCACCCAGCTGCCCTTGACCCTCACCTCAGAGCTCAGGTCCATGCTGATCCCTGGTATATTCTCCTCATCTGGGCCATGAGGCCTCTTGAGTCCAATTTGCTCTCTCCCTCCTGCCCTGCCACCTTCTCTCTCTCACACAAAGAGGTATTAGGCTTTCTGGGGTGAGGTCCTCTGATACCTCCTCAGCCCTGTTGCATGGACACCATCTGTGTGGCTGCCCACAGACCCTCCGTCTCCTGCTGCCTCAGGGAGTGACTCAGTGGGAGGGGAGGGTCACAGTCCTTTTTACATGGCCGCCAACAAACAGCGTTCCTTCCCTCTAGTTCTCCTTCTCCTCCTCACCCCAGTCCAGGCACGTCTATGTGCAGGGCAGGGGAGGGTGGGAGGCAGGGGTGTCTCTGACCCAGCACACAGGCTTCCAGGTCCACTGCTCCCCCAGGAGGCCTTCCACGGTCTGGACCTTGACACCCAGAACCTGTCCCTTCTCAGCTGCAGGTCTTTGCCCGCAGTGGTCAAGTCTGTTTAGAGCAGTGGTTCTCAACCTTGGCTGCACATTAGAATCACCTGGGAATCTTTTTAAAATCCTGATTTCTGGGCCTCATCCTCCGGAAATTCTGTTTCTTTGTTACTAATGTTGTGGCCTCACCCCATAACAAAGAAACAGAATTTCTAGAGGATGAGGCCCAGAAATCAGGATTTTAAAAAGATTCCCAGGTGATTCTAATGTGCAGCCAAGGTTGGGAACCACTGGTTTAGAGGCTTGAAGTCAAGAAGTGCCTCTTTGTTCTCTGCTTTCTGGAGGCGGTCAGCATGGAACATTCCTGCCTGGACTGGGGAGGGGTCTCTGGGTGTTAAGAATACCAGGAAGGGGAGCACAGACTCCTCCTAGAGCTCTGAGATGGGAAAGGCAGCACCCCCTCACCTCTAACCCCAGGACGTTTCTTTAGAAGCAGAAGCCTCATCCTGTTCAGGGGCCTGTGCTGGCTGCCTCAGTTTCTCAGAGACAAAGAATTTGATGAACATCTTTTCCCCACTGCAGTAGCTGCTTCATTTGTTTGTTCTCGCATTTTTCATTTTTTCATTAGCTGCTAAATCGCCCCTGTAGCTGCAAACCTGTTGTGCCTACTCAGCCAGCGGGGGGCTATGGGAGCTGTGCAGGGACAGGGGAAGGGGGTGGGGGGCCCAGCCTGCAGAGAGGGTCAGTGGTGCCTGCCGGGCTGTCTCAGAGGATGTGGCTTAGGTTAGGTCCTGTCCTTTGGTGACTTTAGGAGGGGAGGCCGTGTCCTCCACTTCCCACTTTGACTCAGGGGCAGAAGTTCTCCTTGCTCTCTGGCCTCATAACTCAGTGGATCATGGTGGGATGCGGCAGGCAGGCGGCTTCTGCAGCTGCACACGGGCACTGGCCTGCGGCCCGGGACCGGGATCCGGGTCCCGGATGGCAGGCAGGCGGCTTCTGGGGTCGCACACTGGGCCTGGATGGCGGCTCACGCCAGCTCGTGCTGTCCCGCCCTGCCTGCAGTATGCAAATTAGCTACCATCTTTGTTGGCAGTTAATTTGCATATCACACTGATTAGCCAATGGGAGGCATAGCGAAGGTATAGTCAAATACCATTTTTGAATTACTATTAGGATTATTTATTTACCACAAGTAAAGGTCAGGAATTGTTATCTTTCTTTTAATTTTTTTTACTGTTTCACTTCATTACTGCTGTGCATGTGCTCCATGTGAGTGACGTAGGTGCTTATGTAGGTGGGTTCCAACGTACAGTGAAAATTGCATTACATCACGCTGTAGGAACAGATCTCCAACATAACCTGAGGACCTACTATACTTATATGCACTGGGTAGTTTCCATTCCTCACTGATGCAAGAATCAGATGGCTCTTATCCTCACCCCCAGGAGGCATTTCTATAAGAGAAAGAAAGTTCCAGTAACTGAAAACCTTCAAGCTAAGAGTCTTTCCAGGGAGATCAACAAATTCATACAGGAACCGCCTTGATCATCTCTAAAACTCGGTCCTTGCAGCAGGTCCCACAGATCCCACTGGAGTGCAGGTTCAGCACATCACCCCACGTGTTGTTGCTGTCATGGAAAAGCTTTCACAGAAATTGCCAGGAATGGGAGAGCATGAGATGCTTGTATGTGAAAACAGAGATCAGTTGCCCTTCCCATCTTTTATTTTTTATTTGGTCTTTAAATATATTCGCATTTATTTTAGAGAGGAAGGGAGAGGGAGAGAGAGAGTTAGAAACATCAATGATGAGAGAATCACTGATCAGCTGCCTCCTGCACTAGGGATTGAGCCTGCAACTAGGGCATGTGCCCTGACCAGGAATTGAACCATGACCTCCCGGTTCATAGGTCGACACTCAACCACTGAGCCATGCTGGCCAGGCTCTTTTTCATTGTTGACACTGTTACAGATGTCCTCCATTCTCTTGCCCCTTCCTCCCCCTTCACCCAGCCCCTGCGCTTCTTCACTACATTGTTGTCTGTGTGCATGGGCTATGCACATGGGCATATACGTTCCTTGGTTAATCTTTTCCTGTCCTCCTCTCCCCTCCCCACTGATACCTGTCAATCTGTTCCGTGCATTCATGCTTCTGGTCCTACTTTGTTTGCCAGTTTATGTTGTTCATTATATTCTACATATAAGTGATATCACATGGTGTTTGTCTTTCTCTGACTGGCTTATTTCACTTAGCATGGTACTCTCCAGGTGTCTCCATGCTGTCTCAAAGTGTAAGAGTCCCTTCTCTTTTAGAGCTGCATAGTATTCCATTGTGTAAATGTGCCACATATATTTTATCCACTCATCTAATGATGGGCACTTGGCTTCCCATCTTTTCTTCATTTGTCAGCAGCCAGGATAAAGTTAAAGGACTGTGCACTCCTAGTCAGAAGAAAAAAAGAAGCAAATAAAATACAAAAACAAAAAGAATATAATGAGGAACAAAAGGAGAAAAAAGAAACATAAGGATTACGAAACAAGCTAGGAAGACTACATCATCCCTAACTACTAGTGAACCTCCAGTAAAGGACCCTGGTCCCAAAAAGAAAGAGATCTCCCCAAAGCCTGAGAAGAAAGAGACCCACAGAATAAGAGCTCAATATAAAGTACAAGGCGAATTTGAAGAAGAAATTCCACGACTGGTTCTAATAAGAACTCTTGCCAAAGAATATGAAAAAATACAAAAACATGCCACAAGAAAGAAGTCTCCAAAAAAGAGTCCTGGTCACAACACATCTCATGAGATCCCAGAAGCAGCAGAGCCCAAGACCCCAGCCAACGGTCCAGGGAAGAAACCAATAATCAAAGAAAAGATGGAGAAGGAAGGAAACGCTCTGCTGGAGGAAAAAGACCCAAGACAGATGCCCCAAAGGTCAGAGGCCAAGGTCCTCACCACAGCTAAGAAACCTGCAGGGAAAGTTCTCCACGGCCCCCACAATGGCCCCCAAACCCAAAGTGCCCCAGTGGACCTAAAATGAGTGGCTCAACCAGGTGGAGAGCTTCTGAAAATCACACAGGCCCTGACCCCTGTCACAAACCTTCTCCAAGAGTGAGGCCTAGGCTTAAGCATGTTTAAAACCTCCACAAGTAACTCTGATACATATTTGTGGGTGGAAAAATCAGTGGTTTGACTCCATGTTTTAAATTGCTCTTCTGTCTATTTGCTAATATAATGGAAAATACAGTGTTTTTATTAAAGTAAAAAAAAAAACAAAAAAAACTAACAGCATTTAAAAACCTGGCTACTCCATTTCAGTGGGATGACTTCTTCGCAGGCCACAGGGAACCATCCTGTCTCAGAAATGCCTGTTAGGGGTGAACAGGACTTTACCTGGGTGTTCTTTTCCATCTCCTGTATTGGAATTGGCCAGAATTCTCCACATGGAGCATTGACTCCTGGCTTCTTCGGGGAGGAGTGATAGACAATGTATGTGCCTAGATTGGGTCCAGCACAACGTCTGATATGACTTCTCTTCTCTAAGCCTCAAGTAAATCCCACAGAAGTGCTACTATTTTTTCTCCATTTAGCTGAGAAATGTTACACAGCTGGTAGTCCCAGGAGCTTATATTTAAATCTATGTACTGTGATTCCACCTCTGGACTCCTCTTCCAACATCACCTATTTAGAGTAAGATTCTGTGGAGATGATGTAACTGAAACCCAGGTTTGGATGTCTGCTACAACAAAAGCCAGACTCATGAGACAGGTTCTGGTGAGAAAGGAAAGAGGTTTATTTAAGGGTTAGCCTTAAATAATATAGGATGGACTAGAAAAGACAGCATAACTGGTTTAAGGCTAGTATACTTCTTAGCCACCTGAGAAGATGGGGGGATTTCTGTCTAAAGCCCGCTTCCCCACCTCAGAGAAGGCAGAGTTTTTATAAGGTGGGAAAGGGAAAGTGGAACAAGGAAATCAATAGGAGGGGTTTGTAAAGTTCTGTACTTGCAGGCATCACAGTCCAGTCTGGTAAGAACCTTGAAACTGGTCAAGTGATGGCCTGGTGTGCATCTTCCTGGTGTTGTTTGAAGGTTAGCAAATGTCCTGGAGTTGGAATTCCTAAAGGTCTGTATCTTCTGAAGTTAGTTCCTAGGATTCTTATACAAACACTAGAGCCTGGTGCACAAAATTCGTGCACAAGGGGGTCCCCTCAGCCCAGCCTGCACCCTTTCTAATCTGGGACACCTCAGGGGATGTCCGACTGCTGGTTTAGGCCCAATCCCGGGAATCAGACCTAAACTGGCAATCGGACATCCCTCTCACAATCCTGGACCTCTGTATCCTAACTGCTCACTTGCCTGCTTGCCTGGTCACACCTAACTGCCACCCTACTGGCCCAGTCACCCCTCACTGTCCCCCTGCCAGCCTGGTCACCCCCAACTGCACCCCCTGGCCTGGTCTTTCCTAACTGCCCCACCTGCCAGCCTGGTTGCCCCTCACAGGCCCCCCCCCCACACACATACTGGTCTGATCTCCCATGCAACCTGCTGTTCAGTCATTTGGTCATCCTTCACTAAACCCCTGCCAATCTGGTTGCCCCACACAGCACACAGCCTGCTGTTCAGTCTTTTGGTCGTCTCTCACTACCCCCACTACCGGCCTGGTCTCCCCAAGCAGCCTGCTATTCAGTCGTTTGGTCACCCCTCACTGCCCCACCTGCCAGCCTGGTTGCCCCTCACAGGCCCCCCCCCACACACACACACTGGTCTGATCTCCCATGCAACCTGCTGTTCAGTCATTTGGTCATCCTTCACTAAACCCCTGCCGATCTGGTTGCCCCACACAGCCTGCTGTTCAGTCTTTCGGTCGTCTCTCACCACCCCCACTACCGGCCTGGTCTCCCTAAACAGCCTGCTATTCAGTCGTTTGGTCACCCCTCACTGCCCCACCTGCCAGCCTGGTTGCCCCTCACAGGCCCCCCCACACACACACACACACTGGTCTGATCTCCCATGCAACCTGCTGTTCAGTCATTTGGTCATCCTTCACTAAACCCCTGCCGATCTGGTTGCCCCACACAGCCTGCTGTTCAGTCTTTCGGTCGTCTCTCACCACCCCCACTACTGGCCTGGTCTCCCCAAGCAGCCTGCTATTCAGTCGTTTGGTCACCCCTCACTGCCGGCCTGGTTGCCCCATGCAGCCTGCTGCTCAGTCATTTGGTTGTCCCTCACTAACCGTCCTGCCAGCCTGGTCATAGGCAGCCATCTAGTGAGGGTGTGAGGGTTAATTTGCATATTACCTCTTTATTGTATAGGACTAGAGGCCCTACGCATGAAATTCATGAAAGAGTAGGCCTTCCTTCCCCCAGCTGCCAGCACCGGCTTCCCTCTGGCACCTGGGACTCAGGCTTTCCTCCTGCTGCCAGCAGGCACCTGGGACCTGGGCTTCCCTTGCAGCCCTGGCTTCATCTGGAAGGTCGTCCAGAAGGAGGTCTGGTCTAATTAGCATATTATGCTTTTATTATTATAGAGGCTATTTATCTACAAGCTACATATTAGTCAGAGTCAGCATTCACAGAAACACTGTCAAAAGCATGGTAAGGTGGGTTACAATTCCCCACTATTATCTGAAACAGAAATATCTTTACCCTACTGGCATTTAATACAGTCAAACCTCAGTTCTCAAATGTCCCCATTTGATACAATTTGGTTCTCAACGAAATTATGATAAAAAGCATCTCTCAGGTAGCAAACAAAGGAAAGAGTGTGAATCTGTTTACCTCTAAACCTTGAGGTTTTCAACAAACAAATCAGGAAATTGTGCTGTGAATATATTCGTGGTGTGTGTGTCTGTGTGTGTTTGCCTTTGTTGCTGATGAAATGGACAATTAGCATAATTTTAAAGCATAAAGAGGCCATCAGGTGTGCTGATGTTGCTAAGGGTGTGAATGTGTTCACAAAACAAAGATCACAGGCAATCAAAAAGGTAGAAAAACTGTGGTTAATTTGGATGAAAGAAACGTAGTTAGCTGGTGACAGCATTTCAGAGGCAGTAATATGTGAAAAGCAAAAATGCTGCACCCCTGGAACAAGTGTTGAAAGTCACGGGTTTAAGGCTAGTATAAGAAGTGGTTCAGCAAATTTAAGAAAAGAGGTATTTGTTTATAGATTAAACAGTCCATTAGTAATGTACTGTATATAAGAAAGGTTAAAACAGGGAATCATTTAGGGTTCTGGAATGAATTAATTCAATTTGCATAATTTCTAATACTACAAAAAGATTCTGTTTTTGAACACTTTTCTTCTTGAATAGCCTTCTGGAATGAATTAGGTTTGAGAGCTGAGGTTCCACTGTATTAATTAAACTTTAGTCAGTTTTCTTATGTCATAGGTGGATACATAAGTATATCAATATAGCATCCCTACCAAAAAACAAAAATTCTGATTTCTCCTGAGTTATGCTGTCTTTTCTAGTCCATCCTATATTATAAAAGCCTAATATGCTAAGTGTCTGGTTGACTTGTCAGCCATTCAACCAATCAAAACATAATATGCTAATGATATGCTAAGGCCACTCAACCACTCACTATGATTTGCACTGACCACCAGGGGACAGATGCTCCAACCAGTAGGTTAGCTTGCTGCTGGGGTCCAGCCAATCGGGACTGAGCGAGACAGGCTGGACATGCCCTGGAGCCCTCCTGCGGTCCCTTTCCAGCTGGCAAACCTCCTGCACCCCTCCCTGGCCCCGACCATGCACCGGTGGGACCCTCGGCCTAGCCTGTGCCCTCTCGCAATCAAGGACCCCTTGGAGGATGTCAGGCAGCTGGTTTTGGCCTGATCACACAGGCCAGGCTGAGGGACCCCACTGGTGCAAGAATTCATGCACTGGGCCTCTAGTGTGGTTATAAGTGATGATCTCTCACTTGCTGAAGATAATATAGAGTTTGAAAGTGTTCAAATCTCAGGCCAAGTCCCTCTGAAGCCAATGTTAGACTCTCAATTCATCAAAACTTCCCTTTCTTGCCGAAACTGGTTTGGCTCAGTGGATAGAGCGTCAGCCTGCGGACTGAAGGGTCCCGGGTTCGATTCCGGTCAAGGGCATGTACCTTGCTTGCGGGCACATCCCCAGTAGGAAATGTGCAGGAGGCAGCTGATCGATGTTTCTCTCTCATCTGTTTCTAACTCTCTATCTCTCTCCCTTCCTCTCTGTAAAAAATCAATAAAATATATTTAAAAAACAAACAAACAAACAAACTTCCCTTTCTTCTTCTTTTAGGAATCATCATTCTGCAATCTTCTCACCCTCTGCTGATTATTTTAAGAGTATGTGTCCTGAATAATCTTTTTTCTTCATATCAGTTGTATATAGAGTGGGAGGGGTTTTAATAGATACTTCAAATTACAAATTGCAACATGTCATGGGTCTTAAAGGTGAATATATAAAACTGTCAAGAGTCCTGTGTTTCATCTCTAATGAAGAGGCTGTTTACTTGAAAGCTCACAGGGACAGACTGAATCCCTTAGCTTGAGAATCTGGGTACTGAATCTTCATTAGGTAAATATAATTGGATCAATTATATTTAAGAATGTTATTAGTTTATTTAAAAATTGTTTTTTCTTTATTCATTTGTGTATACATCTTTGTTTCAGGGGAATTCAAATTTTTTAACCTTAGTTATTGAAATATGTTTTGCTGCCTTTGCTGAGAATGTAACATTAATATTAAATTATTCTTACATAATTCTAATGACATAGACAAGGTTATAATTTAGATAAAGCCTTACAGATTGACCAAGATAAAAAAAATCAGATGGTTCTTTAGTTTGTTCTCCTTTTACCAAACTGGAAACTTGGGAAATTATTATGATTTAATGTACAGATTAGCTCACTCTGTCTGAACTTTTATTTTTGAAAAACATGTGTAAGTCTTATCAGTCATTTCCCTTAAACAGTAAGTAATGGCTTGAATGCTGCTAAATTCTCTCAGCATGGAAGGGGGGCTGTAAAGGGGGAGAGAGTAGGGTTGGTGGGGTTGGGGTTGGAAGCTTTATTAGTTCTAGGTTTTCTAATAATAAAAATTAGGATTGTGTAAGTATTTGAAGAAATGCTCTTTGCTCTGCTAGTGGATTTATGGAAATAAATGATGCAAACAGACACCTAATTCTGGACAAAATTTTAAATAATACACTCCACAAATAGCATCACAAGTCATACAATTAGACTTATCTGAATGTTTTCTGTAGACTTTCCAGTAAAATGACAAAGTAGAAGAGGATCGGACTGTCCTCTGAATATTCATAATCAATTGTATGCCTGTCCTCTTTTGGTCAACACAAGGGTAGGGAGCTTGGCATATTCAAATGCCCATCTACCTGCACCCGTGAGGCTGTAAAGAGAAGTTAAGAGTCTTATTCTTTTCACTTATTTCTAGTTACATTTGAAGTTTCCTCTTTCAGTTACCTGAAAATATCTTATTTTCATGTACGTCCTGAATATAGTAAACATATGGTTGACTATATAGATAGACTGAAACTAAATAACTGTTTTACCTATATAAGTATTTGATTCAAATACTTATATTGAAAACAAAAATTGCATTTTAATGACAAGTTAAGTGCCTAATTTTATCCTCATATAATTGGAAATAGAATTTAAAACAAATTGCTACAAATAGGGATTTACAGTGAAAATGTCAACTCGGCATTCCTTTTTTCCCTGAGATATCACATCTTTTAAGTGAAATCATCTGTAGAGCAGGAATTAAGGGAGGAAAATAGAGGAATGGAGGGAATGCTTTCTGATAAATCAACTACATACTCAACATGAATCGTCAAATTTAATATTTTAAAAATTCATGAAGAAATAAGTGATGCCAAATGTGCTTTAAGGAGAATGTCTGTTGAAATGATATTAATGGTAAGGCAGAATATAGCAAGGTGAACCACACTGATAATATTAAATTACCCCAAGAGGTTCACCAGTCAGAATCCCTGTGCAGAAATCTGCTTGCCAACTGTCGTTCCTTTTCCCATTGGTTTAGTTAAGGGTTGAAGTTCTTCTTGAAGTTTCGTTTTTAATCATCAGATCCCGACCTTACAGTTTTCGCTGACTACTTTCCTTCAGGCTGTCTTTGCTCCTGTCAATTTAGGATTTCCAGGGAATTCTTCTTCTTTGAAATGCATATTCCAGGCTTGAAATGCTGGCATATGTACACTGTAGAGTAATTGTGGAGGCCAAATGTTTAATTACACATGACAGCTGGAGCGGTAGGAGTCCTCGGCTTGCTGGAAAACAACGGATGCCCTCTGCAGCCTTAAGAGAAGCAGAACTTTATATATATATTTATAATTCCACATGTTATCCACAAGATTTGTGTCTCAGTATTACCAGCTAAGGCTTTAATAAAAGTTCACCAATTCACACTTGAATACATTTAAGTAACTATAAAAGCATTTTTCTCAAACCTTACATTACATGTTTACCACAAATACAATAAAAAATTCTGAAGGCCTTTTATTGCCTCTAAAGATCTTGAAAATAAAGCCAGAAAATCTATGTTAGGTTAAACAAATGATATAAAGACAAGCCATAATTCATAGGAACACATTATCAAAGAGTTAGTAATAAAAAAGGTTTGATTGTCCCGACTGGTTTAGCTCAGTGGATAGAGCATCAGCCTGCGGACTGAAGGGTCCCAGGTTTGATTCCGGTCAAGGGCATTTACCTTGGTTGTGGGCATGTCCCCAGTAGGGGATGTGCAGGAGGCAGCTGATCGATGTTTCTCTCTCATTGAGGTTTCTAACTCTCTATCCCTCTCCCTTCCTCTGTAAAAAAATCAATAAAAAAGGGTTTGATTTAAAAATGTGCAGTCTACATTTCATTAAATTATTATTAGTGTGTGCTCATCTTCTTGCAAGGTACACATTACTGTAACTTTTATATAATAACAATAGGGGAAGTAGGGCAAATATAATCAGAACATTTAGGTTACATACATTTTAATTAATTTTTTAAAAAATAATTAGATTCATTGAGTGGAAAATTTGCCAAAAGCGATTTTCCCCCAAATATAACCCCTTTGAACATCATTAGATGATTGTGGGACATTATGTAATAATAAAAATAGTGATAGTTCACAGTTTCCAGCATTGTCTTATGCACTTAGGTGCTTCATTTAATCCTGATAACCAATATCTCTACACCGAGTTTGGTACTATTTGTGTCCCATTTTACAGATGAGAAAATACAAATTCCCAAATGCCTCTCTTTGTGTCACTATACATAGGACTTAACTTTGGGGTGGGGTGAAGGGACCAAGAGTGGCACTGTATTTATTCTACTATATTTAACAGCTTGAATTTGCTAAACAGGCTTTTATTTAATGAAGTGTGGGTTAGTATCTGGTGTTTGAGAAACAAAAAGCAACTATTTCTATTAATTCTCAATAAGTATGCATCCCCTCTGTAGTGCAAGCTAAAAGAGGACAGGATGAGCATGAGCAATGGGATAACTCTGATGGGACTGGAAAGACACCTCCTCTAATCCTTTCTTAATTGAATAAAGGAAAATTAAATTCTGGCACTGTCTGCAGTGCATTTGGCAATCATAGCTTGTCATCAAATTTCTGAGCTTACCTGCAAAATGAAGCATTATTTCAGTTTAAATAGTGACATTTATTCATTTGCCAACTCTAAAAGTATAAAAATGTACAAACCACTTCAAATTGTAATTTGTAATTTAAAAATATATTCCATTTATATAATTGTTTGGGGCCAGCTGGTATTTTTAAGGTTTTGTGAGTAATTTCTTTAACTTATTTTAAACTAAAACTTGTTTGGAAAGATTTATTTCTCTCTTTCTTTCTTTTGCGCCTTTAGCATATGGGGATTTGCTTTATTTTAAAATTAAATTTCAAAAGCATTAAATGGTAAATGAATAAATAAAAATAGTTCAAACTTTATTGTATGCCTTAGGTAAGGGCATACCTTCTCTTATACCAGTAAGAGATGCATCTCTCTGTACAGTCCATGGGGACTTCATCCAGGAATGTTACCTGGCAATGGGAATGAAAGAGTGAAAACATTTTATTGAACACATGTTATGAAATAAATGATTTTTAAAAAATATTTTATTTTCAAGACACTATTGTCTTCAGAAAGAGAAAGAAAAGTCTTTATAGCTGCCAGGAATTGAGATTCAACCATTAAAGACCATCACCAAGTCTAATGTGATTGAACTTATATTATGATAATAAAGAAAGAAACAAACCTAACTACCAAAGTTTTTTAATACTCTGAGCAGAGTTGGGAGAGAGCCTGATAAAACTGAAAAATAAGAGAAGGAAGAGAATGCAGCCAAACAGGTAGACATGTTATGCACCTTGTCCTGGAGCCAGACTGAAAAAATAACTAAATCAGAGGACATCCATCAGGGTTAACACATTAAACACAGCTAAGGATAGAATTTTCAACAAGGAAAGGCAGAGGACACCTGGAGAATTGTCTGTGTACATTCGTGTTCTGTTCCTTTTGTGTTGTGTCTTGCCTTCTTGTAGTTTGTGCTGTTAGGACACCGCCTCCACAATGGTTGGCACAACATAATAAAGAACAAGACACATAACCAGATACCCTGATGGGAGACTCCATCCATGAATGGGACAATAACATTCAAGGCCCAACTACATCAAGAGAACACAAATATCTCAAGTAGGTGGCATCCCTAGACTACCTAGCCCAGAAGACCTGAGAGACTGCACCACTGGGTTCCACAAAACATTTACTACATTAGACAAAGTCAAAAACTCTGGGTGGCATAGCAGTTTGATCTAATACAAAAAAAATTACAAAGGAACAGCAAAAATGGGGAGACAAAGTAAAATATATGATAGAAAGAAGGAATCACCAGAAAAGGAACAAAATGAAATGGAGGCAAGCAATTTGTCAGAGAAAGAATTCAGAGTAATGGTTATATGTATGCTCAAAGGGCTGGACAAGAAATTCACCAACATGTGTAAAAAATCAAGTGGAAATGAAGACTGACATAGCTGCAATAAAGAATACCCTGACCCTAGATGGTTTGACTCAGTGAATAGAGCATTGACCTGTGGACTGAAGGGTTCCACGTTTTATTCCAGTCAAGGGTATGTGCCTGGCTTGCAGACTCAATCCCCAGTAGGTGGAGTGCAGGAGGCAGCCAATTAATGATTCTCTTGCATCATTGATGTCTCTATCTTTCCCTCCCTCTCCCTTCCTCTCTGAAGTCAATAAAAATATATATTTTTTTAAAAAAGGACATCCTAGAAGGTTTCAACAGTAGACTGGAAGAAGCAGAGGACCTAATAAGTGAGTTAGAAGACAAGGCAGAATAAAACACCCAAGCAGAGCAGCAACAAGGAAAACAAAAAACAAACAAAAAAAAACTTAAAAAGCAGAAGAGCCTAAGGGAGCTTTGGGAAAAAATGAAATGAAACAACATCCACATAATAGGGGCTCCAGAAGGTGATGAAGCTGAGCAAGGAATAGAAAACCTATTTGAAGAAATAATGACAGAAAACTTCCCTGAGTTTGGGGAGAAAAAAGTCACACAAGTCCAAGAAGAACACAGAGTCCCAAACAAGATTAACCCAAAAAGACCGACACCAAGACACATCATAATTAAATTGGAAAACATCAATGACAAAGTAAGCATCTTAAGGATTGCCAGAGAGAGAAGACATTTACCTACAAGTGATCTCCCATTAGACTATCAACTCATTTCTTACAAAAACACATCAGGCCAGGAGGAAATGGGATGAAGTATACAAAGTGATGCAAAAGTAAGGGACTGAATCCAAGAATACTATACCCAACAAGACCATCATTCAAAATAAAAGGGTAAATCAGGAGCTCTGCAGACAAAAAAGGGTAAGGGAGTTTATTACCACCAAGCCAGCAATGCAAGAAATGCTAAAAGGACTGATGTAAAAAGAAGAAAAGGAAAAGGAACATAGGCATAAAGAATAAAAATGGCAACAAACAAGTACCTATCAATAATAACCTTAAATGTAAATGGATTAAATGTTCCAATCAAAAGACATACAGTGCCTGAATGGATAAGAAAACAGACCCATATATATGCTGTCTACAAGAGAACCACCTCAGAACAAAGGACACACAGACTGAAAGTGAAGGGATGGAAAAAAAATTAAAGCAAATGGAAATGAAAAAACAAAACAAAACAAAAAAAAAAACAAAACCTGTGGTAGCAATATTTATATCTGACAACAATGACCTCAAAGTGAAGGCCATCACAAGATGTAAGGAAAGCCACTTCATGATAGTAAAGAGATCTATTCAACCAGAGGATATAACTGGTAAACATATATGCACCATGCACCCATTACAGGAGCAACCAAATACAAAAACAAACAAAAAAACAAAAAACCCCAAAACCGAAACAAAACAACAACAAAAAAACTTCTGGAAGATATCAAGGGAGAGATGGACAGCAATATAATCACAGTAGGGGACTTTAATACCCCATTGGCACCACTGGATAAATCCTCTAGACAAAAATCAGCAAAGAAACAGCAATCCTAAATGACTCACTAGATCAGATGGAATTAATTGAAATCTTCAGGACACTTCACCTCAAAGCTATGAAATATACATTCTTCTTAAGTGCACATGGGGCATTTTCAAAGATAAACCACATGTTAGGACACAGGCTAAGTTTCTACAAATTCAAGAAGATTGAATCATATCAAGCATCTTCTCAGATCACAATGGCATAAAATTAGTAATCAACTACAATAAAAGCAATAAAAATCAATCAAACACATGGAGGCTAAATAGCATGCTATTAAACAATGACTGGGTTACCAAAGAGATCAAAGAAGAAATAAAAAACATTCTAGAAAAAAACAAAAACAAACAGCAATCCAAAAATCTATGAACACAATGAAAGCAGTCCTGAAAGGGAAGGTTATAGCACTACAGGCAGACCTCAAAAAATAACAAAAAATGGTAATATGTTATCTAACCCTACAACTTTTAGAACTAGAAAGAGAGCAACAAGAATTAGAAAAGCCTAGAGTAAATAGAAGGAAGGAAATAATGAAGATCAGAGCAGAAATAAATGATATAGAGCCTCCCCCCCCCCCCTAAAAAAACACACACACAAAAACCCACAAAAACAATATAAAAGATCAATAGAACCAAGAGTAGGTTCTTTGAAAAGAGAAACAAGATTGATGAACCTCTAGAAAGGCTCATGAAGAAACACAGAGATGAGACCCATATAAACAAAATAAAAAATGAAAGAGGTAAAGTAACAACTGACCCCACAGAAATACAGAGGATTGTAAGAAAGTACTATGAAGAACTCTATTCCAAAAACCTGGACAACCTAGATGAAATGGAAATATTCCTAGAAAAAGAAATATTCTAAAACTCAATCAGGAAGAATCAGAAAACCTGTATAGGCCTATAATTACCGATGCAATTGAAACAGTTATTAAAAAAAACTCCCAGCAAACAAAAGCCCTGGTCTGGATGGCTTCACAGGGGAGTTTTACCAAACATTCAAAGAAGAACTCACACTGATCCTTCTCAGACTATTCCAAAAAATTCAAGAGGAAGGAGCACTTCCAAGCTCTTTCTATGAAGCCATTATTACCTTAATCCCATACCCAGATAAAGATACTACAGAGAAAGAGAATTACAGGCCAATATCCCTAACGAACATAGATGCTAAAATCCTCAGCAAAATATTAGCAAATTGCATCCAGCAATGTATTAAAAAAATCATACTCCATGACCAAGTTGGATTTATTCGGGGGACACAAGACTGGTACAAATCTACAAATCAATAAACATGATACATTACATAGAAATAATTGAAAGACAAAAACCACATGATCATATCAATTGATGCAGCAAAAGCACTTGACAAAATTCAACACCCTTTTTTGATAAAAACTCTCAGCAAAGTGGGAATAGAGGGATCATACCTCAACATAATTAAAAGCCTTATATGACAAAACTATAGCCAACAATATACTCAAAGGGTAAATAATAAAACCATTTCCCATAAGAACAGAAACAAGACAGGGATGCCCACTTTCACTACTCCTATTTGACATAGTGTTGGAAGTGCTAGCCATAGTGTTCAGACAAGAAGAATAAATAAAAATCCAGTAAAGGCTTAACCTCTAAAATTTAAAGGGAACTCATGCAACTTAACGAATGGAAGATAAACAATCCAATCAAAAAATGGGCGAAGGACCTAAAAAGACACTTTTCAAAGGTAGACACACAGAAAGCCAATAAACATATGAAAACATGCTCAAAGTCACTAATCATCCAAGAGATGCAAATCAAAACAATAATGAGGTACCATCTCACGCCTGTCAGAATGGCTATCATCAACAAATCAACAAATGACAAGGCCTGGTGAGGATGCGAGGAAAAAGGAACCCTTGTGCCCTGCTGGTGGGAATGCAGACTGGTGCAGCCACTGTGGAAAACAGTATGGAGTTTCCTCAAAAAATTTAAAACGGAACTCCCATTTGACCCAGTAATCCCACTTCTAGGAATATATCCCAAGAAATCAGAAACACCATTCAGAAAGATTATATGCACCCCTATGTTCATAGCAGCACAGTTTACAATAACTAAGATTTGGAAACAGCCTAAGTGCCCATCAGCAGATGAGTGGATTAAAAAACTTTGGTACATCTACACAATGGAATACTACACTGCTGTAAAAAAAGAAAGAACTCTTACCATTTGCAACAGCATGGATGGAGCTGGACAGCATTATGCTAAGTGAAATAAGCCAGTCGGAGAAAGATAAATATCACATGATCCCACTCATTTTTGGATTATAATGAACAACATAAACTGATGAACAAAAATAGATCCAGAGACATGGAAGCATTGAACTGTCAAACCTCAGAGAGAAGGCAGGGGAGGGGAGCAGTAGTTAAGAGTTCAACCAATGGACTTGTATGTATGCATATACCAGTAAGCAGAACCCATGGACACAGACAGTAGTGGGTGAGGGCATGTGCTTTGGGGATGGGAGCGGGATGGGAGAAATCAATGGGGGAAAAGGGAGACATATGTAATACTTTCAACAATAAAGAATTTAAATATAAAATTGAATAAATGGAAAATAAGCTGGGTCATTAGCAGCTGGGCAGAATTTTCAGAAAAAAAATGCTTTACCTTTCAAGGTTAAACTAGATAGGTTTTGTTTCATTTTAAGAAATTAAATATTTAGTAGTAACCAATCTGAATACTTTAGTCCAATCTCTCCTCCTTAATGTTTTTCTAAATTTTCCAGGTATAAAATTACCTGGTAATGTAGACAGAATAAGAAGTATGATCTTAGCCATCTGAATAGCAGAATCAGGCAATGCTGCCAGGAGCTTCTCATACAACTATCAGTTCACGCAGACAGTCTCCATTTTCACCATTCTAGTGCCTTTGTTAATAGTGTTAACACAAGAAACATTCAAATCTGTGAAGAATTTTTCTGAGTTTATTTGAGTCAAACTGTCAGCAAATGCTGGGAAGCAATCTCCATCTATTGGAATAATGCTCCGGAGAATGGCGGTTTTCATCTATTTTTATACATTGCAATCAAAGGAGGGGACATAGGTGGGTTACATGAAATCCATTGGTGATGGATTAGAGAGAAGGGAGAAAGCAAAACAGGGAAACCTTTGGGATTGGGTAAAAAATAAAATGATAGACACGTACTGCTTTTACAGGATAGTTAACAGTCAACAATTAACTCGATAATAATGAGGCGTTTGTGGTCTCTGCGGGTGGGGGAGGGGTTCTGTGCTTTGAGGGGTCTGGAAAAGGGAAAATTACTTTGGCATTCCAATCATATGTTATCGTAGATGCAAAAAGACAATTGACAGGCTCAGTTAAGATGAAGATTGGCTTTTGTCAGGGAAGACACCTGCCTAGGACATGACTATCCACCATAAACTGCTTTAAGGTTTCAAAATATTTAATTTCAGACCATCCTCTGTAGTTGTTTAAGTCTCTGAGTTTGTGAGGCTGCCACACAGGCCTTCCCTGAGCCTGTCAGGGTAGAATGTGGCCCCTTTCCATCCACAATAGCACATGTGCTTCAGGTGAATAACTCTACCTCTTGATAAAAATGTGAACACTAAATGTGATGGGTACATCTTTTTAAATTAGGAAAATACCTGTATTATTTTTGAAATGTTCCAATATTCAATGTAAAAACCATGATAGTGGCTTCTCCACTTCACACATTATAGAAAATTACTTTCCCCATTCTTCACAGAAACCTCTCCCCCCCGCCCCCCCACCCATTAGACAGGGCTCCATCATGGCTGAAACAGGCAGGGAAGAGGGCAGAGAATGTGGCAAGTAGAACCAAGGCTCTCTGGGCAGCCAGAGGTTTTTCCGGCCCAGGCTGAGTCCCAAAGACCTGCGAGCCCTCTGAGGGAGGCTCTGTCCACGCGTATCTGTGACACACTGAGGCAGGCCTCTGTCTTGAAGGCTGACAGTGGCAGAGGGTCTATGGCGTGGCACTTGTGGCTGATGGATACATTTTAATTCCATACATGTAATACTTAAATATGTCAAAGTAAGCTGATTTATGCAATTTTAATGTTTTTAAAAAATAGGCAAAAGTTTAATATCCACTATTTGAGAGATCTATAATAATAAAAGGGTAATATGCTAATTAGACTGGACAGCCAAACAACCTTTCAGACATCTTTCCGGATTACCTTCCGGGTGAAGCCAGGTCTGCGAGGGCTGAGGGCAGCGGCTGCGGCTGCAAGAGCCGAGTCCCTTGCATGAATTTCATGAATCGAGCCTCTAGTATATAATACATACACATCAACATTTATTAGTAGAAAAGATATAGTCAAGTGCTGAGAAGTCCACTTGAAGGGTTTTAAATTCTATGCCCTAAAATAATGATCTTAAAATTTATAAGTGGTTTTCAATTGACCAAACAATGGAAAGAATCGGTCAGAGAAAGAAACATTTGGATACCTTTGTGTTTTCAAGCTTTTATTGAAAATTATCTGAAAAAAATAGTATTAGATCCATAGAATCTGCACAACAAATGGCGTCACATATGTATAGGCTTCTAGTAAGGAGACTGAATTGCTAACATGTAGAGGACATACACGCAAAAAGTGACCACTTTGGAATAAAAAGACCCTTTATCTCTGTTCTAGCACCATTAAGCTAAGGAAATACTGGACTTTTGGCAAATCACTTGCTCTCTCTGTGACTTAATTTGCACATCTGCGCAGTAGAAAATATAAATACCTACCATATAGAATACCTTTTCCCCTCACTGGGGCTGACCTGCTAGTTTTGGAGGCAATCAAATGGTTAATCTTACTGGTTCTCTGGCATAACTGAGGGTCATTTGCAGACTATTTTCTTTGTGGTCCAACCAAGAGGGTGCCATTTCACTCTAGTCTGAAATGGTCAAGAAGAAACATAATCCCCTCTCCTCTCCTGTGGCTGGGTGGTCACTCAGCCTCCAGCAGGACTATGATTTCACAGGAAGTGAAATGTACAGTCATAGGCATTGGATTTCGCTACGTTCACTTCCCAAGAAGGACGGTCGGCTGCAGGAGGACTTGCCTTTGGATTTTCTCTTCACACTGAGTTAATTCTCCCCCCTCAGCTTCCTGCTTGGACTGTCTCTACTCCTCTCTTCAACTGCTTCAGACTAACTTGTTCGCCCCTCATAATGCTTCACAATCCCAACACAAGAATGCCCCCAGTCTTGGTTTCTTCCTGGGCCCCTAACGTTGAGCACTCCGGACCTCAGCCTCGGAAGCACAGGTTTTTGGACCTGTCTGAACAGTCTCACTGACCTTGGTGGACTCTAGTTTTCCATCCAGTAAGAAAGAGGAGAGAGGTGAGCCTATGGGTTCCCTTACTTAGTGACTCAGTGAGAAGATACACCATTGAAAACACTTAACTCTCTTGGAAGTCAACAGACCCTCTTGGACAAACAGGAACCCCTTTTTTGGGATGACAAACTTACTTTCATTTATCATTTTGGAATCAGGAAATGTCATGTGCACATATGAAAACACAAAGCTAAATTGCTCTCATGGCGCCATCAGCTCCTGGTTAATTCTATTTAGTTAGCACCTTCCCTCCCTGACTGAGGGACAGAGATTGTCAGTTTTTCCAGCCACTATCATAGGCTATGATCACACGTGAACATAGCCAAGAGAGTTGCATGAATGAAATATTGTTACTGGGGAAATGAGGGCTAATTTGTATCTGTATCCTCAAATCTAAGATGTCATTGATGTCATAATAGACATCATTGTTTTATGAACCAGGAAGACAGAAAAACAATGCTGTCATTAACTCTGACAAAACAGTGATTTTTAAAATATGTCCCAATTTCAGAATTCTTAAAATGAAATAAATTATGTATCTTGGAATCTATGAAAGATAGAAAATAAGGAAAATGCACATTTACCCAATGAGATACTAGCAAAGCAGACTTAGGTGACATGTAAGCATTATTTCGTAACATGTAGCAGAATAAATTATAGTTACATAATATAAAATAGGTTTTGTTTGAATATCATAGTTGAGTTCACATAGCTCTTTCTAGAACTGGCCAACTTATTTGTATAGAATATCAGTTTAATTTTTTTTTTCCACCTTAAATTCCTTTGCCTGAATTTTTTTTCCTGAGATAGGCTTACTTTTGCTACTAAAAACTTTTAAACTTATAAAAAAGGGTATTTTCTTTTCTTTTTTTTTTTTTTTTTTAGTAATAATAAAAGAAGTATGGTGTGTGCGTGTGCGCACGCACAGGTATGGGTTTTAGGGAATCGAGGCATACATAAGGCCATAACGAAGGTATTATTCTGTTTGTGCCTATTTACTTAATAAGCTTATGGGTCCAGAAGGAGCCCTCTTGTCAGTATTCTCCTTAGTGTCTAATCCTAGGGTTTGCATTCAATCTGGGGTCTGCAGTAACCACTATATAGAATTCAGCCGTGGGCAAACTACGGCCCGCGGGCAGGATCCGGCCCGTTTGAAATGAATAAAACTATTGAAAAAAAAGACCGTACCCTTTTATGTAATGATGTTTACTTTGAATTTATATTAGTTCACACAAACACTCCATCCATGCCTTTGTTCCGGCCCTCCGGTCCAGTTTAAGAACCCATTGTGGCCCTCGAGTCAAAAAGTTTGCCCACCCCTGGTAAGAATAACTTTACTATATTATTCCTGAAATACTAAGAAGTTATAGATAAGAATCATAAGTGGAGACTTTTTAAAAGTATACTAAAATGACAGTAAAAAAAGAACATCTAGTGACATGGCTATGGATTAACTAGAGAATATTAAAAGCCTTTGACATTTTAAGGACGGCTTTAAAAATAAAGAATGTGTTTTGACTTAGCATCTTTCGTTTTCTTAACAATTTTATGTTTCTTTTGAGATGAATGAATGTCTTATGTTTTATTTTTCAATAAAGGAAAAATAATTTCATCTCTATTTAGACTATCTCCAATCCTTAAAGATGAAAAAATACTCACTAGTTTCTTTGAAACCATTAAGTATACAGTGACATTTTTTTACCCTGAGAGTACTGGCTGGGTGTTTAGGAATCACATGTTTGTGAGTTTAAGGAATCCTCGCCTGGCCTCTAATTTACTACAGACTCAGAAATATGTGTGTTGATCTACGTGCCCGACCTCAGCAGGCCTGTGCGTGAGCAAGAGCATGGGGAGTGACACAAAGAAGCAAAGCCGGACACCGGCCTGGCCGCTGTTGACCCACCACACTTAACTAAGTGTTCAGCGATCTCTGGCCCAGGTTTCCACAGCTCCACAGGGATTTATATGTTTTATCCAGCAAATACTACACCTGCATTCAATTAATGAAGCAAAACTCAACTTTGTTATCTGATGAACTAAGCAACCAGAACCATTGAGAAAACTGTTTTATTATTGTATTGACAAATTATCCCATTAACAACCCCCTACTACAAAAATCAATTAAAATGTTGGCTGAGAAAATAGAATATAGTGGGATAAGTAGAAGTGGAAATTAAATAGTGAGTTAATGGGTTGTATAAAATATAGTTAATAAATTAGCAACAACCAGATCAAAACCAGAAATGTGTACTGGAAATAAGAATTCTGTATTATAACTGGGCATATGGAGCTGTTCAGGATTTAGTTCCATTTTATTTCATGCTGATGTACCTCTCAGTCCTTCCATGAATATCAATGTTTCATTTTACTTCTCCTAATATCCATTCCTAATATTTCATTTTTAGTGATTCCTTACTATTATATTTGATAAACTATCTTGTAAAACATTTAATATGTGAAATGAAAAAAAAAATGGATGTTTGAACCTTTGGCCATGAAACTGTGACTCACTCACATGCTTATGTCAGGCATTTCTTATTCATTTAGATTATTGAGATAGACCTCATGGCCAAGGAAATGTAAGAGTGACTAATATTTTGACCTTAGAAATCAAAAATAATTATTGTCTTTTGGGAAGATTTACTTTCTAAAGTCTGATGATTTGTTGACATTTACTTCTGCTCTGTAAATAATCCGCTTAAACTATTCTTCAATTAAAAGTTTGTAAAAGTAGATATGCTCTATAAAGACGACATTGTGCTTGAGATGTTTAAAGATAGTTTAACTGAACCTCAAAGTGTACTTTAGGAAAGAATACTACTACTACTACTACTACTAATAATAATAGTAACACCCCTGAATCAGAGACAATGAAAGCTTAGGGGAAAACTATACTTCTTCCAAACTATATAATCTTTAATGGCATTAAAGCTCTCTAACAATTTCAGAGTCAGTGATGTAATACATATGAAAGTAAGTTAGAAATGTATAATTTTAAAATGTGAAAGAGAAGAAAAAATAATTTTGTCACTGAGCACATGCTAATTGGTGCATAAAATTGTCAGTATGTTATCTTTGGCTATAAATAGCACTGCTGATGGCAGAAAGCAGACATTTGTTTAATGATACCTGATCTTTGTCATTCAGATAAGTAAGAGATTTTTTTTTCTTTTGAAAGATGTCATCAGTCAGTTTTGAAGAAAGAACATTGATAATAAAGTGAAAGAACAATTCCAAAAGAGGGAAAGGAAAGCAAAAGGAAGTTCCAACAATTGTACACCATTTAATCTCTGAATAGGTCTGTTTCACTCCCAAGAGTACAGAGACACTAACTTGAATACAAAAAGTAACAATAGTCCCGCCAGTGTTGCTCAGTGATTGAGCATCGACCCATGAAACAGGAATTCACAGTTTAATTACCCATCAGGGCACATGCCCAGGTTGTGGGCTGGATCCCAGTAGGGATGTGCAGGAAGCAGCTGATCAATGATTATCTGTAAGCATTGATGTTTCTATCTCTCTCTCCCTCTCCCTTCCTCTCTAAAATCAATAAAAATATTTTTTTAAAGTAACAATGAAAGGCAGAGAAAAAAGAAGGCTTAGAACAGTGATGGCGAAGCTTTTGAGCTCAGTGTGTCAGCATTTTGAAAAACCCTAACTTAACTCTGGTCTAAAATAACCACAATAAAATTGGTCATTAACATAGTGCATCCAATTAATACTTTCTAATCATATCCATAATGCTCCTACATATATTCCTTTCAGGTCCTTTTAATAACATCCTTTAGTTTCCTTTGTTTCATAAATATCTTAAATGATTTAGCAAATAGTTAGATATTTACATTTAGTTTTCCTGTAAATTTATACGATTATGAACAATGTAGAAGAGGCATCCTAGCTCCTCCTTTGAACTCTCTTCTAACCCTTGCCCGTTAGCCAGGTTGGGTGGCTACCTAACTGATGTCTGATTCGCATGGATTGTCTTTGATACATTATATTGCACCCTTCAACATCCAAGTGCTACCTGTTTTTCTAAGTCTAGCTTATATTTCTTTGCTACCGTTAAGCCACTCCTCTGCATTCCTGTGAGGGGTTGGCTGTCACTTCTCACAACTTTTCTGTCAGGTGAAATCTATGCAACTCTCCTGAAGTTCACATAACTATGCCATCCTAGGAAAGCACAAGAATCCCAGAAAAGTGCTGTAATACTTTTCCTTTACAGGCTGGGGATAAAGTGGAAAGATGTTCCAGTTAAATGAATTCCCACATCTTAGTGGAGGTTAAGTGATTCTGGAGTCACTGGTAAGTGGGTAGGCTAAACCAAAGTTGACATAATTACAATAAAAAGTGTGAAAATGGAGTGTTTGATTCCAGAAAGACACAAAAAGATTATCCACGATGATCAAGTGGGATTTATTCCTGGGTGCAAGTTTGGTACAATATCTTCAAATCAATCAATGTAATATACCACATAAACAAAATAAAGGATAAAAATAACATGATCATATCAATTTAGAAAAAGCTTTTAATATAATCCAGAACCCATTTACGATAAAAGCTCTCAGAAAAATGGGGAGAGGGGGAACATATCTTAGCACAATAAAGGCCACATATGACAAACCCTCATGGAACATCACACTCAGAGGGAAAAAAACCGGAACACATTTCCCTTAAGATCGGAAACAATACAGGGAAGTCTACTTCCACCACTCTTGTTCCACAAAGCACTCGGAGTCCTAGCCACAGCGATCTGAAAAGATGAAGAAACACAATCCATCCAAATTAGAGAGAAGTAAAATTGTCATTATCTGTAAATGACAAATACTGCATATTGATTCTGCCAAAGAACTACTAGAACTGATAAGTGAATTCAGTAAAGTAGCAGGATACAAAATAAATATCTAGAAATCAGCTACATTTCTATACTACATAAAGAACTACAAGAAAGGGAAAATAAGAGAACAATCCCATTTACAACTGCATAAGAAAACCGAAAACCTAGTAATAAGTTTCCCAAGGATGTAAAAGATCTATACTCAAAAATTATGAGAAAGAAATTTTAAAAAGATACAAATATCTGGAAGCATATACTGTGTTCATGGAGAGAAAGAATTAACATCATTAAAAGGTCCATACTACCCAAAACAATCTATAGGTTCAATGCATTTTCTATCAAGATACCAATGGTGTATTGTACAGAACTAGAACAAGTATTTCAAAAATTTATATAGAACCACAAAGGACCCCAAATAGCCATTGAGAAAGAAGAACAAAGTTGAAGGAATCATGTTACCTGATATCAAACTATACTACAAGGCCAAATTAATCAAAACGCCCTGGCATCAGCATAGAAACAGACATGTAGGTCAATGGAACGGAATACAGAGCCCAGAGAGAAATTCATGTTGGTATTCTGCAAAGGAGGCAAGAGCATACAATGAGGTAAAGATTGTCTATTGAATAAATGGATTTGGGAAAATTGAACAGATAGGTGAAAAAAGTGAACTTAGACCACCTTCTCACACCACACACAAGAATAAACACAAAATGGATAAGAGTTAAACATTACGCTTAAAACAATAAAAATCCTAGAAGAAAACAAGGGCAGTAAAATCTTTGACATTTCTTGTAGCAATATATATTTTTCTGATCTATCTCCTCAGGCAAGAGAAATGAAAGAAAAAAATAAACAAATTAGACTACATAAAACTAAAGAGTTTTGCACAGTGAAGGAAACCATGAACAAAATGAAAATACAACCTACTGAATGGGAAACATATTTACCAATGATACATCTAATAAGGGGTTAATGTCCAAAATATATAAAGAACTTACAAAGCTCAACACCAAAAAACAAACAGTTCAATTAAAAAATGAGCAAAGGGAAAGGGGGGTGGGCAGGTAGAACAGGGTAAATGGGGGATAAATGGTGATGGATCAGAGATGATGGAAGGAGACTTGACTTGGGGTGGTGAACACACAATACAATATACAGATGATATATTATAGAATTGCACCCTTGAAACCTATGTGATTTTATTAACCAACTAGTGGCCCAGTGCATGATATCACATGCTGCAGACTGCCTGCTACTTCTGCCGGACCCGGTGGGAGCCACAGTGTGCCTGCAGAAGCCCGTGGGAGCCAGCAGGAGCCGCAGCGAGCCTGTGGGAGCTGGCGGGAGCTGCAGTGTGCCCAGGGGAGCTGGCAGGAGCCGCACCACTTCCACAGGAGGCGGGAGGGAGCCGCGCTGCCTCCGTGGAAAGAGGGAGTGAGCTGCCACCACCCGCTGGAGCTGGGAGGGAGCCACCACCACTGCCTGCAGAAGCCAGGGATGGAGGAACTGAGAGGAGCTCCATGAATCTCTTGATGACTGGTCATGCATGCAGCCCCGCCCACCCACACATGCCTCACTGTGCATGCAGCCCTGCCCACCCGCAAGTGCTTGCTGCTCACACAGCTTCCTGCTGATCGGTCATTACATGTGAGGGCATGATGAACATTTGCATATTAGCCTTTTATTATATAGGATGTTACCCCCAATAAATTCAATATAAAATGGAGTGTTAATCAAAATGTACTACTTTCAAGGAACTATGGCAATGGCAAGTTGATCAGGATAGCTCTAGCTCTACTAAGATCCTAACTGATATATAGAAACCTTTTATACAAACTTTTTATGCAAAAACAAACTCTAGTTTTCAGGAATTAAGGCCTGGTTTGAGTCACCACATGAAAATCCCTTGTACAGTTCCAAAAGCTGAATTTTTTTGTGGCCTAGATTCTCTTGAATGACAACCAGCTGCACTTAAGGGGTGACCTTACCATCACAACACAAAATAGTATAAATGCCCTTTCTAGCCTCAAACTCATAGCTATGCATCAACTGTACTTGGGAATGGGCAATATAGAAATATACCTGGAATACTGAACACTAGTTCTAAATTAACAGTAAATGCTGGGCACTCGGAATTCTTCCGTGGTTCACTGGTCACAATGAGGACTTCCAGGCAGGTGGTGGAGGTTTGACCCCTGCCCTCGTAAAGTTGGCTCAAGCTCTTACATATAGATTCAGAGTGAAAATTCCTAGTGCTTGGAAAACACCCTGCTTTGTCTCCAAAACCCATGGAATGAGGGCCCATTAAGGTAGTTGTCAAAGTGAAGCATCTTAAAGCACCTCTAACAATATTACACATTAAAATCAACAGTACAGGCCCTAACCGGTTTGGCTCAGTGGATAGAGCATCGGCCTGCGGACTGAAGGGTCCCAGGTTCGATTCTGGTCAGGGGCATGTACCTTGGTTGCGGGCACATTCCCAGTTGGGGGTGTGCAGGAGGCAGCTGATCGATGCTTCTCTCTCATTGATGTTTCTAACTCTCTATCCCTCTCCTTTCCTCTCTGTAGAAAATCAATAAAATATATTTAAAAAAATCAATAGCACAGTCTTGGGATTTTTGTGACTTGCATGAAGGTTTGGAAATTTCTCTAATATTGATTTTTAACTGGGTTTTTTGATCAGGTCTGATAGCAAGTGTGTCTTGTATAAAAATGCTAGTGACTCAAAAGTCATATGCTACTTAAGAGATAGCCCTTTTGGGGGAGAAAAGAAGCCCTGTCTCAGTGCTGTCATTATTTATCCTATTAAACACAGAATATCAGAAATAACTGTCTTTTTCTGGAAGACACCTATTCATCTTTCCTGTATTAACTCAGTGCCATGCCAAATCTCCATGTCTGTATCATAGTGAAGTCTTTAAGCATCACGATCATCTCACTCTCCACAGAATATCTCACTGATCCATTTCTTGATGGATGGAACCTGGTGAGGATGAAGTACAAGGATCTTAGTTGTTGTGGTAAGAAACATAAGTGACTAAGAGAATTTAGGAGATAAGCCTCCTGAAAATGTACTCAAACGTTTGAGTCTAGTGGTCTGGGACACACAGATAACTTTCTGCGCCACAGGCTCCCTGCCTCTAGAAAGAGGAACAATGCCTGGCATGGAGTTGGAGGCAATTAATGCTGCCTCAGGTGTGCTGGCTGCGCCCACTTACAGGTAACCTGTAATGGTGTCAGCTTCGAATGTGGCTCCGGGAAAGAGCTGCCTTTAGTTCTAGGATTTAGCTGTCATTTAGATCACTTTGAAGTATCACCCAACAGATTTAATGTGCTGCATGATGCCTCATGTTTTGGAGCAAAACCATGTCCTTCTTGGGAGATAATGATTCGCTTCTAGAGAAAGAATTCCTGGCTTTGCTACTTTCCCTGGTAGAGATTGCTTACCTAGCTCGGTATCCCAGGAGACCATGTCACCTGAGCTTGTTTTCCTGAATTAGTGCTCTTTTATCCACTGAGTATTACTGATGGACATGTCAACCAACTCCATAGGTCAGTGGTTCTCAACCTCCTTTGGCGGTCGAACGACCCTTTCACAGGGGTCGCCTAAGACCATCCTGCATATCAGATATTTACATTATGATTCATAACAGTAGCAACATTACAGTTACGAAGTAGCAACGAAAATAATTTTATGGTTGGGTCACAACATGAGGAACTGTATTTAAAGGGCCAGAAGGTTGAGAACCACTGCTAAGTGAATAGAGGTGATATAAGCAGGGCTGTACCCAAAAGGTACTGACAGAATGAGTAAATTATCTAAAAATGTAATTATTCTCGGAAATTACTCTGAATTCTCTTCTACACAAGTGGAACCATGGGAGTTTTCTGTGACTTCTTACTTGAGAACGAAATTAAACCCACACACACACACACACAACCCACAGAAAACAACAACAGCTGCACAGTTTTCTGCACATCTATACTAATAAAAGAGTAGGTGGTCCTCGCACACTAGTGCAATGCCCTCACATCATCACAAGATGGCCAACATAAGATGGCTGGCTGGGGAGGGCAGTTGTGGGCGATCAGGCTGGCAGAGGAGGGCAGCTGGGGGCAACCAGGCCTACAGGGGAGGGCAGTTGGGGGCGAACAGGCAGGCAGGCAGGCGAGCGGTTAGGAGCCAGCAGTCCAAGACTTTCATTTGTTGGAAGATTTTTGATTACTACTTTGATTGTATTGGTCTGTTCAGATTTTCTGTTTCTTTTAAATTCAGTTTTGAAAGATTGTATTTCTAGGAATTTATCTGTTTCTTTCAGATTGTCCAATTTGTTGTCATATAATTGTTCATAATGTTTTCTGATAGTACTTTGTATTTCTGTGGTGTCAGTTGTTAATTCTCTTCCATTTCTATTTTTATTTAGTTTGGTCCTCTCTATTTTTCTTATCCATCTTGTTTATCTTTTCAAAGAACCAAGCCTCAGTTTCATTGATACTTTGTATACTTTTTAGACTTTAATTTATTTCCACTCAGATATTTATTATTTTCTTTCTTCAATTAACCTTGGGCTTTATTTGCTTTTCTTTTTCTGGTTTCTTTAGGTGTAAGGTTATCTTGTTTATTTGAGACTTCTCTTCTGTCTTGTGGTAGGTCTGCATTTTTATAAATTTTCCTCTTAGGACTCCTTTTTCTGTGTCCCAGAGAGTTGGGGTTATTGTGGTTTTATTTCAATTTATCTCAAGGTGTCTTTTCATTTTTGTTGTTGTCTTTGTTAATCAATTCATTGTTTAACAACATGTTATTTAGCTTCCATGTATTTTTCACTTTATTTACTTGTAATTCATTTTCTAGTTCCTTTTTGATTTTCCGTCTGAAAGATGTACACCTAGATATTAATGGGGTGCTAAAGTCCCCTACTATGACTGTATTACTGTTGATCTTTTCCTTTGTATCCATCAATATTTACTTTATATGTTTAGGTGTTTCTATGTTTGATGCAGATGTTTACAAGTATTATACCCTCTTATTAGATTGATCCTTTATCATTATGTAATGTCCTTCTTTGTCTCTTATCATAGCTTTTGTTTTACAGTCTTTTGGTTTGTCTGATATAAGTATGGCTACCACAGGTATTTTTCATTTTCATTTGTAAAAATATGTTTTTCCATCCCTTTATTTTTAGTCTGTTTGTCTTTCAATCTAAAGTAGGTCTCTTATAGAAAGCATATAGGTTTCTTGCTTTCTTACCTATCCTACACTATGTCTTTTGATGGAACATTTAACTCTTTGTATGCCATAAGCATCTCTAGATGCAAGCTGCGGATTTTTTAAATTAAATTCAAAATATAGTGGCGTGTGGGGATGGTTTCCATTTTGGATGCATGGAAGTTAACTGGTTAATCAATTTACATTTAAAGTGACTATTGATAGGTACATATTTATTGATATTTAATTCTTTCTAATTACGGGTTTTTGTTAGTTTGTTTATTTTCCTTTCTTCTTCTTGGAGAAGTTCTTTTAATATTTCATGTAATACTGGTTTGGTGGTAATGAACTCCTTTAGCTTTTTATTGTCTGAGAAGCTTTTTTAATGCCTTCCATTTTAAATGACACCCTTTCTTGATAAAGTAATCTTGGTTGTAGTTCCTTGCTTTTCATCACTTTAAATATATTGTGTCAATAACTTCTGACCTGATATGTTTCTGTTGAGATATCAGCTGACAGTCTTATGGAAGCTCCCTTGTAGGCAACTGTCTTTTTATTGCTGCTTTTAAGATTATCTCTTCGTCTTAACCTTTGGCATTTTATTTATGATGTGTATTTGTTTGGGCCTCTTTGGGTTCATCTGATGTTGGACTCCCTGTGCTTCTTTGACTTGTGTATATTTTTCCTTCACCAGAATAAGGAATTTCTCAGTCATTATTTCTTCACGTATGTTGTCAATCCCATGCTCTCTTTCTTCTTTTTATGTCCCCCTATGGTATGTATTCTGTTATGGTTAATGTTGTCTGAGAAGTATCACATTTTTAAAAATTCTTTTTTCTTTTTGCTGCTCAGATTATATATTTTCTACTACTTTGTCTTTTAATTAATTAAGTCATTCCCCTGCTTCATCTGGTCTGCTGTTGATTCCTTCTGGTGTATTCTTTTTTTTTATTTTTTTTTATTTTTTTTATTTTTTTTTTATTGCTTAAAGTATTACAAAGGGTATTACATATGTATCCATTTTATCCCCCCGCCCTAGACAGTCCCCTAGCCTCCCCTATCCCCCAGTGTCTTATGTCCATTGGTTATGCTTATATGCATGCATACAAGTCCTTTAGTTGTTCTCTTACCCCCCTACCTCCTGCCCCCCAACCTTCCCCGGCCTTCCCGCTGCAGTTTGACAATCTGTTTGAGGCAGCTCTGCCTCTGTATCTATTATTGTTCAAAAGTTTATAATGGTCTCTATTGTCCATGAATGAGTGAGATCATGTGGTATTTTTCCTTTATTGACTGGCTTATTTCACTTAGCATAATGCTCTCCAGTTCCATCCATGACGTTGCAAATGGTAAGAGTTCCTTCCTTTTTAGAGCAGCATAGTATTCCATCGTGTAGATGTACCAAAGTTTTCTAATCCATTCATCTACTGGTGGGAACTTAGGCTGTTTCCAGATCTTAGCTATGGTGAATTGTGCTGCTATGAACATAGGGGTGCATATATCCTTTCTGATTGGTGTTTCTGGTTTCTCGGGATATATTCCTATAAGTGGGATCACAGGGTCAAATGGGAGTTCCATTTTCAGTTTTTTAAGGAAACTCCATACTGTCTTCCATAGTGGCTGCACCAGTCTGCATTCCCACCAGCAGTGCACAAGTGTTCCTTTTTCTCCACATCCTCTCCAGCACTTGTCATTTGTTGATTTGTTGATGATAGCCAGTCTGACAGGTGTGAGATGGTACCTCATTGCTGTTTTGATTTGCATCTCTCGGATGATTAGTGACTTAGAGCATGTTTTCATATGTCTCTTGGCTTTCTGAATGTCCTCTTTGGAATGTGTCTATTTAGGTCCTTTGCCCATTTTTTGATTGGATTGTTTATCTTCCTTTTGTTAAGTTGTATGAGTTCCCTATAAATTTTGGAGATTAGGCCCTTATCAGATATGTCATTGGCAAATATGTTTTCCCACACAGTGGGTTTTCTCGTTGTTTTGTTGATGGTTTCTTTTGCTGTGCAGAAGCTTTTTATTTTGATGTAGTCCCATTTGTTCATTTTTTCTTTAGTTTCAAGTGCCCTAGGAGCTGTATCAGTGAAGAAAATGCTTCGGCATATGTCTGAGATTTTGTTGCCTTTGAATTCTTCTAGAATTTTTATGGTTTCCCGTCGTACATTTAAGTCCTTTATCCATTTTGAGTTTATTTTTGTGTATGGTGTAAGTTGGTGGTCTAGTTTCATTTTCTTGCATATATCTGTCCAATTTTCCCAGCACCATTTATTGAAGAGACTATCTTGGCTCCATTGTATGTTCTTGCCTCCTTTGTCAAATATTAATTGAGCATATTGGTTCGGGCCGATTTCTGGGCTCTCTATTCTATTCCATTGATCTATATGCCTATTCTTGTGCCAGTACCAGGCAGTTTTGAGAACAGTGGCTTTGTAATACAACTTGATATCTGGTACTGAGATCCCACCTACTTTGTTCTTTTTCAGGATTGCTGCAGCTATTCGGGGTCTTTTTTTATTCCAGATGAATTTTTGGAGAGTTCGTTCTAGATCTCTGAAGTATGCCATTGGTATTTTAATGGGAAGTGCGTTGAATTTATAGATTGCTTTGGGTAGTATGGACATTTTAATGATGTTGATTCTACCAATCCATGAACACGGTATGTTCTTCCATCTGTTTATGTCTTCCTCTATATCTTTTTTCAACGTCCTGTAGTTTTCTGAGTAGAGGTCTTTTACCTCTTTAGTTAAGTTTATTCCTAGGTAGCTTAATTTTTTTGGTGCAATGGTAAACGGGATTGTTTTTATAATCTCTCTTTCTGAAAGTTCACTATTGGTGTATAGAAATGCCTCAGATTTCTTGGGGTTAATTTTGTATCCTGCTACATTGCCAAATTCATGTATTAAGTCTAATAGCTTTTTGATGGAATCTCTAGGGTTTTGTATGTATAATATCATGTCGTCTGCAAATAAGGACAGTTTTACTTCCTCTTTTCCAATTTGGATGCCTTTTATTTCTTCTTCTTGCCGAATTGCAATGGCTAACACTTCCAGAACTATGTTGAACAGGAGTGGTGAGAGGGGGCATCCCTGTCTTGTTCCTGTTCTTAGGGGAAATGGTGTTAGTTTTTGTCCATTGAATATGATGTTGGCTGTGGGCCTGTCATATATGGCTTTTATTATGTTGAGGTATGATCCTTCTACTCCCACCTTGCTGAGAGTTTTTATCAAAAATGGGTGTTGAACTTTGTCAAATGCTTTTTCTGCATCAATTGATATGACCATGTGGTTTTTTTCTTTCAATTTGTTTATGTGATGTATCACGTTTATTGATTTGCGGATATTGTACCATCCTTGCATCCCTGGGATAAATCCTACTTGGTCATGGTGTATGATCTTTCTGATGTACTGCTGGATCCGATTTGCTAAGATTTTGTTGAGGATTTTGGCATCTATGTTCATGAGGGATATTGGCCTGTAATTCTCTTTCATTGTGTTGTCTTTACCTGGTTTTGGTATTAGGGTGATGCTGGCTTCATAGAATGAGCTTGGAAGTGTTCCTTCCTCTTGAATTTTTTGTAGTAGTCTGAGAAGGATAGGTTTTAGTTCTTCCTTGAATGTTTGGTAAAACTCCCCTGTGAAGCTGTCTGGTCCTGGGCTTTTGTTTGATGGAAGCTTTTTGATGACTGCTTCAATTTCTTCCATAGTTATTGGCCTGTTGAGATTTTTAGATTCTTCCTGATTGAGATTTGGAATGTTGTATTTTTCTAGGAATTTGTCCATTTCCTCCATGTTGTCTAGTTTGTTGGAGTAGAGCTGTCCATAGTATTTTTTAACAATCATTTGTATTTCTGTGGGGTCTGTTGTTATTTCGCCTCTATCGTTTCTGATTTTATTTATTTGGGTCCTCTCTCTCTGCTTCTTGGTGAGTCTGGCTAGAGGTTTGTCAATCTTGTTTATCCTTTCAAAGAACCAGCTCTTGGTTTCATTGATTTTCTGTATTGTTTTTTTGGTCTCTATGTCATTTATTTCTGCTCTAATCTTTATTATCTCCTTCCTTCTGCTCACTCTGGGGTTTTCTTGTTGCTCTCTTTCTAATTCTTTGAGTTGTAGAGTTAGATGATTTACTACCATTTTTTCTTGTTTTTTGAGATAGGCCTGTAGAGCTATAAACTTCCCTCTCAGGACTGCTTTCATTGTGTCCCAAAGGTTTTGGATTGTTGTGTTTTCATTGTCATTAGTTTCCAGGATGTTTTTAATTTCTTCTTTGATCTCATTGGTAACCCAATCAATATTTAATAGCATGCTATTCAGCTTCCAGGTGTTTGAGTATTTTGGGTTGTTTTTATTGTCGTTTATTTCTAATATTATGCCATCGTGGTCTGCGAAGACGCTTTTTATGATTTCAATCTTCTTGAATTTGGGGATACTTTGCTTGTGACCCAATATATGGTCTATTTTTGAATATGTCTTATGAGCATTTGAGTAGAATGTATATTCCCTGGCTTTGGGGTGAAGTGTTCTGAAGATGTCTATTAAGTCCATCTGATCTAGTGAGTCATTTAGGATTGCTGTATCTTTGCTGATTGTTTGTTTAGAGGGCTTATCCAGTGCTGTCAGTGGTGTATTAAAGTCTCCTACTATGATTGTATTGTTGTCGATCTCTCCTTTGATATCTTCCAAGAGTTTTTTTATGAATTTGGGTGCTCCTGCATTGGGTGCATATATGTTTACCAGGGTTATATCTTCTTGTTGTATTGATCCCTTTAGTGTTATGAAGTGGCCTTCCTTATCTCTTGTTATGGCCTTCACTTTGAGGTCTATTTTGTCCGATATAAGTATTGCTACCCCAGCTTTCTTTTCCTTTCCATTTGCCTGAAAGATATTTTTCCATCCTTTCACTTTCAGTCTGTGTGAGTCCCTTCTAATGAGGTGGGTTTCTTGTAGACAGCAGATGTATGGGTCATGTTTTTTTATCCATTCAGCCACTCGATGTCTTTTGTTTGGAGCATTTAGTCCGTTTACGTTTAAAGTTATTATTGAACGGTACTTGTTTGTAGCCATTTCTTTTTTTGTGTGGCTGTTTTCTTTCTGAGCTTTTTATTTCTTCTTTTTATACCAGTCCCTTTAGCATTCCTTGCATTGCTGGCTTGGTGGTGACAAACTCCCTTAGCCTTTTTTTTTGTCTGTGAAGCTTCTTATTTCCCCTTTAAGTTTGAATGATAGCCTTGCTGGATAGAGTATTCTTGGATTCAGTCCTTTGCTTTGCATCACTTTGTAAATTTCAGTCCATTCTTTTCTGGCCTGATGTGTTTCTGTTGAGAAATCATTTGACAGTCTAATGGGAGATCCCTTGTATGTAACTTTCCGTCTCTCTCTTGCAGCCTGTAAGATTCTCTCTTTGTCCTGAACATTTGCCATAGTGATTATGATGTGTCTTGGTGTGGGTCTTTTCGGGTTCACCTTGGTTGGGACTCTCTGGGCTTGTGTGACTTTTTTCTTCCCCACCTCAGGAAAGTTTTCTGATATTATTTCTTCGAGTAGGTTTTCTAATCCTTGTTCATCCTTCTGTTGTTCTGGTACTCCTATTATTCGTACGTTGTTTCGTTTCATGTTGTCCCAAAGCTCCCTTAGGCTCTCCTCCTGTCTTTTAATTTTTTTCTCCAATTGCAGTACATTTTGGGTGTGTTTTGCTTCCTTGTCTTCTAATTCACTAATTCGGTCCTCCGCTTCTCCTAGTCTACTATTGATACTTTCAATGGAGTTTTTCATTGCAGCTATATCACTCTTCATTTCTTCTTGGGTCTTACTTAAGTTGTTGATTTTTGCATCTGTTTCTTCTACTTCTTCCATATGTTATCGATTTTTTCATCTGTTTCTTCTAGCTTCTTCCATATGTTATCGATTTTTTCATCTGTTTCTTCTTGCTTCTTGAAGAGGTTGTTGATTTTTTCCTCCATCCGGTTTATGCACTCTAGGACCCTTATTCTGAATTCTTTTTCTGTCATGTTGCATGCCTCTGTATTACTTAGCTGCTTTTCTGGAGAGTCCTCCTTCTCTTTCCTTTGGGGGTTTCTTTGTCTACCCATGTTTGATCTCACTGACATATCTAGATGTTGAGTCGTTCAGTAGTTGCTCCCTGGGTGGCAGTGACTCCTTGGTCTGTGGTTGCTCTTCGGGCGGTTGCGGTAGCAGCTGCTCTTCAGTTGTCAGCAGCTCCTCTGGTGGGTGCTGTTCACAGCTGTGGTGGCTCTTCTGGCTGGTGGGGCGAGGTTTCATGTACAGCTGCTGTTCCTCAGCAGAGGATGTGGTGCTCAGGAGGTTGCTGTTGCTTGGATCTGCTGCGTTGATTTAAAGGCACAAAATACAACACAACAAGGCACCACGTACCAGGCACTATGCACAAATATATTCACGATATTAATAACCCCAAATAAAGGTGACCACCTGAATTAAGAGAATTAGGGGATAAGGAAGGAGGAAGAGAAAAAGATAAAAGAGAAAAAAGAAAAGAAAAGTAGGGACCAAAAAAAGGAGTGCAAAAATGAAATTGGGAAAAAGGAGAGGGGAAAATAAAAGCGAGAAAAGAAAAAAAAAAGAGCGAAAAGAGAGAATGAAGTGGAAGAGGGGAAGAGACTTTTTATATGAGGAGAATACTCCTATAGAACAGCCATTAATCCCAACAAATTCCAGCAACAGCTCCCTGGATATGAACGCAAACTAGAAACAACCAATAATATAACGATGAAAATAGAATGGAGAACACTAATCCTAAAATAAAATAAAGAGAAAATAAAATGGCACTTTAAAAAATGGTAAAATAGTAGCAGTAATAATACTGGTTAAAAATAAGAAGGTAGTAATTAAAAGGGTAAAATGAGGTGATGGAAAAAGAAAAAAAAAAGAACAGAAAAAAAAAAGAAAAAAAATGATTTCTTAGTTAAAAAGTGAAAAAAGAAAAAAAAATGCAGTAGTGAAGGTCCTTCGGTTCTTCTATTCTTCAGTGTGGCTCGCCTTAGACCTTCCAGGTATTCAGGAGAGTGTTGAGTTTCCCTGCGATATACTGTTCCTCTGTGTTGTGAACCACAGTCTTTATTTTAAAGCAGGTCGCATTTATTTCCCAGACTGCCTTATTTTGTGTTTAGCAAAGAGTCAGTTTGTGGGTCAGCCTCTGGGTGGCAGTGTTCTGGGGTTGGCCTCTGAGGCTATAGGGCCTCTCTTTCCAGTGGAAGTTCACTGCCCAGAGCTGACTGCGTAATTGTTAGTTACCGGCGCTATGTTGTTGCTGGGATTGAAAATCCCTCTATAGGCCAGACCCTGTTAACTCCCAGGGACTGATCAGGTTATCTTAATCCTTGATCTCGTACAGGGTGGAATCTGGGTGTGGCTGTGCTCCTTGCCTGGGGGCTGGGGGGAGGAGTCTCACCCCAGTCCTGGGCTCAGGGGTGTCTCCGCACTCAATTCACTGCCTCCTCTCCCGGCTCCCCCTCTCTCCCCAGTCTCTCCCCAGATTCCACTCCTCCGCACACTCTCCCTCTCTTCAGCACAGGTGAGTGTCTGTATCCGAAATGTCCCATGAACAGGATTCAGTGAAAACAAACAAACAAACGCCGGCCGCAGAAACGGGGAAGGCTTGGTTTCTGTAAGCTTCTTCTCTTACCGGGACTGCATGGTCAGGTCAGCTCTTCAGGCTGGCCCCTTTAGGCTCAGTCCTCCGTGATCACAGAACCCAGCTCTCAATTCCCCCGGCAGGGCAGGGCCAGGAATCTCGTGGTTCTCCTTTCCCCCCCGTCAGGGGCTGTGCCTGTCCCAAGGGACGCGGCTGTCTGCCACGCGGTCTCCCTCCGACTCTCTGGGCTCAGAGGTCTGGCAAACTTTCCTGTCCAAATCCCTGGTTTTTTTACCTTTCCAGGGGAGTTCTGCTCTTCCTGGCTGCAAACCCTCTCACCAGCTGAGCAATTTCGCCAATTTGGTGTGGGTGTTACTAGTTTCAGCTGCTCACTCCATTTGCTCCGGGACACGATGTGGGACGCGTCTTCCTATATCGCCGCCATCTTGGTTCTCCTGGTGTATTCTTTATTTCAGATATTATATTTGGTGTTTTTTTACTATTTTTTGTTAATGTTTTTTATGTCCTTTTGTAATGCCTACTGTCAATCTAAGTTATCACTGATTTCATCATTCTTCTCCTAAGTTCCTTGAGTATCCCTATAACCATTGTTTTGAACTCTGTATTTGAAAGATTGCTTGCCTCCATGTCATTTAGTTTTTAGGGGAAGATTTCTCCTGTTCTTTAATTTGAGGCATATTTCTTTGTCTCCAAATTTTGGCTGCTTCTGTATTTGTTTCCATGCATTAGGTAGATCTGCTATGTCTCTTGTTCTTGGCATGGTGGACTTAGGTAGTAGATGTTGTATGGGCCTCAGTGGCACAATCTCCCTGATCACCAGAGTTAGGTTCTCTAGGAATTTCCTTTTTTTTTTGGTTTATGTTAGTCCTCCTGTTCTAGTTGAGTCTTTATTGCTGTTGGCCCATGGGTGGGGTTGACTGCTGGCTGACTTTGAGGATTTACCCTGACAACAATGTACAAGCTGCTGTGTGGAGGCTGACCCCATGAAGTGGAATTTTCCCCTACAGTATCCAGTGCCTGCTACTATCTTCCTTTGTGTGTACCACTTTGGAACTAATTGGGTCATGCTGTGATGTGGTCTGAAGCCCACCACTGACGTTTTTGGTTTTGGAGCTTCTTGGACGGTATCAGGTGTAGGCCAATGTCAATTGCTCCTCTGACTGGCTCTGTGTGACCTGGTAGGAGCTACAAAGTGATCCACAGTTTGTGGCTCCCTCTGCTGGGGCTAGGTGCACATGGTAGGGGTCAAGTTGTGTCCCAAGGCTGGATTCCACCAGCACCAAGCCTTGGGGAAAGTCAGCCAATGGCCCAAGCACCCTGAGATCCATCTCAGCCTTCTGGCTGTCTTTCAGGCTCAGTCACTAAAAGACCCTCTAGTAGTATACAGGTTGCTTGTGTGAGGTAGGTTCTCTGAGAGATACCAGGTAGGGACGAGTGAAGTTCACCAGGTTGATAAATACTCAAACTTGGCATCAGTTCTGGGTCTGAGAATATTCAGCAAAATTCTCAGGGTACACCAAGGCCAGCTGCCACCTTCTTGGGGCCTGTGCAACTTTGTGATGAACAGGATCTCAGGGAGTCATCAGGGTGAGGCCAGTAGATTTCATCAGTCTAAAACAAATTACAAATTGGCCATGTGAGTAGGAGCTTTGCACAGGAGTAGTGGTGCCAGTTGGGACATGTCAGGGAAAAGTAGGCCTCTCTGAAAGCCTTCCAAGAAACTGCTGCATGGACCCAATCTGGTTACAGCCACCAGACTTCTCCACAGGACTTGAGCTTGGCAAGGCAGGATCACAGGGAGTCAGAAGTGTAGGGCTAGTGCATATTCCCAGGCTGACATGCATGCATGGGAGTGTTTGACCCAGAAACGATGGTGTCTGTGGGCAGCGTGGGAGAGAAACTCAGCGCAGGACACTCAGCTGTCCTTGTAGCCCTCTCCTTGAAGCCATACACCCTGATATCTCCCTTTATAACACCAGTCTGTTATAAGCCAGTGTCTCTGCACCAGAGCCCAGTGTGTGTGGCTGCAAACGAAATTTTGTGCATTGGTCCTTAAGAGTGTGCCTGGGTTAATAGCAGACTCCTGTCTCTCTGTGGCAGATGGAATCCCCACTGATTTTCACAGCCAGACGTTACGTGGGCTCCTCCTCCCAGCTCTGGTGCCACAGGGTGACCTCTGCAGCTGAGACGTCCCTCTGGATTCTCAATCTCAACACATAGATGCAGGGACAGCCCATTTGGCTTCTCTGCCCTTCCTACCTGTCTTGGTGTGGCTTCTTCTGTAAATTCTTAGCTCTGAAGCTTCTGTTCATCTAGTCTTCAGTTGGTTTTTCAGGTTGGTTGTTCTATAATTTAGTTTTAATCCTGGTATGGTCCTGGGAGGAGGTGAATGTAACTTCCATTTGCTGTGCCACCAACTTGGATCTCTCTAATGATTTTTGTACCTTTTATTCCATATTCCCATTGCCCTCAACTGGATAGCTAGTTTTGCATCATGGAGTTAGCCAAGCCTGTATTCCAAATAGGTCTAAGCTCTTGATGATAACCCAAGTTATCAACATACCTAAAACCTCAGTGGGCCTCAGTCAGGGGAATGGCATGTCTTGCAATATCAGTGACTTCCTTTGATACAATATCTCACTTATTGTATAATTTTCTCAGTGATAAGTAATGATATATGTGATGGCCTCTGTGGTAGTGACTAAGTCATTAAGTAATTCTCAGGTGCTGAAAAGGAGACAATCTTTTCTTGCTTCTTCCAGCATTCGGTATTTCCAGCCTTTCCTAGGCTTTCGGCTGCATAACATCAATCTGTTTCTATTCTCACATCACTTTCTCCTTCATGTGTCTGTGACTCTGCTGTGGCTCATAAGAATAGTTGTTATAGGATTAAAATTCCCTTCAGGTAATTGTTATGATCTCACCTCAAGAATTTTAACTTAATTGCATCTGCATGAACTCTTTATTCAAATAAGGTCACATTCTCAGGTTCATAGACTTTCTCACAGCTTTTATTTGGGGGAGAGGGGCACTATTCAATTCACTACATTAACCTTTATGTTTTTGTATCAATAGTTCATTCCATGTGATTGCTGAGTAGTATTCTATTGAATACCACTATCCATTTGACTTTCTTTTTAACCCTCACATGAGGATGTGTTTTTATTGATTACAGAGAGAGGGGAAGAGAGACACAGAGAGACAGAGAGAGACAGAGACAGACAGAGCTGTGAGAGAAACATCAATCGGTTGCTTCCTATATGCGCTCCTACCAGGGATCAAACCCAAAACCTTCTGGTGTACAGGATGACACTCCAACAAATTGAGCTACCTGGTCAGGGCTCTATTTGACTTTTGATGAACATTTGGACATTTGGATTGTTTCCAAATTATGGCTATTGGGGGGAAAAGCTTCTCTGAACATTAGTGTACAAGTCTGTGTGTAGACATGTGTTCTCATTGATCTCACATAGGAGAAGAAATGCTCTGCAAATTTCCTGAGTTTTCTCCCTGACATTCTCTCTCCTCTGTAGTTTGCCCTGAAAATTCTAGCTACCTCACCCTACCTGTAACGTGACCCGTGTCTTTTGAGCTCTTGGAGGGTGCCAGGCTCTGTTTGCATCTTCATCTTTGGAGTGCATTCTGGAGATCTGTCCACGCTCTCACAGGGCCCCCTCCATTGGTCTCTTCATACACAGGAATACTGTCTTACTCTGCCTGTTGCCTGATGACCGGACGTTGTTGTTTCACATATTTTGTCTGTGTTTTAGTTGTTTAACACATGAGAGTAAACCATTACCTGTTACTCCCTCACGGCTGGAAGAAAAACTCTTCTCTTTCATTCTTTTGATATAGAAAGTTATTTTTCTTAGTTGAAGGGGCATGCAAAATTCGACTGGAGCATTTATATAAACTCTTTTGGTCTGTAACTATATGCCATATCCTTGAAGACTAGATTTCTCCTTCCCTGGCCGCTGACCGTCTCGTTGCAAACCTATATGACATTGCTACTATCAGCCTGGAAAAGCTCAGCTCAGTTTAATTTTTGGCCTTCCTTACCCAGGTTTACTCCCTGTGCTGGGTGCTGTGTGTGTGTGTGTGTGTGTGTGTGTACACGTGTATTTGTTCATGCATGCATGTGCATGTGTATTATTTTTATTGTAGTTATAAAAGGAAAGGAGATTTATGCTTCACAGGGGTATTATTTGACTGAAGTTTCTTTGTTGAATTATTACTAACTTCCTCACTAAATATTAAATACAGAGCAAGATTTCACTTGAATACCTTTCAAACAAACAGCATGCTCACTGTATTGCAGCTCATTATTTGGTTTGATTATATACATTAGCAAATTCCCTGGGAAAAAATACCCAGGGCCTCGCTAAAATTGGCTCATATTGTTTCTGAAGATAATTTTTGATGTAATGTTGTGAAATATTCTTGTGAGATATTAAAAATGAACATTCTCTTGGGAAATCTAAAATCAATTCATATTTTCCATAACCCAAATAGTGGTTAAATAAGATTAATTTCATATATTTATGGAGTTTAAAATAAAAAAGTAAAACTCACATTTTTGATCTATGATAAACTATTTTGTTAATATATTTTTATTATTGATTTCAGAGAGGAAGGGAGAGGGAGAGAGAGATAGAAAAATCAATGATGAGAGAGAATCATTGATTGGCTGCATCCTGCACACCCACACTGGGGATGGAGCTGTAACCCTGGACATGTGCCCTGACTGGGAATTGAAACCTGACCTCCTGGTTCATAGGTTGATGCTCAAACACTGAGCCATGACAGCCCAGTACTGTAATAAACTATTGATTAAACTATGGGTATGTTTCTATGTGTGTGAATGTACACATATATGATAAAAAGTGTTATACATACCCATGTATCTAGATAGGTATATACTTACAAAGATAAATTATATATGACATAGATCAGTATAAATGCTTAAGACAAATACTTTATAACTTTTATGATCATAGCTATCTAAACACATTACCTATACAGACAAATCTTATATACATATCATTAATCTGAGTAATTATGTATTAGAGTATTAAGTATGAATATTATGGTTCTTTGATATTCTGCAAGTTTGTCCATTAATAACATGTTTTGTTAAATAATTAGAAGATAGAGTTAACCAGAAGAAATTCTTTCAAAAAATGTCTACTTCCATTTGCTATTTATTTTTTAAAATAACGCTCAGGAAGTCTTACATGCTTACATATAAAACTACTCAGATGGTATAGTAAATAGGACCCGTTTTGACCAACCAGAGGTATCAAAAGTGAATTTCAACCTGAGACCTAATTTTTTGCACCATGCTGTCTATTCCATATAGCATTTATCAAAAATCTTTGCAAGAGTATCACTTACGGATTGGAATTTGCTTATTTGTCTTGTATTTTGGAAATATTTATAATGTAAATGTAGTCTGACATAACAAACTCATTCTGAATTTTAACTTATCCTTTCCTTTTTAGTTATTTTTCTCCCAGTGATATAATGTATAATATTCACTCCAGATTTCCAAGTACAAAGTATCAGATACTTTCTCTATAGAAAAAATTTATTGCTTTTTAAAACCATCTTGTTCCTAATTGGTGAATGAAATTCTTATTTTTATGTTTTGGGCTTTACAATCAACATCAGCAGTTGAATAAAACAGCACTCCATGTCTTTGATATTGCGTAACCCTATAGCTGTTTGTGCATGGGCAATGAAAGCAATTTCAACCACCAGGCATTGGAGAGCATGTGCACATTTGAGATTGTTGTGAGGACATGACAAGTGATGGAGCAGCCAGCTGGCCTTCCAAGTGGTGAATGCTTGCTCTGTCAGAGCTCTTGGTTCTCTGCAAGATAAAGAGTGGACGGTGAGCACGATACCTAGGCCCTCCATGAAGCAGGCCATGCCTGTTCTCCAGCTCATCGCCAGGCCTCTGCCTTCGTTAATCCACCTATAATTACTGGTGCATCCTTCAAGTTCCTGGAACAGTCCGTATGCTTATCCCTTTGCTGAAAAAGTCGTAGTCCCTCCTCATTTCACTCCACTGGCTTGCTCAGCCCAGGTGAGAGCAGTTTTCTAATACAGTATTTTGCATTGTGTTAATTCATTCTGGCTTTTCCTGGCCACGTTCCCAATTTTCACTGTGGAAATAAGGCTCACTCTTGGCATGTAAGAGAATGGGCCTGGCAGCGGGAATATTTGTCTCCCTTGACCTTCATCTAAATCTTCAGAGAACTGTCATCTTCAGGGTGGACAGGTTTTCAGTTTCCCATCAAGAAAGGACAAAGAGAGAGAAGTGATGAAAAAATCTGTTTCTGTAGCAAATGGTGTGCTACAATCTAGTATCATTTCTAGTGTTTGGGGAGTTTTTTAAATCATTGAGGTAACAATTTCTACATCTTATGAAAGCTGAAATTCCCGCTTGAAAGTCTCAGTGGAATTTCACATGCTTACTCCTTACTGATATGTAAGGATTAGCTCCTCGTGCGGGCGGACAATCACCTAACATATGTATGTGTGTTTGTGGGTTCATGACCCCCGCAGGGCTCAGCGAAGCACAAATCAGGCGAACACAAGCCTGGCCATCAGAGGCGAGCGTCCTGGCCTCATGCTCTCACCCGCCCGAGGGGATGCCGAAAGGGCATATGCTGCCCTTAGGAACACTACGGCCTTTATGCTCTTCGGCCGAAATCATGGCCAACGATGCCTCTTTCGTTTCTTTCCTATTTTTATGAAGTTCTTTACAGTATGACTGCCCGCATCAGTCCACTAGAGGTCAAGTCCCCACACTGTGTGAGCAGCTATGGGGTGTGCCTCTCCCACTGCATTGCTGAGTGGCTTGCTCCCACCCCTGCAGCCCTGCTTTCTCTCCCCCTTCCTGGGGTCTCATCCAGGACGCAGGGCGAGCCTTGGAGGCCTCCCCTATCCCGAGTCTGGACCCCATGCCCAGGCGATCTCCCTGGGAGAGAGTGGAGGTCTCAGTGGGAAGTGCAGGGCGTGGGCCAGGGCAAGAGCACGACTGAGGAACTGAAGGTCTGTGGGCCTGGCATCCCAGTGAAAGCCCAGACCTGAACCAAGAATGCAACACTCCTCCAGGAGAGAGACGGAGCCTGCCCTTCCTGCGGACCCAGGTGGGGAGCCCGGGTTTGCTACACGGTCTGCTTGTGCCGGGATCTTCCCTGTGAGGTCACCCTCCTCAAGCAGGCAGCGCCTGCTCACGGATGCAAGTTTGAAATATCAGTTTTGTGGCTCTTGCTCCCTGATTTCCCCTTCACCCCGCACCCCCACCTCAGGCTCCCACGTGCCCCAGTGAGGTCACGGCTCTGTGGACAGGCCGGCACAGTTGCAGACTTTCCAATTTGGTTTCTTCAGACCCAGGCACGATGAGGCGGCCTATTGTTGCTGTTACTTGTTTGTTTGGTTTTTAGAAAATCTGAATTCATTAAAGAAGGAGCTGCACCAAATTTCTATCATTTCCTAAGAGTCCACTCTCTCAGTGACAGCCTGAGAGGGTTCTCACGGCTCCCCTGGCTTGCCCCTACTTCTTGGCACTGGCTACTTCTCCCATCTGGTCTCGCCTTGGTAGCCACCACCTCCAGGAGGCCCCTTAAAATCCAAGGTCTGGGTTAGGCGCTGCTTGTGTGAACTGGCAACAGTTAGTTAGTTGCCCGGTGTGGTTCTTATTGACCTGCATGATAACGTAAGGTTGGATTGTCAGTCTCCCCATAAAATCTTAAGTTGGTTAGGCATGCTTTTTGCTTTTCATCATTTATTCAGTTGTCATCAACAAAACATTTATTAATATGTATTTGATGAATTAAAATGCATAATGTGCATGCGATAAGTCTTTTTCCTCAGTTTTTATTTAGAATTAAAGATGTACAAATGGAAGTTCCTTTTCATTGATGTCTTAACATAAAAATGATAAAGTCCATGTTATGAAATAGAATTAAACCAGACATTTCACATCTAATGACTGAAGTGGATGGCTCATCTACTGATGATTTAGAAAGGGTACCTTAGAATGGAGAAAAAAATAAATGACAGAAACATATGGAGCAAATTAAAGTGTACATTTTTCAGTCGTGTGTGTGTGTGTGAGAGAGAGAGAGAGAGAAAGCTACACAAGCACAAATACAAACACAAAAAAACTTTCCTTTCCTCAAATAAATTTCAGTCTTATGTGACATGAATTCACCGTGTAAGGAGTGTCCATTGGAGAAAGAAACAACTTCCAATTAGGTAAAGTCAAAATTTCAATATAATAATCTCTATATATAAAAGCCTATGTGACCGTCAGATTGGCCAACCGGCGGTACCACCAGGAGGAAGATGCTTAACGCAGGAGCTGCTAAGCTACAGTAACTTTATAGAGTGCCCTCTGGAGCTCCAGGACCGCTTAGCAGATGTCGGACTGCTGGTTTTGGCCCAATCCCCACAGGCCAGGCCGAGGGACCCAATCGGTGCATGAATCCATGCACCAGACTCCAGTTATAAATAATAACGTTGTTATCCAACACCTTAATGCTTCTCTTCACAGAAATCTGGTAGAGAATAAATATAAAATATTAATAATTCTGCAGTAAAAAGAATACAACACAAAGTATAATTCTTAATTTTGAGAATTGAAGTGACATTTACTTATTACATTAGTCAAAATTTGTATATCAATTAAAACCAATGAATTATTCAATAAAAATGAAAACTTTGAGTTCATAAGAATCTATAATCTATAATAATAAAAGCATAATATGCTAATTAGACCAGACAGCCGAACGACCTTCCAGATGTCCTCCCAGATGACTTTCTGGACAAAGCTGGGGCTGCAAGGGCTGAGCCCCTTGCACGAATTTCATGCACCGGGCCTCTAGGTTAAAAATAAAGGAAGATAGTTTAATAAGACTTAATTATTTCATTAAACATTTAAAGCAGAGTTTATACTAAATCGCATTTACATTTAAAATATTTCTGTTTTAAAAAGTCTAATAACTTTGTGCCAAGAAAGTCTGAATACATTTTGTTTTTATGTATGTGATATTTTATTACTTTTTGCTTATAGTTAAAATAAATGACCAAGTTCTGTAGGCTAATTAAAATTTATCTGTTTAAACAGCATCATAATTGATAGTATACAGATATAATAAATGCAATTGTTTAAAATTAATTTTACATATTCATTTAAATAATGTATATAATGTTTAAATACTATCAACATTTTTGTAAGACACTTCTCTACATATATTTGTATTTGCTTAGCATCTATACTAATAAAAGGGTAATATGCTAATTAGACCAGATAGACTGAACATCTTGCAATCAGGCCAGCAGGGGAGGGCAGTTAGGGGTGATCAGGCCATCAGGGGAGAGCAGTTAGGGGCGACAGGCTGGCAGGGGAGGGCAGTTAGGGGTGATCAGGCCATCAGGGGAGGGAAGTTAGGGGCTATGAGGCCTGCAGGGGAGAGCGGATAGGAGTAATGAGGATGGCAGGCAGAGGTGGTTAGGGGTGATCAGGAAGGCAGGCAGAGTGGTTAAGGACGATCAGGCTGGCAGGGGAGGGCGGTTAGGAGCCAGCAGTTCTGGATTGCGAGAGGGATGTCTGACTGCCTGTTTAGGCCCGATCCCCGAGTCGGACATTCCCTGAGGGGTCCCAGATTGGAGAGGGTGCAGACTGGGCTGAGGGATCCCCACCCCCCTGCACAAATTTTGTGCACAGGGCCTCTAGTAATTTAATAATGATACATGGGCATATTTACCCAAATTCAAATTTTCCACACCATTATGTAGTATACAATAGCTTAGTGATCACTCTCATTTTTTTTATTTTTGAATCATAAGGGTAGTGAAATAATTTGCAGTTATAAAGCATAATGCTTATTTGCTTCTATTACATGTGAGACTTTTTTCTCAGCTGTATTTCAAGGCAAAATTAGTAACACAATGCTTTTTAAAGTTACTTTTAACATTAACTTTAGGAATCAATAAAAACTCTACCATTCCCACACAAACACAAGTTTTTTTTAAAAAGAGAAAAATCTCTTCAGTCAAGAAAATAATTATTTGATTGGATATAAAAATTTTTAATACCTGGTTTCTTTAAATTTTATCATTTTTAATTATATTGGAAACCTAAATGCTATATTCAGGGTTAGAAAGGAAAAGTAGGAAGTTAATTGCACAACATTATTATTAAAAGGTACATTTTAAAATGTGAGGGGCATGAATGAAAAAAGTAGATTAGCATGGTGAAAGAACAATGCATGAAATAATTTTCTGGAGATTATCTAGCTTTTTCTAAAATATTTTCCAGATAATATTATGCTCAGTCCTATATTTTTTAAGACAGTTATTTAGAGTGAGCACATCCTATGTCTAATAGGTGCAAAGGATAGGGCAGGTCCAATCTATACTAATAAGAGCCTAAGTGGCGTTATGCCCTCACGCATCACGCCCAAGATGGCAGTCACAAGATGGCTGTGCGCACAGTGGAGGCGGGGCCTGGTGGCCACTCCATGCGGTGAGGCCTGAAGGTCCCGCAGTTCTGCCATCTTGCCTGGAGAATGTGGGTCCCAGCAGAGGAGGTAGGTTGTGGCAGGGGAGGGCAGTTGTGGGTGATCAGGCCAGCAGGGGAGGGCAGTTGGGGACGATCAGGCCAGCAGGAGAGGGCAGTTAGGGGCAATTGGGCCGGCAGGGGAGCAGTCAATCAGGCTGGCAGGCAGAAGTGGTTAGGGGCAATCTGCAGGCAGGCAGGCAAGCGGTTAGGAGCCAGCAGTCCCAGATTGTGAGAGGGATGTCTGACTGCCTGTGGGATCGGGCCTAAACCAGCAGTTGGATATCCCCCGAGGGGTCCCAGATTGGAGAGGGTGCAGGCTGGGCTGAAGGACACCCCCATGCACGAATTTTGTGCACCAGGCCTCTAGTAATAAATAATGTTCAACTTGCATTTGTGAACTTAGCTTACATCTTTGAAACATACATCATTGCATAGCTTTTCTTTATTCCACATAAACAACTCAGTATCCTTGATGGGATTTATTCATGGTACTCCATTTAAATCCACCCTCTAAATTACTTCAAGTTATGATTATACCACTCTTCAAGAAATTACAAGTCAGACTCAATACTCTAATAATTGTGTGACAAGTAATTAATATGTTGGAAACAATTACAACACTCTCCCAATGTGTACGTCCTAGGATCAATGTGATAATACCAAGCCCACAGTGTGGTCACAAGCATCCTAAGACTCTGTCTGCAAAGTCTACACTAGGTATGTGGTGGCAGAAGGTGATTTGGTGGTGACTGATATATAGTGTCATGATTATAATCTCTAGAAAACCCTGTCTTGACTCCTTCCTCAAATCAGCAGTCCAAAATCAGCTGTCATTTATTTGAGTCAGGTATGGTAGGTGGAAAGGGAATGGGATGATGAAGTCATGGCATCTGTAACTTAGGCATGATGTGCGAAGGGAATGCCAACCATCTTCATACCAAGGAAACTCATGAAATTCTGTGATAATTATGTCTGTCAGCACTTGCTCCATTTTCTGATCCTTCTAGCAGATCAGGCACACAATGGATAAAAATTTCATAGTATTTCCATCTCATGACAAGTGTCCAAACACTAATTCATGATTCATCTGACAAATTTTTAAGAACATTTTAATTGATTTTGAGAGAGAGAAGAAGGGTCAGGGAGGGGGAGAGAAACATCAATATGAGAATGTAACATCAATGGGCTGTTTCCTGCATGACTCAACCATGGACCCAGCCGGAAACCTGGGCATGTGCCCTGAGGGAATCAAATCAGCAACCTTTTGGTGCACAGGACAATGCTCAACCAACGTGCCACACCTTCATCTTACTAATTTTTAATTATTCTTCTACTCGCTTGTCCTAGTCTATTTTTGTTGTTGTTTGTTGATATAAATATTATAAAATTATTTAATCAAATAATTAAATATTATTTACTTAACTGTATTCATACCATTATATTCTCCAAACAGTTTGGTTATGAAAAAATATTCAGTGTAATATTAGAAAACTTATTATTATTATTATGTTCATCATGATTATTATTGTAATTTAATCTTCACCCGAGGACATGCTTAGAGAAATATCGATTGGTTACCTTCCATATGCACCCCAACTGGGGATTGAACTGCAACCCAGGCATGAGCCCTGACAGGGAATTGAATGGCAACCTTTCAGTACACAGGATGAGGCTCAACTAACTGAGCCACACTCTGTATTTTCCCGTAATGAAGCGATATGAGATTTTGTTTATGGAGATGACTGATTAGAAATAAACACTATTAAGCCAGTCAGAGAAAGACAAGCATCACATGATCTCACTCATATGTGGAATCTACCGAAGAAAATAAACTGAGGAACAAAATAGACCCATACACATAGAAGCAGGGAACAGACTGTGGAATCTCAGAGGAAAGGTGGGGATTGGTGGGATGAGATCAGCTAAAGAACTTGTATGCACATACGCATAACCTAAGGACACAGATAATAATGTGGTAAAGGCCTGGGGTGAGGGGGGGCTAGAAGGGGGTAATGGGGGAAAAATGGGGACATATGTAATCCATCAACAATAAAGATGTAAAATTTTAAAAAAGGAAAAAAAACACAGAAAACATTTAAAAAAAGAAAGAAAAAGAAGTAAACGCCACACAAATTGTGTATGCATGTGTGTGTTTGTGCATGTGTGTGTAGACAGGGAGAGAGAGAATGAGACATTAAAAAGGGCATATACTGATTTCAGAAGGTACTACTGAAGTACCAGCATTCAAATTTATGTCCTCATTAGCTCTCTCTTCCTCTCTCTATCTCTAGTCTTCTCTTGCTTGAGTATATCTTTTACATTTCTGCCACACTGCCCTTTCTACAATGCAAATTCGATCTCCTTTCTCTCATGCTCAAGGTCTTTCCGGATAAAATACCCCTCTCAGTAAGATTCTAGCCTAACTTTACCCAACTCTATGTAGAAGCTCTTTTCTGGCCAGGTCAGGCTACCTTTTCTTGTCAGAACAGTGCTGATCTGAGTGCTTGCCTGCCTCTGCTATCGCTATGCTGACCCGTGTCCCTGCGCTGTGGCCACCTCATCCTTGGTGCTCCGTGTCCCTTGCATCAGTGAATTGCAATCGTCTGTGCCCTGTTCTCATCTGATGATACGCTGTTCCATCAGATGATACGCTTCTTGGATGAAAGCCCTCTGGTGTTCACGCTTCTATTCTTAGGTTCTGGGACATAGTAAATGATCTTTAATCTTTATAAATGAATGATTAAAATGTTTGCAAAACATTTCAGATAAATGCAATAATTAATTTGTCCAATACATTTTGAGGACATGATGTCCTCAGGAAAGTAATTATTTTCAGAAAACTTGCATTAGTCGTTGCAGGTATGGGCTAACCTTTATGAACAGCATTTCCGACAACTAATTTTCATTTTGATCTTGAAAACGGTGCTAGCGTTGACTTTTTGGACTGGGGCTTTTGGGTTGTCCTTCTTTTGAAAGGCTAGTTAATATAGGAAAATGCTACAGTGTTCCTCTTTGTCCATTCCTCACTGGTTGATTAATATTTCTTGATAAAATAAATATATTTAATTCTAGGGATGTAAAAATATCTTCATAACCCCATCTAGTCACCAGAACATAGGAGGCCATCAGTAAATATTGTTTAAGAAATGAGTGAACAAGAAGACAGAATCAAGTGTGGCTGCTGCTCTCACTCCTAAGCGAACGCAGCAGAGCAGGCACATCTTCTGCCGCCTCCTCCCTGGCCAGCTCTAGGAAACCCTATTCCAGTTTGGCCTGGGAATGAGGTGAGAAGCAGCGAGGAGGTGAGATGTGGAGAACAACAGAGCTTGAGAGGAGTGGATAGAAGCACTTTAGAGTGTCATTTGGAAGGACAGGCTTCCTAGGGCTAAAAGCCAACCGCAAGCCCATAACGCCTTGAGGACTTCTTGTTCAGGTGCAGGAGGAATTTGCAGAGAATCTTTCAAGTTACTCCCAGGCAAGCAGGTCTGCTCTGCAGTGGGTAATCCCATAGCATTAAGAACATCACAGTTTTAGACTGCGAGGAGTGTGGCTAGCCATTTAGGGGTATGGTGCGATAGGGTTTTTAAGATTCTCAAGTTTTGTCTTATCAGCAGTTTTTTTATAGTCTTAAAGGACAGCTTCACCTGGAGGTCATAAGCTTTATTATGAAATAAATACAGAAATGCAATTCCTGGGAGAAGTTACCTGAGAGGTTAGAAGAAGCTGCGACAGGAAACACAAGGATTACATATAGCTCCTTTAAAGAACTCTTTAGTCTCTTCTTTAATTTATCCCATCCACCAAAACATGAAAAGGTATCTGCTTCTCTCTTTTATCTTGAATAGATTATTTTTCCTCTGAATATTAGTAAAACCCCAGCATCAAATAAATGAATTTGAATTTAAAACACCACCGAGAACAAACACGCGGCCGGCTGCTGAGACAGGGGTGCAGGTGCGGACGCTGAGCTGGCCGCTGAGCTGGCCGCGGGCTCCGTCATGGCTGCGTGTGCTGACGCTGAGAGGCCCAGGGCGGGCTGGCATCTGGCAGAGGCCGCGATGATAAAGGTGGCAGAGCCCCAGAGAGCGCCGGGAGCGCCCAGGACACGCGGCACGACTGCGCTTTGCCACGCAGGGCAGGGCTCCTTCCCTTCTGACCCTGCGTTATTGCGCTGCTCTTGGAGGCGCACAGTCAGCGAGCAGATGGGAGAGGAAGAGCTCCCCTTGCTCACCTCCAACACGCCCCCACAGCAGAAAGGCCGGCTCGGGCTCGCAGCTTATTAGAGAGAGGATATTGGAAAGGGTTGGCCTAAGTCACTAAGGGACTTGCCTGAAACTGCGCCTCGTAGCAGCAGCCTCTTAGGGCTGCAGAGGATGGGGAAGGCACCGTTATCTTAGATTATGGATAAATATTATCCATATATTAATGGGTATTGATTAGTTTTATCATGGTAAAGTCTCAAAAATTCAAAAATCTTATTCAGAATTTAAAATATATAAGACAGAGGCTTTACCTGAAGTTTACCTTCTCACTTTTAACAATGCTGGAAGGACAAAGGTTTGCAAATATTCGGAAACACTTTGCCCTCATTCTCATTTAAAAAATGCATATGCTAATTGCAAATAAATTCTAACCATTTATTACTGATAATTTCATAACATTATCTATGAGAAAATGGTGTTCTATGTTGAAATAGTATAAAGGTCTTGAAAATAATACTGTTTAATTTTATTTCAATTTCATAATAAAACACTAAACAGGCTTAGATTGGCTTAGATGAATTTTCTCTAATTGTTTTAAGATACTGTGATTTTACTATTTATTTAAGAAATAGTCAATAAATTGTGTAATTTTTGCAATCTTGTAAGTAAGAGAAGCGTCATTAAAATACTAAAATCATAAAAGACTGTATGGTGTTATTTTGTTTCTTATAAAAAAGAAAAAGAGGGATAGTACTACATGCAGAGTTTGTGTCCGATGCTTTAAAATAGCCAGGGCCAAGAAACATGTTCACTCTTTGTCTGGAAAAGGGAGACCTCTCCAAAATACATGTCCTGGTATTTTCAAACATGCTGAATTTCTTGGCAGAATGGCTGCATTCAAATATTTAAAATAGATAGAGAAAACCATTATTATTGCCTCAAATAGGGGAAGGTCCATCAAAGTTACCACCATGACAACAACAAAAACTATTTAATTTGCATGTTTTGCACCAGTCAGTTCCGTGTCCTTTGCATCAGTTCACTAACCTGCAGCATTCCACGACCAGGCTACTGAAATGGCCCATTCCCACCCACCTGGGCTTCCCCCATCACCTTTGTGGTTGCATCGTCCTGCTCAAAAGCCTCCCCAGGCCTGGCTGCCTTTGCCCTCCTCCAGAGCAAGCCCTGCCTGAGTGATCCAGGCCCTTTTCCTTTTCTGACTACTGCTCCCGATTCACCTGGTGCCGGAGGGCTGCTCCCTGCCCTGGACATGACGCTTCTCTCTTCATAACCAGCGCCTGCTTCAGATATGTATGTGTATCTTTCCTTAAAATACAGCTGGGGACTGGATGGAGGGAGCAGTGAAAAACTTAAGGGACTTCACAGCATCTAAGATCATCTCTATTGCTTTGTTGAGGGTGGTGGAGAAGGAGAGCTAAGAAAGACACCTTTGGCTACATGAATATGAAGAAAGTTGTGTGTGTGTGTGTGTGCGTGTGTGTGTGTGTGTATTGGAGAGAGAGGTTTTTTATTTTGTTCATTAAAAGGTTTCTGGAGAAAACAGTAGTATATGTATTTAGAATCATTAAAAAGTCTCATGTTTAAGATTTGTATTTAATTCACTGTTCTGAGGCAGATTATGAATGTACTCAAAGAAAGCTAACTAGAAGGCTGAGCTTATACATTTGTCTAAATTACAAAAGTAGATATTCCCTGGGGTTCATCAACTACATCATTCTTTTGAAGCAGAAACAGAATATTTTTATTTCTCATCTGGTCAATAATGATACATATTTCGCCAGCGAGACGGAGAGACCTCGATTCTTATCTTCTTGAAGGAGAGATTTCAATCAAGAGACCAAGTGCCGCAAAGCAGGTGAGAACTTACTGGCCGCAGCAAAACACACTCAGGACAGCGAACAAGGGCTTGGCATCGAAGAAGCACAGGAGAGCCTGGGCCGGCTGCTCGGGCTCACGGGGAAGGCAGAGGAAAGGGGCCTTGGGGACAGGGTCAGGGGTGAGCCCGGGACATGCTGCCGCTGCCCACTGCTGCCCGGCTGCAAGTCTCATGGGGTCCCTTAGAGGGAAGAAAGGGAAGTGATTGGTGAGGGCGTGCTCCCTGGGGGAGAGGGCAGCTGGGTCCTTTGTGTTGAGGGTATTTATGTCTCTCTCCTACAGGCAGGAATCTTAGGGGAGCTGTCAGGGGAGGGTCTCAATAGAATATTCATCAGCTTCCAGGTGTGGTCTTTAGGGCCATGGTCTCCACTGCTTGGTCAGTGCCAGGGTAAGGGGGCGGGGCATGAGTCAATGCAGTTGGTCCTGAGGGAGCCAGGGAGCCATTTGCCTGGTTTTGCTGCTTTTCTGGGCCTGGAGCAGAAGTAAGGCAGAGGCCTAGATGTTATCTTTAGGGAGGAAAGGTCAGGGGTCTAAACCGCATGACCAGTGATAAGCTAGGGAAGGAAGGTTACCTGGGTTACCTTGTTTTTCCAGGTTTGCCCTTTGCTTTCCACCCTGGTGATCTTCTGTAACTGACCCGGTGTCCTTGCTCTAATCACCTCTGTCTAACTGCCCATTACAATTGTCTAATTGCCTTTCCTATCCACACAAGGCCCGATTTCGTATGGTTAGGTTGCAGAGGAAGCTAGCAGGATGGAAACTAGCTACAGACAGAGAGGGGACCAGGGAAGGGAGGGGCTCATACAGAATACGCCTGGTACAAACAAGCAGGTGGCATTTTTTTAAGCCCTGACACTACTTAGTTATAAATATGAAGGTAAGTTATTTACTCAGTCAGATTTTTCTTTGAAAACAAATCTCAACTCACAAGCTCAGGAGAATAGGATGTACATTAATATGAGATCATTTAAAGCTATTTATTTTCTACATTCAAAGTTATTCTGAAGATGTCCGCATTCTTTAATCTTCTCTGGAACTGATTGTCCCTCAATTCCACTGAATTTATCAAAGGACTTAGCTTTTTTCTCCTTTTGACCTAGGAGCTCCTCCCTTACAGAAACTCTGGTGTCACTGACCTCAATGAAGAGTGCTGTCCACTTTCATTAGTTCTACCTGCTTCAGAGAAAATCGTTTCGGGATAAGTACAATGTAAACATTTTTTGAAAATTACCTGTCACTAACTTATAGGGAACAAAAAAGATTTTTAAAAATTAATCTAGATTAATGGAAGAACTGAAAAAGATGTAGCAGTGACAATGGTGGGCATTTTAAATAAACAGGAGATAGTCTCAAATGTACGTCGCAGGGCGTGGACTAGCCAAATGGGTTTTTAACTACTTGAAAATATCATAAATATGAGGACTTAGAGAACCAAAAAGGGGAATCTACACCAAAGTAGGCATAAAGAGCAGAAGATGATTCATCACAACTTTCACATCGCCTTTGTGGGCCATTGCCTGGCCCAGCACATTATCTGTTTGACTCACTGAGTCACAACGGCTAATGGAATTTAGCCCATGTTTGTTGTTGCCATGGTGATGCGATATTCTCAGGCATGTCATGTTCACAGAACAGCAGCAGCGACACGTAGCAGACACACAAGGACGCTCAGCTTTTGACCAGCTCCAGGAATTCACTCTGCAGTCAGCCTGTCAGAAAGGAAGTCGCTGTGGAGAAGGAGCAGCAGCGCTGGACCCACCGGCCCGTCCTCCTTCCTTTGTCACCGCAGGGCTATTATCATTAAAATGGCCGTGAATTTCCATGAATTCACTCATTCACAAACACTGTCAAAAAAGGTGCAAGGGTTCAACAGAGCCCAGAGGGTCAAAGAGAGGACTAGTTTTAAATCTGTGCCTATTGAACCTGGAAATGACATCGTCTGTGAGATATAATCTTATTCTTACAGAGCAGATCCAATCGGGCTGACCGGCACCCACATGCAGGCGACTCAGCACCATGACAGGTGACTGGGAGCGAGGGGGTCAGAGCCTTTGTGGCGCTCTCTGAGAAACAGACACAGACATGTGTGGGAACATTTCACCATGAATAGGCTTCTCCCAAAAGCGAAAGCAAATCCTGCCAGCAACCTATTATAAAGGGAGTGTGTATTCTATGCTATAGACATATTTAGATTTCAAACCAAAGGTATAATTAGGAGGCTTTTAAGATATAAAAGTTTGAACAAGTCACATGTATTGTGTAAGATGTTCCAATTTGTATATAAGGAATGATAAAGTGTAAGACTTGATGAATTTTCAGAAAAGTGTTTGCTGGACAGAAATAGGCGTTTTATTAAATTAAGTATAATTTTCATGAAGCACGAAACATGCAAGTAAATGAGACAAATTTAAAAACACTTACGTCAATGTTTATCCGTATTGTCCAATGTAGAGTACAGACTCCTTGTAACAAAAGCTTTGCGTTTTCTCAGGACCCTGCTTCGTGCTGGGCTGGGCTGCGTTGGCATCTGGAGTCAGCAGTGACAGTGCACCATGCCCATGGAGAATGGCAACAAAATTCGCTTCTGTGGATAGAAAAGTGAAATCATAACCAAGACTTCCTGCCCAGCTGGTGTGGCTCAGTGGATGAGCTTTGACCCCTGAAACAGAAGGTCACGGTTTGATTCCGGGTCAGGGCCCATGCCTGGGTTGTGGACTTAATCCCCAGGAGGGGGCTTGCAGGAGGCAGTCAATCAATGATGTGTCTCTCTCCTGGATATTTCTATCTCTCTCTCTCCCTAAAATCAATAAAACACATTTTTTGGGGAAAAGACTTCCTTAATGAGGATATTAGTGCTTCTGTGTTGCACAGGATGGGGCAAGCTGGGCAGGACAGGGAGGTGGAGGAGGGGCTCCTTAATCATGTTTGTTTCTCCCCTTCTACAGCAGTTCCAGGAGGATATGTTACCAAACTTGAACTTGTACGTACCCCGTTTTCCAGCAGATCCCTGATGGAGGTCAGTGAGCAGCGTGCAGGGAGGCAGTGTGTCTTACTCATGCTGTGCTTGAGAAGGATGTGGTGCAGCTTTGTCCTCTGCCTGTCTGGACCATGTGGTCCAAGACAAGATGTGTGTTGAAATAACACACAGTAGAGTCTTCCCATTATGACTAGGATTACATGAGCTTTAAAGAAATGGCATTGAATAGCTCAGTGGGAGCATAAACACTTACATTAACATCAACAAAACCACAGGCTATTAAAGAATGGCTTGGTGAACTTTCGTCCAAAACACAGAAAGCAAACATGTATAGCTCTAGGAATGCTTAATGGTTACATTGCTTTGGACTTAGAGACATCCATGGTTAAATAAGTTTCTCCCTCATGAAATGCTATTTTAATGTTTAATGCTCTATTAAATTATCAGATTAAATGACATGTGAAGTGCTATATGTTGATTAACCGTAAAGTACCATTAGATGTTACTCTCGCTGTATTATCTAATCAAATAGTACAGTGGCATTGAAATACAGGGAAATGGCACCAAGTAAAGAAAAGAGCAAAAAGAAAAACAAGTGAGGATGACAAAAGAGTTTTGAAAAGTCTAATCATCTTAAATATTGACCAGAAAGAGTTGAGAGACACAAGACAGAGAGAGTGCTTGTAAGAAAAAGACCAAGAGAGCCTGCCGTGTTCTCACACCCACACAGGAACCCGAGGGAAAGGAGCCGTGGGGGTGGAACCCACTGATCCATTTCAGGAGCAAGGCCTGCACACAGAGGAATCTTCCCTTAGGCCGCCGCATGTCCTGAATCCTGGCTCAGTATTACAATTTAGAAAAAGAAAAAGAAAACAACAACAAGCAAAATAAAACACAGAAAAACACACACAAATACCTCTCCTTTGAAAGACTGAGAATTAAAAAGAGACTGACCTTTTAAAATTCATGTTTATTCACCAACACCTTCCCCCATATTCTCAGACTGACGAAAGCTCGTTCAGGGGCTGCTACCATCTGCCACGTTCACAGTCCCCTGGGGCCACCGCCAAGCCCAAGCCCAGAGTGGCTTCAGGAAAACACTGCCTGGCTTGCTCTGTCCCCCAGGAGTCAGGGGAAGCTGGTCCGTGTGGTTCTGTGAAAATTGCAAGCACTAGCTGAGGTCCCCAAACCCTCTGTCTTCTTTCTCATCTTCCACATTCCTTGAGTAGCCATGTCAGGTTACAGGATTGACTCAGGATCACGCATTAACCACAAGTACAATGATGGGGGTGGGGGGTGGTTGGGGGGCGGGCAGGGACATTGTTATTACCACACCTAATAATAGTCATAATTTATTACACATGCAGTATCCTAAATTAGGGCCAACTACATAATTTGTAAAACTCAGTGCATAATGAAAATGCAGGGCCTTTTACAAAGAAAGAAGAAAGAGAGAGAGAGGGAGAGAGAGAGAGAGAGAGAGAGAGAGAGAGAGAGAGAGAGAGAGAGAGAGAGAGAAGAAAGAAAGAAAGAAAGAAAGAAAGAAAGAAAGAAAGAAAGAAAGAAAGAAAGAAAGAAAGAAAGAAAGAAAGAAAGAGAAAAATAATTGTCTGCTGCCATGGCAAGTCTCTGTCTCTTTCTCTTTATCTGTCACAGTCATTTTTTACTTAGTTCTCCAAGTCAGCTCTCTTGGATACATGGGTAATTTCAGGGTGAGTGCAGACCCTCACAGCTGCTTGGGCCCACCCTCCAAGTGCCCAGGACTCTGCTGGACAAAGGCAGCAGTGGTCACTGGATGGGGCAGAAGGTGGGCAACTGAGATCCCACGCTGGGGAGATGGGGCCACCCATGAGACTCAGTCCCCAGCACATGCCCCATTGCCTCATTTCACTTAAGAAAACAGCAAAGATAAGATTATAAAGAATTTCAGAATGGTGTCCACAGAGTGTTACACCACGTGTGGGCCTGTTGTGAGCATGGGCCTGTGTGACATTACCTATTTCACAGGCTGTGAACATGGCCCTGCTTCTGGTACAAACAGGTGTAGTTTGGGACTATTCAGAACTCAAATGCTTCTCTTCCTGTTTTGAGAAACAACAAAAACAAACAATGCAGCCCTGCCAGGTGGCTCAATTGGTTGGAACATCACCCTGTACACCGAAAGGTTTTGGGACTGATTCATGGTCAGGGTGCATACCTAGTCTGGGTGCTTAATGGAGGCAACTGCTGGATGTTCCTCTCTCTCTCTCTCTCTCTCTCTCGCCCCCCCTTTCTTTCTCTCTAAAATCAATGAACATATCACTGGGTGAGGAAAAAATGCAAAATGCAATATTCTCCATTAAAATAGGTTTGGGTGGTCTATGTTGGTTGTTTCAAACTTCCTCATTTTCTCCTCAGTTGAAACACACAGAAACATATTAAAAGACATAAGCTATATATTTACAATAGACAGAATGATGAAGGAACAATGCTTATAACACATATTTTTCAGATGCCATAATGTTTTAAAACCAGTTGGGTCTTTACGTGGGATCACCTATCTATTTCTGTTGCCAGTCATTGCTCTTTATCCTTCTTGTTCAGCTCAACTTCCCCTACAACAAAAATTTTTTAAAACTTATCAAAATGTGTTTTCTTGATACCATCTCCTACAAGCATGTATGCTCTCATATAAATTAACAGGAGCCAGGGAGGAGGCCTCTCGCAGCTGGAGGGCCATTGCCTGAGCAGTATTGTAAGAGACTCGAAGCTACCAGTATGTGAGTACTGATGTAGTTAGCCCCAGAATAAAGTCACAGGACACAAAATAAAACCTGTTATAGAGACGACAAGCAAGAGGCAGTGTTCATTTTCTCAGATTCAATCCAATTACTTTATTGGCCCAGGATTTTTTTTTTCCAAATTTCATCTCCTTATAAATGTTTGCTCATAGTCATTTGGTAGCAGCATATTTCTGTTCACTTTTATTCAACACAGGCTGCAAATATGCCCTTCACTCGACCCAGACTATTAATTTTGAAATGCCTAAAGCCAAAACTGACAGCGGAAGGAAATCTTTATGAATTGGTGCTCCAACGTGCAGGAATAAGCTACCTGCTTCAATAAAGATTCAGTCACATTGCTTCTCTTTCAGAAAATCTTAAGCTTTCCTTAAAAAGAAAATAAAAGTTTTAAAACAAAATAAAGAAAACTAATTTCTCAAAATTTTAGCTGTGGAGTCTGTGCCTGTTCTATGTGCATTCAACAGTCATGCTCATGCAAATGCTGATGTCAGGACTCTTGCTCATAGTATTGGAAGTTTTTTGTTTTATTGTCCTAATAAATATTGGCTGATAAACCTCCATTTCATTCAGAGATACATGAATTTCCATGGGGACTGTTATCCTTACTCTCAAGAACTGAGTGAGAATTTGAATGCCTACAATGTTCAAAATTAATATTATTGCCCACAAGTTCTATAAAGCTATAATTTTCCTAACTGCAATCATAATATTTAGTTTCTGGTTTTGTTTGTTTATTTGTTTTGTTTTTACTTTCTCCTATGCCCTGTAGAATACTGCTCTCAAAACCAAGTCACTGGCCTTGCAGCATTGGCTACAACTCTCATAGTCCACAATTCACTGGGGAAGGGGTAGAGGCTTTCTGGGTCTTCATACCAATGAAGGTGATCTACAGCCAGGGAAACCCATCCGGAAGTTCAGCAGGTTTCTGTACATCAGGTGTTGTCTGCTTTCTACTTTCCCAAGGTATCAACTCCTTTGTCTATCTTTCCATAATTGCAATTTATTATTTTGGATCATGGAGGTATTTTGGTCTTCAAGACTCTCTAGTAAAAACATATCAGTGAATCCTCAACATCCTACATGATACTGCATGATACCTGCATGCTAATATTCTTTAATTCCCCATATTATATACATAGTGCTGGATATTGTTGATGACTTAGCTAGGCAAAATAGTCAAACACACAAAATAAGTTGTCCTGAATTTGAGGAGGGGTGGGGGAAGCTTTAGGGGGTGTGGAGGGAAGGGCTCTTGAAAAGGGGGCTACAAATGTTCTGAGCATGGACACAACTCTTGTCTCTAAACATTCTGCTTTGACTTTTTCAAATCTAATCATCACAGGTTCCAGAGGATCAACACTAGTGCATGTCTGTCATCGCATGTCTCTGCTCAGCTCACTAAGCAAGTCCCCATTGCCTGGACTATGTTTCCCACAGTGGATTCTGAGGGACAATATAGTCCCAGGCAACCCTGTGTAACAAAAAGCTCATTGGCCCCAAACCTGTGGGGAGACTGAAAGCTGTGTCTTTCGCTTAGACATTCACAGCATGTTAGAGTTTTAAGGCTGCTGCCAGATCCTGGTGAAAGAACCCTGTTTAAATCGTGTTTATCAGAGTTTCCCAGAGTTATTTGATTACAGAGCCCGGGTATCAGGTGGCACCAGGGAGAATGATGATGTGGCAGGCCCTGCAAGGCACTGAAGGAGCATGTGCATTAGCTTGGCAGGCCCAGCCCATGCCCACGCCCACGCCCACGCCCACCAGCCCCATCTTACCCCCCTGCACTGTGCACTTTTCCCCGTAGCCACACTGAACTACTGTGCTCTGACCTCACCAGCATCTGGGTTCCACGGCCTATGCTCCTTCAAGCTGCATTTTCTTCCTGGAATGCTCGGCAGCACCCCCTGTGTTGCCCCCTAATGAAAGGCTCCCCGCACCTGGCTTAGGGAGCTGCTTTGGCTCTTCCTGACAAGCCCTTGAGTAAACTTCCGTGCTTCCTGGCTCTGCCAGGACCAGCTCTGTGGCTTTAGGTAGGTCAATTGACATTTTTCCCCTCAAGATCTTCATCTACAAAGTGAGGGTAAAACACAGGACACACTTGGTGGTTTGCAGGGAAGCTTGGATTATTAACACGTATGAGGAGATTAGAGCAGCATCTGTGTCACAGTCAGCACTCAATGAGTTTCACACGTGATTTCCCTGGGCCTGCCGCTCTCTCTGCATCCTGTGTCACCATAATCACATTGGGTTCTTGTTATATCTTTTCTTTTTCTTTTAAACAGGAGAAAATAAAATTTAGTACACATCTATAGAGAATCCGCACAAAGATGAGAAATTTCAAAGACCAGCAAAATGAGGTAGAGATGTCATTCAGGAAGAAGGAGAAGGTGGATGTCTGGAACTTAGCATACTGTCCTCTAGGTCCATTTAGGTTGTGGCTGATGGCAAGATTTCTTTTTTATTTTATGGCTGAATATTTCATTATATATAAGCATCACTTCTTTATCCATTCATCTGTTGATGAACACTTTGGTTGCTACTCTGTCCATGTTTTGGATACTGTAAATAATGCTGCAATGAATATATGGAAATACAGGTATGTGTTTTTTTAATTTAGTGTTTTGGATTTCTTTGGATAAATACTCAGAGTGGATTGCTGGATCTTTCTTGGCCTCGTGTGATAGTCTTTGCTTTAAAGTCTGTTTTGTCTGGTATAAACATTGCTACACCAGTTTTTTTTTTGTTTCCATTTTTATAAAATATCTCTTTTCCATCCTTTTACTTTCAGTTCGTGTGTGTCTTTTGAGCTGAAGTTAGTCTCTTGTAGATAGCATATGTAAGGGTCTTGTTTTGTTATCCATTCAGCCACATATGTCTTTAGATTAGAGCATTCAATCCATTTGCATTTAAAGTAATTGTTGCTAAATGTGTATCTATTGCCATTTTATTATTCATGTTTTTTTTAATCTTTTTTTTCCTTCTTAAAGAAGACCCTTTAACATTTCATGTAATACTGGTTTGGTAGTAATAAACTTCTTTAGCATTTTCTCGTCTGGGAACCTCTTTATCTGTCCTTAGATTCTAAATGATAGCTTTGCTGGGTCTAATAATCTTGGTTGTACGTCCTTGCTTTTCATCACTTTGAATATTTCTTGCCAATCCCTTCTGGCCTGCAAGGTTTCTGTTGAGAAATCATCTGACAGTCTTATGGGAGCTCCCAATAGATAAATAACTGCTTTTTTCTTGCTACTTTTAAGATTCTTTGTCTTTAACTTTGAGATTTTGATTGCGCTGTGTCTTGTTGTGAGCCTTTTTGGGTTCATCTTGTTTGGGAATCTCTATGCTTCCTGGACTTGTATGTCTATTTCCTTCATTAGTTAGGACAGTTTTCCATCACTTTTTAAAATAGGTTTTCAATTTCTTGCTTTCTCTCTTCTCCTTCCAGCACCCACATGATGTGAATATTGGTACACTTGAAGTTGTCCCAGAGGCTCCTTACTATTTTTTTTTTCTTTCTGCTATCCTGATTAGGTGTTTTCTGCTTCATTATATTTAAAATCACTGACTTGATTCTTTGCTTTATCTATTTTAATGTTGATTACCTGTAATTTATTTTTCATTTCAGTTAGTTCTTTTTTATGGTTTCCATGTTCTTTTTTTATGTTGTTGAATGTTTTACTAATTTCCTTGAGCATTTTTATAACCACCATTTGTTGTTTTTTTAATCCTTATTCCAGGATATGTTTCTATTAATTTCAAAGAGAGAGAGAAAAATCCATGTGAGAGAGAAACATTGATGGGTTGTCTCCCATATGTGCACCCAACTAAGGGACAAACCCACAACCTAGGTATGTGCCCTGATTAGGAATTGAACCTGCAACCAACTGAGCCACCTGTCCAGGGCATAAATACAGGTTTGAACTCTGTACCTGATAGTTTGCTGGCCTCTATTTCATTTAGTTCTTTTTCTGGAGATTTCTCTTATTCTTTCATTTGGGACCTGTTTTAGCTGCTTCCCTGTGTTGGTTTCTATGTATTAGGTAGAGCTGCTACATCTTCTGGACTTGGTAGACTCACCTTATGTAGTAGGTGACTTGTGGGGCCCAGTGATGCAGCCTCCTAGTTCATCTGAGCTAGGCACTTCAGGTATGCCCTCTGTGTGGGTTGTGTGCATGGTTCTGTTGTAGTTGAGCCTTGGTTATTGTTGGTACATCACTGAGAGGGAATGATCATCAAGTCAATGGTCTTCAAGGACAATTGAGGCTATAGTGGAGGAATTGCTGTGCAGTGGCTGACCCCACAGAGCAGGACTTGCTTCACTGGGGCTTCATTTCCTGTGGAGTCCACCCATTGAGTCTTTCACTTGTGGATTTGGTTGAGTTGTAATCTTGTGTGCTCTGAATCTGTCCACTGGGTACACTGGCTTGGGGATATCCCAGAAGGTGCAAGGTCAACCACTACTTCTGCTCTGCCTTGGGCCACCCAGCATGAGATACAGAGTGATCTGCAGATAATTGCTATTTTTGTTCTGTTTAGAGGTGTCTTGGAGAGGCCAAGCTGTAATCATGGCTGACCACCACTAGTGCCAGGTCTGGGGCCACTTAGAAAGAGGTATGGGGTATGCAGAGGACAGATGCTGCTTGTTTGAGAGGTTTTAGGAAAGTATCAAGCATGAGCCAAGAAAGGCTATTTGTATAGAGAAAAAACACTGGAAATGGCTTGTGTGGACCCCCAGGTTGGTTTGGTGGTGTCTCAGGGTGGGGAGGGGGGACTCACATTGTTAGCCAGGTTGATGGAGACTCAATATGGTGCTCACATAAGGGGTTTGTAAGGGGAAGGCCCAGAAAGGACCAATGGTCTCTGCCAGCACTTGTGTTCTGGGAGAAATCTGTCACTTTGATCCCAGACAGTTCAGTTCCTCCCCTTATGTCCCTGGCACCTTTCCAGCTGTTACCCTACCTCTGGAGCTCAGAGCAAGTGAGTCCAAATAAATCTATGTGCTGGCCCTTTAAGAGGAACTCCTAGGACTCTAACAGCTTCATCTCAATCAGTCACAATCTTTGCTGATTTTTACATCCAGAAGTTATGGGGACTGCTCTTCCTGGCATTGGAACCCTGGGATGGGGGTTCTAATGTGTGGCTGGGACACATTGTTTCTTAGGAGAGATCTCTAGCTGAGACATCCTTCCCAATTTTTATCTGCCACATGTGGGTGTGGGACCAGCCAGTTTCATGTCTCTACCCCTCCTACCAGACTCACTGAAGCATCTTCTTCATATCCTTAGTTTTAAGACTTTTGTTCAGTTAGATTTCAGACATTCTAAATCAGCAGTTCTCAAACTGTGGGTCGGGACCCCTTTGGCAGTCAAACGACCCTTTCACAGGGGTCGCCTAAGACCATCCTGCATAATATCAGATATTTACATTACGATTCATAACAGTAGCAACATTACAATTATGAAGTAGCAACGATATAATTTTATGGTTGGGTCACAACATGAGGAGCTGTATTTAAAGGGCCAGAAGGTTGAGAACCACTGTTTTGAATGATGTTTTTTGATCTGTTATTTAGTTATAATTTTTATGTGGTTGTGGGAGGTTCTGGGTACTGCCTTTACCTATGCTGCTATCTTGACTGGAACCCCCTTCTTATCTCTTTATGTATTCACTAGGGGCCCAGTGCACGGATTTGTGCACCTTGAAAGAAACTGTGGGCCTTGAGGCTGCGGTGGGCACAGGGGTGAGTCTCGGCCCATCATCCACACCCCTGCCTAGCCCCTCCTGCCATGGCCCCGGTCCCTGTCTGCCAGCAGCCCCGCTCCCACTGCCGGTGCTCCCATGAACTGATAGTGCCAGCCATGCTCACACCTGCTGATGGCGTGGAGTGATTGGGGCCAGCACCAGCACCAGGTGTGAGTGGGGCCAGCACCATCAGCTGGTGTGAGTGGCAGCTGCTGCCTTGATCACCCATCAGGAGAAGAGGGAGATGGAGAAGCCCTCGGGGGTTGATCGGGGCCAGCAGTCACTGCTTGCACCCCCTGACAGTGCCAATCTATTGGGACCAGCGCCAGGTGCCGGCAGTAGGTACAATTGGTGGCTCTGGTGGTGCCAGCTGCGGGTACAAGTGGGGCCAGTGCTGGTGCCAGGTGGGACCATGGTGCATGGGAGCAAAGAATTTTCAGTAACCATCAGAGGCTCACCCTAATGACAGTGACGGGTGCCCTGCCTTGGTCTGGTGCCCTTGCTCACCTGCTCCACCATCCTGCCATGGCCGACACCCTCCATGTTCTGCACTCTGCTGCCAAATGCCCATGCCCAACATGTTCCGCATCAGTGCATGTCATAGCAACTGGTTATTTGGTTGTTCACCATTCGGTCTATTTACATATTATCCTTTTATTATATGGGATAGTCACCATAAAATTATATTTGCTTGAACATTAGGGCTTTAGATTATTCTGTTTTTTTTTCCATCCTCAGTGACTAGCACATAGTGGTCAATCAATAATGATAGAATAACAAATTGTTCTAATAAAAATTATTCAAACTTAAACTTAATGAAATAAATGAAACCTGTGGTATAGGCTAACTTGCAATATTTCATAATACTAGAAATCTCAGCTACTAATGCTATGGCCAGCTATTTGTTTATAATTAGTTTATGTTAATACTAATATTTTTCTGGTGAATGTAATAGACTCTTTTGCAATGATATGAGGAAAGAATTTTCTAAGTTCACACACATGGAGAAGTTTAAATGTGATGGTAAGATTTGATTGTGAATTCAGGGGAATTAATATATCCTTGGAGACTCAGAGGGTAGGCAGGTTCTGAAAGCACTCCCAAGAGGCCCCTGTTAATCCTCTATATATCTTCTTGGTTTAGGTAGAGGACAAAGAACCATTTAAATTATCCAACCCAAATTCCTAACTTTTCCCTAGCTTGGATTGGGACCTCTTCCCAGTAAACTCTATTGGGGTTTCATGCCCTCTATTCAATCAGCTAATTGTTCCCACACTAGGCCCTGCTCTTCTATTTCCTCACCCTGACTCCCATTGCACATGTCCAAAAGTTCTATGACATCATCTAGTTTCTACTGTGTGTACACTGAGCAGAGAAATCCCCTCCCAGTACTGGGCTTTCAGCGCCCCTGGGGGAGTTTTCTGTCCCATTTAGCGGTGATTCAATCTCCTGGTGGCAGTCCCCCAGAGTGTATCAATGTGTCTGTTTACCAGTAAACTAGGTGGGAATTCCGCTCTGTGACTTACTTCTGCTTCCCGGTTTACTAAAATTATTTAGTTCCCTTTTGCTTTTCCCTTATCATAATCATTAGATATTTTCCCTCATGTCAATAACTATCTGCCTATGCTGACAATACCATAGGATATGTTCAGGCCACAAGCATCTGCTTTAGAATGTTAGTGTGAATATGAGGAAGTTGGATTGTCTTTTCAAATTGCTAGAAACAAAAACAAATGTAGAAGACAATTCATCTGGTCTCTTTCATCTAAAAAATTCTGTTGCCCTGTGAATGAGGAGCTGGCACATAACAGATTAGAAAACATAAGAACAGTCAGAGTCAATTTGTAGATGTCCTTCAACTTAGTGATAAGACAATAACAGCAATTATTGCCTTGCATGTATTTTCTTCCTTAATTGGGAGTAATATGTTGTGAAAGAAAAGGGCAAATAATAGAATACTTTAGTTCTTGGTAGTTCTCTGGGCTACAAATATTTCTTGTCCTCTTTTTTGTTTGTTTGTTTTGTTTTTGTTTCTTTTTTCCCCTTGTAGTTTTAAAGAAAGTATTGTGTTAAATTATTTTTAAGTTGGTCATTTAAATATTAGAACTTTTCAGGTTTATTGAAGTAAAATTGACAAATAAAATTGTACCTGTTTAAGGTATACAATGTGATAATTTGACATATGCATACACTGTGAAATGATTACCACAATCAGGTTAATTAATATATCTATTAATTCACATATTTAACTTTTTGTGAGTGGTGAAAACACTTATGATATACCCTCCTAGCCAATTTCAAGTGCACTACACATTATTAACCACAGTTACCATACAGCACATTAGAGCTCCAAAACTGGTTCTCTTACAACTGAAGGCTTATACCCTTTTTAAAATATATATATTTAGAGAGAGAGGGGAAGGGAGCAGGATAGAGAGGTAGAAACATCAATGAGAGAGAATCTTTAATTGGCTGCCTCCTGCGTGGCTCCCACTGGGGATCGAGCCCGGAACCTGGCAGGTGCCCTGACCAGGAATCGAACCGATGACCTCTTGGTTCCCGGGTCAGTGCTCAAACACTGAGCCACACCAGCTGGGCAAGGCTTGCACCCTTTGACAAGCAAATACCAATCTCCTCCAAATCCCAGCCCCTGTGAATCACCATTGTACTCTGCTTCTATAAATTGAATTTTTTTTTTTAGATTCCATATGTAAGTGAGATGATATAGTATCTTTCTTCTTCTGGCTAGTTTCATTTAGGATAATATATTCTAAGTTTATCCATGTTGTTGAAAATAGCAGGATTTCCATCTTTCTTGTGGATATATATATATATATATATGTATATATATATATATCCATTATTCCATCAATGGATACAAGTTATTTCCATATTTTGGCTATTGTGAATAATGCTGCAATGAATATGAAAGTACACATCTCTCTCTGAGATATTGATTTTATTTCATCTGAATATACCAGTATACCTAGAAAAGGAACTGTTGGGTTGCCTGGTAGTTTTAATTGTTTTGGGGAATACTCCATCTGTTTTCCATAATCACTTTTCCAATTTGCATCCTCTGAAGCATTGGGCAGGCCCTTCCTCCTAAATCCTTGACGGTGCCTGTGATAGTGCATGTTGTCGTCCATAAAAGCCATCCTAACAGGTGTGAGGTGATGTCTAATGGACGTTTGTCAGTTTTGTTTTTATTTAACAACAACAAAGCTTACTTTTATTTTCCATTTATTTCTACTCTGATCTTTATTTTTTTCTTCTTCCTCTAACTTTGGGCTTACTTTGAACTTTTTTTCCTAGTCATTTGAGGTGTAAAGTTAGGTTGTTTATTTGAGATCTTTCTTTTTTAGTGTAGACATTCGTCACTATAAACTTACCCCTTATTTCTATAGAGTAGATCACTAGGGTATAAGCCAGTGATGGCGGGCCTATGACACGCGTGTCAGAGGTGACACCCGAACTCATTTTTTGCTTGATATTTCTTTGTTAAATGGCATTTAAATATATAAAATAAATATCAAAAATATAAATCTTTGTTTTACTATGGTTGCAAATATCAAAAAATTTCTATATGTGACACGGCACCAGAGTTAAATTAGGGTTTTTCAAAATGCTGACACGCCGAGCTCAAAAGGTTCACCATCACTGGTATAATTCAATGTGCTAAGTTATATGCTATATCCTCACTAGTGTTCCAATGGCAACAGTTAATCTATACCCTCAAAATGCCCCATCATATATAGTTAAAGAGTGAGATCCAATAGTCTTTGCATCTATCTTCCTATCCTAGCACAATACACATGGAAAGTGATGAACAGTTTTTAACAAGTACTTTTAAAGGGATTAAAACCAATTAAGAAAATAATTTTTAAAGTGATGAAAACTATCTAGATTGATATACAATAGTTCAAATTAATTTTAATTAAAATAGCTTAAGTATATATTTCTGAAACTAGTTAGCAGGAATTATTTTATATTTAGATTAGAAGGGTCCTAGGTTTGATTCTGATCAAGAGCATGTACCCAGTCAGGGAGTGGCAGGAGGCAACGGTTGATGTGTCTCTCTCATATGAATGTTTCTCTCTCTGTGTGTCTCCCCTCCATTCCACTCTCTCTAAAAAAATCAATGGAAAAATATCCTTGGGTGAGGATTAACAAAATAAATCTATACTAATAAAAGAGAAAAATGGTAATTGGCATATGACGATACCCTTTTCATTGGCTAATCAGGGCTATATGCAAATTAACTGCCAACTATGATTGGCGGTTAATTTGCATATGTAGGCACAATGCAGGGAGGCAAAAGGGAAAGCAGGAAGAAGCCCCCTGCCACTGACTGTGATTGGAAACCCAGGGGGGAGCTAAGAGCTGGGGGGCAGGGCAAAGGCCGCCTTTGCCCTGCCCCCCAGCCATGATCGGAGAATCAGGCGCCTTTGCCGCCCTGGCCAGTGATAGCAGGAAGTAGGGCTGGAGCCAGTGATGGGACCTGGACACGGTCGAAGCTGGCAGTCCCGGGAGCTAGGGGTCCCTTGCTTGGGCCTAAAGCGGAGCCCACGATCGCGGGGCTGCTGAAGCTGCGGGTCCCCGCTAGTCGAGCCAGACGCCTCAGCCAGAGGCGTTAGGCCTGGGCAGGGGCGGAGCCTGCAACCGCGGGGAGCTGGGGGTCCCCTGCCCAGGCCTGACACCTCTGCTGGAGGCCTCAGGCCTGGTCAAGGGTCCGATCCAGTGATTGGTGATCGGAGGGTGATGGGGGTCAACGCCTGAGGGCTCCCAGTATGTGAGAGGGGGCAGGCTGGGCTGAGGGACACTCCCCACCACACACACCCAGTGCATGAATTTCGTGCACCGGGCCCCTAGTAAGTAAATAAATAGCCAGAATTTTTCTAAATTACTTTACTCCTTACTTACTTTGTATGTCTATCTTATCTGGCCCATGTCAAATAACACCAGTGGAATAATTTTTCCCTTTTCCTCAAGCCTGAAGAACCATCTTACAGGCACAATAAATACTTATTCATTTGTGCATTGTCTTGATATAAACTCAAACCAGAATAGCATGCTTTCATTTCACTTCTTAACAAAACCTTCTAATAAGTAAATCGCAGAACTTGACGTGATATTCTGACATGATCTTCAGTTACTTTCATGGAAATTAAGACTAGAAACCAGGGAGTCCTGATGCAGTAGGACTGCAGGATGCAATGGGGCAGGATGATCCAACAGGGCAGGATGATGCAAGGAGGCAGGATGATGCAATGGGGCAGGATGATGCCATGGGGCAGGATGATGCAATGGGGCGGGATGATGCAATGGGATAGTATGATGCAATGGGGCAAGATGATGCAATGGGATAGGATGATGCAATGGGGCAAGAAGATGCAATGGGATAGGATGATGCAATGGGGCAGGATGATGCAACGGGACAGGATGATGCAACGGGGCAGGATGATGTAATGAGGCAAGATGATGCAATGGGGCAGGATGATGCAATGGGGCATGATGATGCAATGGGGCAGGTTGTTGCAACGGGGCAGGTTGATACAATGAGGTGGGATGATGCAATGGGGCAGGTTGTTGCAACGGGGCAGGTTGATACAATGAGGTAGCATGAGGATGCAAGGTTGCATGATGCTGGATTGTTAGATTTTTTCTGGACCTCCGCCTATCTCCAATGTCCATCAGCATTTCTGAAATACTGCTACTTCCATTCCTTCCCTTCCTGACCCTTAGCCTCACTCATCAGGTTTCATCTTGCTTCCAATTTGTCTGCTCTCTCATATACCAGTTTGTGCCAAGCTACTCTGTGTTAGAACACTGGAACTGTTCACCATGCCTTGCAAAAAACTTTTGAGTAGACAGTATTAACAATCTGTAGGAATTCCTCATAACCAGTGTGGTGACCTAGGGCTTCCCTAGACTTGCTTAACAATCTCATGAAATAACTAGAGGCCCAGTGCACAAATTCATGCACCACTGGGGTCCCTCAACCTGGCCTGGGTGATCAAGCTGAAACCAGCTCTCAACATTTCCCAAGGGGTCCCAGATTGCGAAAGGGTGCAGGATCCTACTGGGTGAAGTGTCTGCTCCCTAGTGGTCAATACATGTCAGGGCTCCCTGTGGGATCAGGCCTAAACTGGCAGTCGGACATCCCTCTCACAATCCAGGACCGCTGGCTCCTAAACACTCACCTGCCTGCCTGCCTGATCACCCCTAACCATTATGCTGCCTGCCTCATTGCCCCTAACCACTTGCCTGCCTGCCTGATCACCCCTCACCACTCATCTGCCTGCTTGATCACCCCTAACCACTCTGCCTGCCTGCCTGATCGCCCCTAACTGCTCATCTGCCTGCCTGATCACCCCTAACTGCCTCTTCCTTGGCTCCCGCCACTGTGGCTTCAGCCAGAAGCACATCCAAAATGACACCCAGAAGGTTGTTCGGCTGTCTGGTCTAATTAATATATTACACTTTTATTATTATAGATCATGTCATACCCCAGTTAACAGTTTTATTTTGAGAATCAAATGTTGTAGAACAACTAGTATTAGAAAGCTACTTCATAATCTCTGCTCTTTCAGGAAAAAATTTTTTTCTTTTTGTAAAGAACAAAACAATGTGTCATAAATAGAAGCAAGGTAGGATTGACCTTGAGAGTGACCATGGTTCCTTGCTGCATTGTGACAGCCTCAGTTTGCTCCACAAGTACTGGAGAGACCACAGGGTGTTCACCCTGTATTCCTTCTCCCACTAACTCACCTACAATCAAGTCACCATTTCTCTCTGTAAGACAAACAGTTCTGAATTAAACATAGCCTCAGACTGACTTTCCAAGTGCCATGTGCTCCCAGGTGTAGGTGTCATTCCCAATGTTTTCCCATAAGTCTCTCATGTTCTCAGCGAACTGTACTGCTCACCATTCTGCAAACTTGGCTGCTGTGTCTGCCTCTACTTTGTCCAGGTCTTGCCCACCACACGTGTGCCTTCACTGTTTCACCACCACGGAAGCAAAATTTTCCTGTTTTGAGGGCCTGCAGTTTGTCAGATAAAGTCTATTGTAATCATTTTGAGTAATTATTGCTAGTTTTGAATTGAAAAGTTTGTAATTGTATGTAAACCACCCCCATTTCACCCTAGCAATAAAATAACTGTTCAGACCCTTAAAAATTCTAACACTTTTTCCCTCTCCTCAATGCTATAGAATTTTTAGGTAACCCACTAAGTCAATGAAAGATACTTGTGCATATTGCTTATGCTGAAGCCCCAGTCCCCAATGTGACTACATTTGAAAATAGGTTCTCTAAAGTGGTAATTAAGGTTCAGTGAGGTCATAAGGGTCTGCTTCTAATCCAATGGGATGGGTGTCCTTATAAGGAAAGGAAGCGACACCAGGCATGTGCACACAGAGAAGACCATGTGAGGACACAGAAGGAAGGTAGTCGCCTGCAAGCCAAGGAGAGAGACCTCAGAGAAACTAACCTTCCTGACATCTTGATTTTTAACTTCTAGCCTTAAGAACTGTAAGACAATAAATTTCTGTTTTTAAGAAACTTAATTTTGTTATGGTCACCCTAATGAACTAATACATCTCCTGTATAAAATTAAAAGTTTCTTACTAATACAGTCCTTGAATCTCCCAGTGTTCTGAGAATTTGGTTTAATAAATATTTATAGAATGACAAACTTTTATCACTGATGACTACTTTACACACACACACACACACACACACACACACACACACACACATATGCTTTAAGTCTACCCGCTGTCAATTTTTCTCCTTATTTGCTTCACAGTCTGCATACTCATAATCACTTTACTTGGAAATAAATTATTGTCTACACTGGAAATATATACCTTTCAAAATCTGAATATCAGTCTCTCTAGTGAATTTCATCTTTCTTTATGTTTTATAAGGAAGTACAGGTGCCCCACAGAGTGCCATGTTTGTCCAGATAATAAAATATATATATATATTACTTAACTATGAATATAACATGAATCTTATTGAAACATGTCTCCTTGTAAAGTTATGTTTTTTAATAATAAGAAATGTAAAACATATACAATTTCAAATAGGAAAGACAGACACAATTGGTCACAGGTGAAAATGTATTTCTAATATTGCCCACTAGATTATCATTGAAGCAGAAGTCATTGAGTGAAACAATTTATAAAAAATATGACAACTTAAAATACATCTGAGAATTTTATGACTTATTGTTTTATTAATCAGAAAAAATGTTATGTAAAATTTAACCAAAAATTATCAAGATTTTAAAAAGGAAGAAATGTCATCACAGAAGTCCATCACTGTTTAAGCAATCTAACATCAAAATGTTTTGATTGCCTTCATCTTTTAGGTGATATTTGTTTTCCAAGTGACTGAGATTACAGGGCTTGTGATCACAGTTTAGGAACCTGAAGTATAGTGAACCATATCATGTGCAACATATTTCTGTGGAGTCCAAAGATTTCCCCCAGGCATTAGTCTTCTACCTTCTTAAACTCATTTATTTTCTGTGGCTATTCTGCAATATCCTCACTGATGTGAAATATTTTTTTGGGGGGGGAACACATATTTTATTTAATAATTTTCACAAGGTCAACAGCTTTCTGAAGTGATTGGATTTGCTAATGACCAAGCTGGAATACTTTTCAAATGGAAAAAACAAAAAAAGCCTCATGTGTCCGCCTTATTTCAATCATCTGATCCAACCTCTGACAAAAGAATTTCAGGTAATATTTTTATAAAACAGCAGTGTCTTTTTTATATATGTGATCTGCCTTTTCTCGGTGTTATAAAATATCCCCATGTTGACTTACTGTACATTGATTTAATAAGCATTCTCTACAGAGCAATATGAATATCATTGGAAATGTATAATACAATTTTCTACCCATGAAATGCTATAGAAAACTGCACATTTTATACTGACATGTGCCCCATCAATAATGGTGTTTTTATATCTTATTTGTAGCTATTGATCTCAACAGCATAATGAAAAATTGATTGAAGCAAAGTGCGCCATTTCTTAAGTATAAATATCAATGTCAAATTATTTTTATCTATGCTTCCCAATTATACATGAAACTTATACACTTATATATGTTTGCTTCCACAAAACTCTACCACAATAAATTAGATATGACAAGAATCTTCTGAGTCGATAGAAACTAGGTTTCTCTCACTAAAATGTAATTCCAAAATTAAACACACTGGTTTCATACTAGTTTCATTTTTTTTTATTATAAAGAGAATTAGCATCTTGACATATAGTGTCACCTTCCTATGCAATTTAACAGTTTGAAATGAGGTCTTATATCTTGTGGGTATATGAGCACATACACACACATATGCACACACATGCATACACACGAGCACACACACACACAGAAAAAATATACACCCAGAAATCCATGCATTCATTTGCTAGTCCACAAGACACCATAAGTCAGGTGCCTGTTCTTTGTTATCTCTTGAGACCTTATTATTTTAGAGGGAACATTCTGCTAGGAAAATCTACAGGTATAAGGTCTGACAAAACCTAAGAGGGGCATCATTTCTGCTCATCAGTGATGATCCCCAGAGACATGGAATGAATTAGGTCAAAATCCATAAACCTAAACAAAATCCCCACACTTTCTACCCATCCTATCTAATAAAAGAGTAATATGCAAATTGACCATCACTCTAACACCCAAGATGGCTGCCCCCATGTGGTCAAAGATGGCTGCCTCCATGTGGACACAAGATGACCAGCAGGGGAGGGCAGTTGTAGGAGATCAGGCCAGCAGGGGAGGGCAGTTGTAGGAGATCAGACCAGCAGGGGAGGGCAATTGGGTGGGACCAGGCCTGCAGGGGAGGGCAGTTAGGGGTGATCAAACCTGCAGGGGAAGGCAGTTGGGGGCGAACAGGCCAGCAGAGGAGGGCAGTTGGGGGATACCAAGCCAGCAGGGGAGCGCAGTTGGGGGTGACCAGGCCTGTAGGGGAGGATAGTTAGGGATGACTGGGTTGGCAAGGGAGGGAAGTTAGGGGTGACCAGGCTGGCAGGGGAGTGGTTAGGGGATGATAAGGCTTGCAGGCAGAAGCAGTTAGGGACAATCAGGCAGGCAGCTGAGCAGTTGGGAGCCAGCAGTCCTGGATTGTGAAAGGGATGTCCGACTGCCCATTTAGGCCCGATCCCGGTGTGGGATTGGGCCTAAATGGGCAGTCGGACATCTCTTAAGGGGTCCCAGTTTGGAGAGGGTGTAGGCTGGGCTGAGAGACACCCTCCCCCCGTGCACAAATTTCATGCACCAGGCCTCTAGTAGTAAATAATGCCCGATAGTCTTCCTAGAAACAGAATCTAGAAAATGAGAAAAACTAATTTAATGTATTAATTTTCTTTTTTATGACTTTTAATTGAAACCATTGCTTAAAAACTTTTCAGTTTTTCTCCAAGATATGTAAATTTAAAACATAAATATGTTATTTAATATAATGTATTAATCTCACAAAAGAATATACAAGACATACACATCCCTCTGATGAACACGTTCCTGGCATTTATCTGCAGGGTGTGGTGACCTGCCACAAGCGGGAGGCTTGGTCTCATTCACAGTCACTGATGACGCACTCTGGGAAATAATTGTGTCCTTTTAACCTTTACTATTAAGTTTACAACTTCGTTGAATCAATGACAACTGGGGTTTGGAGGACTATATTATTAATCTTTAAAAAATAGATTTCTTGAGATCTAATTCACATACCATAAAATACACCTATTTGTGCAACCATCACTGTAATCTAATTTTAGAGCATTTTCATCATCCTTAAAAAAAATCTCATGCCATTCCTAGTCATTCTTTTTTTTAGCCCTCTGGCAATCACTAAACTACTCCATCTCTGTGATTTGTCTGTTCTCGACATTCAGATACATGGAATCATACACTATGTGGTCTTCTGCATCTGGCTTCTTTCATCAGACAAGTGTTTTTGAGGTTCATCTATATTGTAGGACACAGATACTTTACTCCTTTATATGGAAGAGTAACATTCCATTATAGGGATATACAGTGGGGCCTTGACTTAGGAGTGTCCCGACTAATGAGTTTTTCGAGATACGAGCCATCTCTCGGCCAATTTTTTGCTTTGAGTTGCGAGCTAAAAATTGGGTTATGAGCCAGCTTCAGATACCCCACCGCTAGTTGGCGCAGCAAACATCACAGTGAAGGCCACAACATCAGCCCAGCATCACATGTCTCACTCATTCACTTTTGATTTGACATATGAGTAATTTGAGTTAAGAGCTCCGTCAAGGAACGACTTAAACTCGTAAGTCAAGGCCCCACTGTAATACATTTTGTTTACTCAATTACCAGTTGATGAACATTTGCATTGCTTCCATGTTTTGCCTATTAGGATAATGCATTGCTTCCATGTTTTGCCTATTAGGATAATGCTGTGATGAGCATTTATATATGAGTTTTTGTGACGACATATATTTTCATTTATCTTGCATATATATCTAGGAGTGGAATTGCTTGGTCATGTAATTACTCTATGTCTAACCTTTTGAGGAACTATAATTATTTTCCAAGAGACTGCACCATTTTACATTCCCATCAGCAATGTTTGAGGGCTTTAATTTCTTCACATTTTTTCCATCCTCACCCAAGAATATGTTTTTATTGACTTTTAGAGAGGGAGGAAGGGAAATAGAGAAAGAAAAAAACAATAACATTGATTGGTTGCCTCCTGTACACACCCTGACTGAGAATCAAACCCAGGTATGTGCCCTAACTGGGAATTGAACCTGCAACATTTTGGTATGTGAAATGACACTCCAACCAACTCAGCCACCTGACCAGGGCCAATTTCTCCACATTTATGACAACAGTTTTCATTGTCTTCTTTTTTATTATTATTATATCTATGCAGGTCAGTGTGAAGTTGTATATTATAACTTTGGTCTGTATTTGCCTAATGACAAATAATGTTGATCATCTTTTCATGTGTTTATTTGGACTTTTGTATTTCTCCTTTGGATAAATGTTTATTCAAATCCTTTTCCATTATTAAATTGGGTTACATGTTTTTTTATTGTAGAATTGTAAGAGTTATTTATATATTCTGGAAATAAGTTTTTTATGAGATATAATAGAGGCCCGGTGCATGAATTTGTGCCCAGGTGGGGTCCCTTGGCCTGGCCTGCTATCGGGGCCAATTGGGGCTGTGGGAGGTTGCCCGGGGGAGGGGTCATGGGAGGTTGACCGGCCAAGGGGAGGTTGGCTGTGGGAGTGAACTGACCACCAGGGGGCAGCTCCTACTTTGAGTGGAGACTCCCCCTGGTGGTCAGTGCACATCATAGCGATAGGTTGTTCGGTTGTTCCTCTCACGGTATTGTTTTTTACTTTAATTTCAGTCAAGTTTTTAAATGCCTACAATTGAAAGTTCTGCCATTGAGAGAGTAGTAAACAAACATGGCAAATACATAACCAATGGAGTTGAATCATCAACACTACATGGAAGAGGTGACACTACAGGATCTCAGAGAAAGTGAAGGAGAAGTACAGCATGTACGAATACAGGCTGGGTTTCTGCTGTACTATCCCAATTTTCAATTGACTTAGCAAAGACTTCAGAAAACTGTCAAGTGTCAAAGTCAGTAGCATGTCAACAGAAATATGTGAAAGAGTGTAAGTAAGTGAATAGTAGAGAAAAATGTGCAGTATTAAAACAAAGTTCTTTGGAGGGAGGCTGAAGTGCTATAGCAACTGAGTAGGAGGAAACTAGCAGATTTGACTGAGGGGAAGTCATAATTGTAACACTTTGCTATTGACAGATGGGGGCCCAGAAGGTAGTTTGGAGTCAAAACAGAGCACCAAACACAAGGATGACTCATGAAAGAGCAGAAGAGCAGATGAGATCAAATGTATGTTTATAAAAAGACTAGAGGCCCAATGCACAAAAATTCATGCAAGAGTAAGCCTTCCTTCCCCCTACTGCCAGCACTGGCTTCCCTCTGGCACCTCGGACCCAGGCTGCTTCCCTCCTCCAGCAGCTCACAGGCACCCGTGACCCACGCTGGCTTCTCTCCAGCCCCGGTTTTTTTCAGGAAGGACGTCTGGAAGATGTCTGGTCTAATTAGCATATTACCCTTTTATTATTATAAATAGTTACTTTAGAAGAGGATCTAGTTTCTCAGCTGTGAAGGTTTCAAAGCAACAATTATTTTCATTCTCTTATTTTTTCTGTTCCTGACAGTGATGGTCCAGTTGAGAGCATCATCATTTTACTGCTTAATGGTTCATTGCTCTCTAAAAATGACAGTTCCACTGTGGAAGAGTGAAAATGAATCAAGAAGTCATAATTATATGTAGGTTTAGAATTATAAGGCCATTGCTCATTCATTCATTCATTCATTCATTCATTCATTTCATGAGTGCTTAATAAATAATCCTGTGTATTTATAACCCTTGCCTAAATTCAAGGGTTATAACATTAACCAAGACATAGATTATGCCCTCTAGCAATTTATAGTTTAGTAGGGGAGATTACAAATTAAAACTTAATTTCATGTAGCAAAATTTTATATCCCCAGCAGCATAACACTGCTCTTTACTGCAGTCCAGAGGTGCAAACCATCAGGAAGGCATGAGTCATGTTGAGTGTCTAAAACAGCCGTGGGCAAACTACGGCCCGCGGGCCGGATCCGGCCTGTTTGAAATGAATAAAACTAAAAAAAAAAGACCGTACCCTTTTATGTAATGATGTTTAGTTTGAATTTATATTAGTTCACACAAACACTGCATCCATGCTTTGGTTCCGGCCTTCCGGTCCAGTTTAAGAACCCATTGTGGCCCTCGAGTCAAAAAGTTTGCCCACCCCTGGTCTAAAAGAAGTGCACTGAGGAGCACAGGGAAGGAGAGAAGACTGTCTCCCTAGCAGGTATGGTACATGGCTCTCTCCACCCTCCGTGCAGATAAGCACACGCGTGCACTCAGAGGCTGGGGTAGGAAGTGTGTGTACATGCTGAGGAAAAGGGTGGGAGGAAAATGCAGGCTCCTTACTTTCGGCCCTTCATTTACCATGACTTGGAGGAAAGAGCTCAGATCTTGGAGCCAAGTGCCTTGGTTTACGTCTCGATTCGCCACTTAGCAGATGTATGACCTTTAGGCCAGTGACAACATTTCTCTGTGCCTCAACATCCTCCTTGAAGTAAAAAGGGGTGAGAATAGCACCGAGATTATACAGCTGTCACGTGCATTGAAAGTGAATAAATGCATAGCGTTTGAGGGACGGGCCTACATGCCTCAACTGAAACTTTTTCTAAGACGACCTACATAGTCTTTTATGATGAAACTGTGTGTGAAGTGGGGCGAGGGGGTTGAAGGTCATGACGGGGGCCAGGGACTCTCTTTTGGGACTTTTATTGCATAGCTGGCAGGGAAGAACATTCTCCACCAGTAGCCTCAGGAGAGGGCACTGTGCTGCTGGAGCAATTGCCCAGAGACATATGCTTTCCTTCTTCCATGTCACAGAAAATGCCCGGCAGCCTGTTCTATCTCATTCCTGTGTTTTACTTCTTCATGAAACGTATGCTCATCTGGAATAATCTTGCTTGTCTCCCTGTTTTGTGTGTCTTTTAACAGGAGAACCTAAGCTCTGTTGAGTGCAGCACCGTCCACGGTTAGATCCCAGGGCCACACGTGGCACAGTATAAGAGCCCGGGAAACATTTCCTGAATGCATGGCTGCCCAGTGAGGCCGCAGTCCCGACGTGCAGGGCACCTGCCATCAGCCCGCCTTCTGTTAGGGAAGAAGGTATGCGAACATGTACTCCCAGCTCAAAATTCGATTAGGAAAACAGCATGTTCCCAACCTCTCAGCGGAGACAAGCTGTCTCAGTTGCCCAAAAGTTTAATACACTACTCGCTAAGCACAGCGTTTCTGTTTTGTTTTCTTTTCTCGTGGAGAGAGTCATGTAACATCTGGGCCCATATAGAGGCAAGCTATGTTACACTAGGAAAGTGTATGACTCAGATGTTTGGGTTTTCTGTGTATCAGTTTGAATATCCTTCTCCTTCTGTGGGGACGCTATGCTCAGCGCTAACGGCAGTTCCCAGAAAATTAACTTCGCCACTCAGCGCTAAGCTCATACCGGCATTCCAACACCCAAGTGTGCTCCTTGGCTTTTCTTCAGAAAAAGAAAAGAGCAAAATGTCAAAATCAAGTGCTTTCTCAAAAGATTGCTTTTACATTAAGATTTTCAGGTTAAATATAGTTAGAAATCACCTTTTACTCTATTTTTTATTTTTAATTTGTATATCTCTAACAACAAAACAACACTGAAATAAAAATCCTACACATATGTTAAAAGGCCCTCAACAGTTGGGCTTCCATTCGGTTTTAGATCCTTTATCTAAGTGGAGTCATATAGGGTTTGTCCTCTGTGACTGGCTTATTTCTGTAATGCTAAGGTTCATCCATGTTGTCACCTATGGCAGGATTTCCTAATTTTTAAAACCTGAATAATATTCTGCTCTATGTATATACCGCATTTTCCTTATCCACTCATCTGTCGATGGACATGAGGTTGTTTCCATATCTTGGCTAATGTGAACAGTGCTGCAATGCAGAAGTGGAGAAAGCATGGTGGGTGCAGGGACCAGGAGGAGGAGAAATGGAGAGATGTTATTAGTGGACATGAAGTTTAAGTCATGCTAGATAAGTAAGTTTCAGAGATCTGCTGTACAACATAGTGCCTATAGTTGATGATATTGTATTATACACATAAAAAATTTAAAGGGTAGCCCTAACTGGTTTGGCTCAGTGGATAGAGCATCAGCCTGCGGACTGAAGGGTCCCGGGTTCGATTCCGGTCAAGGGCATGTACCTTGGTTGTTGGCACGTCCCCAGTAGGGGGTGTGTAGGAGGCAGCTGATCGATGTTTCTCTCTCATCGATGTTTCTAACTTTCTATCCCTCTCCTTTCCTCTCTGTAAAAAATAAATAAAATATATTTTAAAAAAAGACACTGGGGGGTAGGGGAGACTGGGGGAATGTCAAGGGGGGGGGGAAAAGAGAAGACATATGTAATACTCTTTTTAATACTTTAAGCAATAAAGAAAAAATTTTAAAAAATATGTGCTCTGGCTTACTTTAGCTTTAAAACAAAACATTAACATTTTAAAGTGATAATTTTTAAATTTAAATATATTCACATTTTGTAATTGCACACAAACTAAAATTTTCACTCACCAAATAAAATACACCTTGAAATGCTCTCTTTTTTGCATTTAAACAAAAATAAAATCTGAAAGAGAATTTCAGAATGGAATTAATCTGATCTCTTTTATAAATATCATGTTCTTATGTGTTTTATTATTATTATTTAGACCCAACCATCAACTATCAATTGATTTCTCAACAGAAGCACTTCAGGCCAGAGGGAGTAGCATGAAATTTTCAAAATGATGAAAAGCGAAGACCTGAATCCAAGGCTACTCTATCCAGCAATATTATAATTTACAATTAAAGGTGAAATAAAGTCTTCCCAGACAAAAAGAAAAACAAAATAAAGGATTACATTACCACCACACCAGCATTGCAAGAAATGTTATAGAGACTTCTTTAAGAAGCAGAAATTAAGAGGGAGAGAGGAACATAGGAATAAAGAAAATAAATGGCAATACATAAGTACTTATTGATAATAACCGTAAATGTAAATGGACTGAGTGCTCCAATCAAAAGACATAGGATAGCTGAATGGATAAGAAAGCATGGCCCACATATATGCTGTCTACAAGAAACCCAATTCAGAACAAAAGATGTACACAGACTAAAAGTGAAGGGATGGAAAAAATATTCCACGCAAATGGAAACAAACAAACAGAATGCTGGGGTAACAATACTCATATGTGACAATAAAGACTTCAAAACAAAGACCACAATAACAGACTGAGAAAGTCACTACATAATACTAAAGGGATTGATCCAACAAGAAAATATAACCCCTGTAAACATATATGCACCCAGTATAGGAACAATTAAACATACTTAAAGCAAAACAAAACTCTAAGAGGACCTGAAGGGAGAGATTTACAGCAATACAGACATAGTAGGGGACTTTAATATCCCACTGACATCACTGGATAGATCTTTCAGACAAAAAATTAACAAGAAAATGATGATAAAGAACACACTAGATCAGATGGATTTAATAGATATTTAAAAAGCATTTCATCCCAAAGGTGCAGAATATACATTCTTTTCAAATGCATATAGAACATTCTCAAAGATAGATCATAGGTTACGATACAAAATAAGTATCAATAAATTTAAGGGGGGGAGTCAATCGGAGGAAAAGGAGACATATGTAATACTTTAAACAATTAAAAGTAAAGGAATTTAAAAATATTGAAATTATATCAAACATCTTCTCAAATCAAAATGGCATGAAACTAGAAATCAATCACAATTAAAAAGAACTCAAAAACACGAAAAATATAGAGCTTAATAGCATGTTATTAAACAATGAACGGATTACCAATGAGCTAAAAAAAGAAATCAAAAACCTCCCAGAAACAAATGAAAATGAACACAAACAAACCAAAATCTATGAGAAACAACCTAAGTTAGTTACTGACAAGGATCTCCAATGAGACTGTCAGCTGATTTCTGAACAGAAACATTTCAAATCATAAAGGATTAGCATAAAATATTCAAGGGCATGAAAAGCAAGGGCATGAATAGCCAGCACTATTCTGTCGACAAGGCTATTATTTCAAATTGAAGGAGAAATTAAAACTTTCCAAACAAAAAAGAAAGCTAAAGGAGTTTATTACTACCAAGCCAGTCCTACAGGAAATGTTAGAGTGAAAGAAGAAGAAGAAGAAGAAGAAGAAGAAGAAGAAGAAGAAGAAGAAGAAGAAGAAGAAGGAGAAGGAGAAGGAGAAGGAGAAGGAGAAGGAGAAGGAGAAGGAGAAGGAGAAGGAGAAGGAGAAGGAGAAGGAGAAGGAGAAGGAGAAGGAGAAGGAGAAGGAGAAGGAGAAGGAGAAGGAGGAGGAGGAGGAGGAGGAGGAGGAGGAGGAGGAGGAGGAGGAGGAGGAGGAGGAGAAGGAGAAGGAGAAGGAGAGGGAGAGGGAGAAGGAGAAGGAGAAGGAGAAGGAGAAGGAGAAGGAGAAGGAGAAGGAGAAGGAGAAGGAGAAGGAGAAGGAGAAGGAGAAGGAGAAGGAGAAGGAGAAGGAGAAGGAGGAGGAGAAGGAGGAGGAGGAGGAGGAAGAGGAGGAGGAGGAGGAGGAGGAGGAGGAGGAGGAGGAGGAGGAGATAAAAACAGGGAAACATAGTTATAAAGAATAAAATGCCAACAAATACATACCTATCAATGATCACTTTAAATGCAAATTACTTAAAAGCTCCAATGAAAAGATATGGGGTAGCTGAAAATGAGAAGAAAACAGTAAGAAAATGAGACCCATCTCAGAATAAAAGACAGAGACTAAAAGTAAAGGGAAAGATCCAAAGACAGAGAAACAGTGATCAGACTATCAATCCTTAGAGGGAAAGTAGGGGAGGGAAGGGGTAAGGGGAAGAGATCAACCAAAGGACTTGTATGCATGCATATAAGCCAAACCAATGGACATGGACAACAGGGGGATGAGAGCATAAGTGGGGTGGGGGAGGATGGGGGTTAATGGGGGGGGGGATAAGGACACATTAGTAATACCTTAACTAATAAAGAATTAATAAAATAAAAAAATTAAAAGGCTCATATGGAAAAAAAATAAAAGTAAAGGAATAGAAAAATATATATCATGCAAATGAAAAAGAAAAAAAATAGCTAGACTTTAATACAAAGGCTATAGTTAGAGACAAAGAAGGGAGCAATTAAACAAGAGGTTATAACCCTTATAAACAAAATAAATGCACTTAATTATATACAGCAAATCTTGATAGATATAAAGGGAGAAATTGACAGTGATACAATATAGAAAGCAGTCTTAAGAGGGCAATTTCATAGCATTACAGGTTGATCTCAAGAAAGTAGAAAAATCTCAAATAAACAATCTAACTTGACACTTAGACATGAAAAAGAACAATAAACAAAGGCCAAAGTGAGTAGAAGAAAGAAAATAATAAATATTTGAGCACAAAAAAATTGAGTCTAAAAACAATACAAAATATTATTGAAACCAAGTGTTGGTTCCTTAAAAAGATAAACAAGGTTAACAAATATTTAATCAGATTCATCAAGAAAAAAATGAGGAAGGAGGCCCCCCAAAATAAAATCAGAAATAAAAGAGAAGTGACAACTGACACCACAGTTATACAAAGGATTATGAGAAAATTTTATAAACAACTATTTGCCAATAAATTGGACAATCTAAGTGAAATGAATAAATTCCCAGAAACATACAATCTCCTAAAAGGAGGAAGAATAAGAAAATCTGAGTAGACTGATAAAACTAATGACATTGAAGCAGTTATCAAAACCAAACAAAAATCCTGAACCAGATGGCTTCACAGGTGAATTTATCAAATATTTAAAGAACTAACACCTATTCTTCTCAGAACTCAAACAAATATTCCAAAAATATTAAAAATATTCCAAAAAATTCAAAAGGAGAAAAGACTCCAAAGCTTATTTTAGGAGGCCAACATTATTCTAATTTCAAAACCAGGTTAGACACTACAAAGAAAGAAAATTATAGGCCAATAACCATGATGAACATAGATGCTAAAATCCTCAACAAAATATTAGCAAACTGGATCCAGCAAAATATTAAAAAGATGATACTCCATTATCTAGTGGGATTTATTGTGGGGATACAAGATTGGTCCAATATTTGCAAATCAATGAACATGATCACCACATAACCAAAATGAAGGATAAAAAATTACATACATGAACAGATGTAGAAAAAGCATTTCATAAAAACCAGCACCATTTATGATAAAAACTCTCAGCAAAGTGAGAATAAAGAAATCATATCTCAACATAATTCCACCCAAAAAAAAACAGAACTGATAACTTAGTTCAGTAAAGTAGCAGGATACAAAATAAATAAATATCCAGAAATCATTTGCATTTTTATATACCAATAATGATTAGAAAGGGAAACTGAAGGAAAAACAAAACAAAACACCTCTCTTACAATTGCATCAAAGCAAATAAAACAACTAGGACTAAACTTAACCAAGTAATAGACCTGTACTTCTAAAATTATAAGAAACTGAAAAAATAAATTGCAAAATATACCAAAGGGTGGCAGCATATATCGTGTTCATGGACAGAAAGGATTAACATTATTAAAATGTCTGTATTAACCAAAGCAATCTATAGGTTCAATGTAATTCCTATCAAGATACCAATGAAATATTTCACAGAACTCTAACAAATATTCCAAAAATGTATATGGAACCAGAAAAGATGCCCGAATAGCCACAGCCATCTTGAGAAAGAATAACAAATTTGGAGGTATCACACTACCTTATATTAAACTATACTACAAGGCCTTAGTAGTCAAAACAGCAAAGTGCCGGCATAAGAACAGGAATATAGATCACTGGAACAGAACAAAGAGCCCAGAAATCAACCCACATATAAAAGCTAATTAATATTTGGCAAAGGAGGCAAGAACATACAATGGGGTAAAGACAGTCTCTTTAATAAATGGTGTTAATAAAAGTGGGCAGATACATGCAAAAATGGAACTGGGCCATCTTTTTACACCATACAGATGAATAAACTAAAAAATGGATTTAAAACTTAAATGTTAGAATCCAAACCATAAAAATCTTAGAAGAAAACATAGGCAGTAAAATCTCAGACATTTCTCATAGCAATATTTTTTCTCATATATCTCCTCAGGCAAGGGAAACAAAAAGAAACAATAAACAATGGAACTACATCACACTAAAAAGTTCTGCACAGCAAAGGAAACCATCCACAAAATGGAAATACAGCCCAAAACCTATAAAGAACATATACAATTCAACACCAAACCACCCCCACCCCCCAAACAATCCAATTAAAAATGGGCAAAGGGCCTGAATAGACACTTGTCCAAAAAGGACATAATGGCCAAAAGACTTATGAAAAGATACTCAATGTCGGTAGTCATCATGAAAATGAAAATGGAAACCACAATTAGATATCAGCTCACACCTGTCAGATGGGCTGTTGTCAATAAATCAACAAACGTAAGTTTTGGCAAGGATGTGCAGGAAACGGAACCCTCTTGCCTGTTGGTAGGAACCCTCTTACCTGTGCAGCTACTGTGGAACACAGTATGACATTTCCTGAAAAAAATTAAAAATGACACTGCTTTATGACCTTGGAATTCCACTTCTGGGAATATATTCAAAGAAACCCAAGTCATTAATTCAAAAGAATATTTGCAACATTATTTACAATATGTAAGATTTGGAAATAGCCTAAGAGCCCATCAGCAGATGATTGGATAAAAAAGCTATGGTACATTTACACCATGACATACTGCTGGGTCATATAACGAAGGATCACTTACCTTTTGGGGAAGCATGGGGGGACCTGGAGAATATTATTCTAAGAGAAATAAGCCAGTCAGAGAAAAACAAATACCATACAATTTCACTTATATGGGGGATCTATTGAACAAAATACACTAACAAAATAGAAAAAGATTCAGATACAGAGGACAGTCTGTCAGCTGACAGAGAAAAGGGGTAGGTTAGGTGGCTTGGTGAAAAAGATGAAGGGATTAAGCAAAAAACGAAAACAAAAAACACACAGATACAACAGTATGTTGTTTGCCAGAGGAAAAGGGGGTGGGTGGAAGGTAGAAGAGGGTAAAGTGTGGATAAATGGTGACAGAAGGAGACTTGATTTTTTCTTTGGGAATACCCAGTACAATATACAGACAATGGCATATATAATTTTATTAAGCATTATTACCTCCTAAAATAATAAAAATTTAAAAAGAAAATAGGTAAATAATTTCTTATAAGGCTTAATTCTCTCTGGATTTTTATGTCCTCTGTATTAGTATAAGAAATAATGCTGAAGCAAACTTACTTCACAGGAGTGCCCTGTGGATAAAATAAAATGATGCTTAAATGAATGGTTTACTAGTCACAAATCTCCAAAAATATCTGTTGTTCATATGACTGTGACCAGTAAGTCAGGCTTCTCTGTAACCTGTGACCTACAGTTCCGCATGAGCTGTGCTTCATTTGGTGCCAATTTGGGTATAGGACTGACTGATCAATAAGTCCTTTACCCCCTTCCTCCCCACCAATTCTTCCTGATACTGGGATTGCCCACTTCCCTTGCACCCCTACCAGTGCCCTCAACTCCAATGTCAGCTCCACCTCAGAAGCAAACTGTGTCCTCTCTTGTGTGGAATTGTGGGCATCAATGGCTCGTTCTAGGCCAAGGGAGACTGGGCTTGTATTCTAAAGGGCGTAAACCAAGTACTTCCCCAACCAAGGGCAGCCTCAACATATCTAAATGCAAGGAGCAATAAATTATTTCATTATTATTATTGAGAGAGTAAATTATTCAATGATACCAGTTGCCTTTTTAGAATGCCTATTCATGATAGAAATTACTTGACATTTACTTATTTTAGAAATGACCATGCCAGGAGCTCTTAGAGGGCTGTGGCTTGATTTGGGAGCTAGAGAGGGGGTTGGTGACAACGTTAGAATTTGAATGTTGAACTGAGTTGGTGCGTCAGGCTGTCACATCGTAGTCCCCAGTTGTCTGGAGTTATACAGCCTGAGGAAGAGCAGTCATCCCTCACATGGTCCAGCTCCACCCTCCCACAGCCCAGGATGGACACAAGAGGCAGCCATTCTCTCCATTTCGGATAGGAAGGACTATCTGTGCTCCCTCACACGTCATGTACAGAGCATGTAATGGTGTAAATGTATTATGATGGACACACTGGATTCCTCAAAAAAAATGGAAGTCGGAACACACACAAAGATTTATAGACATCAGAAAGCAGGCAGGTATTTTTGTTGCCTTGGACCTGCTAGAATCTATCGCTATACTTCCATGTTGTTTCCATTGGGATGTCCCAAACACATTTGATAATCCAAGTCCTACCTAATTTCTAATATCCAGCTAAATTCCTTCTACTTCTGAAAAACTTCATCTGGCTTATTTGTTCCCAGTGATCTCTCTTAACTGAAAATTCTGGATATATCCCAAAACTTAAACCTTCAAGGTATATCTTCATATATTGCTTATTTATTTTCTACTAGGGGCCCAGTGCATTAATTTGTGTACATTGAAAGGAACTGTGGGCTGAGACACTGCAGTAGGCACAGGGGTGAATCTTGGCCCATCCTCTGTGCCTCTGTCTATCCCCTACCATTGTGGCCCCTGGTCCCCTGTCTTCCAGCAACCCCACTCCTGCTGCTGCCACTCCCACATGCTGATGGCGCTGACCCTGCTCACACCCACTGACAGCACAGAGAGATCGGGGCCAGTACCAGTAGCAGGTGTGAGTAGGGCTGTCACGCCATCAACGGGTACCAGTGGTGGCTGCTGCCCTGATTACCCCTCAGGAGCAGGGGGAGATGGAGAAGCCCTCAGGGGCAATCAGGGCCAGCAGCCATCACTCGCACCTGCTGATGGCACCAGGTGATAGGGACTGATGCCGGGCACCAGCAGCAAGTGTGAGTGCCAGGTGGGACCATGGCGTGCAGGAGCAAAGAATTTTCAGAAACCACCAGAGGCTCACCCCAATGACAGCAACTGGCACACCGCCTTGGTCTGGCGACCCTGCTCACCTGCTCCACCATCCCGCCATGGCCAACGCCAACCATGTTCCACACCACTCCCTGGTAGTCAGCCACATCATAGCAACTGGTTCTTCAGTTTCTCAGTTGTTCCGCCATTCAGTCTATTTGCATATTAGCCTTTTATTATATAGGATGAGTTTTAATTACAAAAACTAAATCATCTGTGAAACACTTGAATGTAACTCCCACAACACACATCATTTCTCAAAATGTTCTATGAAAACCTGAGAGTTTCTGAGGCCAGCTCAGTAGGACTATAAGCCACCATTGTCAAATAACTGTACAAACTCCATAAACTTCCACCAAACAGAACCCAGCAGGTCACAATAGAATTGATGTAGAAGCTGATAAGACAATACAGTTATCTTTTATTAAGCCAGTCATTAAATGTTTTGTAAAAATGTAAAACAATGCAATTCACCTCACTAATTATTTTTGTTATCAAATGCATACCTATTTTTAATTGTTATTTATATAAACATATATTAGGGTCACTATTTTTATTTTAAGTGCATTGATAAACAGATATTTTTTATTGTTAAATATAGTTTTATTGATTTCAAAGAGGAAGGGAGAGGGAGAGAGAGATAGAAACATCAGTGATGAGAGAGAATCATTGATCAGCTGCCTCCTGCATGTGCCACACTGGGGATCGAGCCCATAAGCCGGCATGCGCCCTTGACTGGAATTGGACCTGGGGCCTTTTAGTCTGCATTCTATCCACTGAGCGAAACCAACTAGGGTGATAAATAGATCTTTTTAAAGTCTTAGTTTTATTTTGCAATATTATAAATATCAATAGTTATAATCCACATACACAAATGCTCTCTGAAGTCCTCAATGACTTTTAAGAATGTAAAAAGGGTCCAGAGATCAAATGTTTGAGAACATCTGTACTAATTCACTGCAACACTTTCTTTCCATTTGACAGTGGGCAGATCTGCAAATAACATAATATACAGAGAAATCCGAGTTCATAACCAGACTGAGTATGGGGTAAAGAGGGTGTGGGTTTGCAGCATCAGATTTTTTGATGTGGAGAATGGGGACGTCTTGCTGCCATTTAAGACTGATATGAGGAGTGGCCAATTATTGTAAAAAGAAGAGCCAAGTGAAGCACAGCAAGCTGGGTTCCGTGAGCTGTGTTCCCTCTCCCTTCTGAGCCCTTCACCATCATGCACCCCAGTTCTTCCATACGCCTCCAAAGTCCTGACAAGTAACTATTTCTTTAGAAATAGACTATACGCTGCTCATTTGTTAATGCTGAAGTTAGCAGAGAAAATTCGTGATCTGTGCCACTGCTTTCTGTACACAGACAAATGCGTATCTGATTGCTCCTTCTGAGTGTTTTTTTGTTTGTTTTGTTTTTGTATCCTCTCGAACATACATATCCATTTCAACTAATGAGATTATCCATTGCATCTACTACCTACTCATATTTTTTCTTGATGACATAAAGCTATCATCTCCTGAATATGTTTATCCCCCTTTAAATCTTTGCTTGACCTTCACTCTTACATATTCATATAATTTATTTTCTTTTCACTTTCAAACAATTTCCCAAATTCCAGTGTAACACTATAATAATGTATGAATATAGAACTGAATTTTACATCACAGGGCTAATATCTGTAACTCCCCAGTTATTTGATCTTGAATATTCTCTCTACCTTTCTGTGACTCAAATATTTGACTTATAATATTATTGTTATAACAACCAATTTTTCATATCCTATAGAAAGTACTAGCAATCAAGCAATATGTATATCAGTATCATTCTACCACATTATTTCTATTTATTGTTCTCAAGCTATATTTCCTTTGTTTCTATAATTGAAACCTTCATTCTTTCACCCAGTAAGTTTCTAATGAATTGCTGACTATGGTTCAACCATTACTTGGGGAATTGTGGAAATAGGTTAAGTACAATACAACTTCATGGATCTCCTTGAACAGAGAATTATACAATTATTTCATAAAACAAACATATGAGCAGAATATATTGCCCAGGAAAGGCTAGTGTCTGCTATAGTTAAGCTAAATCTCAGTGGCTTAATCTTATGTGGTAGTTGTCTCCAACGATGAATGACAGTAACACCTCCCTTCTGTGTATGTCCATGGTGAACCTCCCATCAAGGTGTGGTCGTCTCAGCCCTTGCATCTGGCTGGACTTATGACTTGCTGTGACCAACAACAAGCCCTGGTTTCAGACATAGTTCTTAGGAGGCCTGGCAGCTTCTTGCCCTCTGAGCCACAGCCACTGTGCTGTCAGGAGGGCCACTTAATTCTTTTGAAGAAAGTCCCTGGAGAAGATATACACTGCTGTTAAGTTACTACATTTTGGCCTGGATTTTGTTATTGAGCAAGAGATAACTGAAACAGGGCCAGGTTTACCCTCACTCATGCTACTGGCCCATCACAGGTTGGCAGGGAAGTTCTGCTCCATACAGTCAGCTGGAAGCCCAGATCAACAGAAGTGACCACCTTGTTGTAGCTCCCCTTTCACAACACAAGGCCTCCTGGCCCGCAGCAGGTGCATACATGTGTTTCTGTGCTGGAAGTGGCTCCTTCACTCCTGCTCCCCGGCCCTTACTTAACCCGCGTGATATGGCTTTGATGCCTGCACGTGTGTGGGACTGTGTAATCTTCCCACATGCCCCGAGGGAAGAGAACTCTATGGGTGAGCACTAGAATTGTCTGTGACACAGAGCCTCACAACATAATGTGCAAAGTGCTCAACTAAATAAAAATGTGTTCTACTCTGGGTGAGTCAAGAAGGCTGCTTAGGTGAGCTAAGAACTGAACTTCCTGTGACAGGACAGATGGGAGCAGGCCAACAGAGAAAGGACAGGGGCATGGCAGTCAGGGAGAGCAGCCCTGTGGCAGTGTAGGGAGGCATGTCGGAGTGTGGCTTGCTCTGACAATGGTAAGAAATGCACGTGGTTGGAACATAAAGTAATTGTACAGGTGAATTTTAACACACTGCGCAATGTTTTGAAGAGCCTCATATCTCATATACAATGCTGCTCGGTTCCATTCGTAAGCACCACTGACTCCTGTGAAAGAATTTAAGAGAGAAACAATCAGGGCATTTTAAGAAAGAAACTGTGCAAGTGGTACATAGTTTAGAATGAGAAAATGGCAGAAATAAATATGAGGATATACAATAATTTAGGTGAGATGATGATAGAGAATTGATGTGAAGGACAGATTTAAAAGGCAATTCCAAAGTAGAATTGATATATATATATATATAATCATAAATATAGAATATGTAGAAAATAGGTTGAGGACTGAGCCAGGGATAACCATGGGAGTCATTGCTTAAGTTAGAGCACTGGGGATGAGCAGTTTGTGGGAGGAGGGAGAGAGGCATTGAGGTCTATCTGGGAATTCTAAGCGGAGGTGCCTGTGGTAAGTACAGGTGAAAAGTGGTGTGGGACCAGCAGGTGGGCTGCCTTAGGTGCGGCCTGAGAGGGCGCCAGGTGGACTCAGGCAGGCAGGCGCGGAGGGACATGCTCTCCCCCCCCCCCGCCCCCGCGGATGCCGCTCACTGGCCGAGCCAGGAGGGCACCTGCCAGGCACAGTGCCTCGACTTCCCAGAGGTCGGGCTGGCGTACTGATTAAAGGTACAAAATGCCGATTTAAATAGGTACTGAAAAGTACAATGACTACAGTTGAATGACAGTAATCCAAAGCTCTAAGATTTATGTTTCATTACTTAATGAGCATCTAATAGTTGAAGATAACATGCTTTAGGAAAAATGCATTTTAATGAATATAAAAATCTAACTTCCTCATTACAGATCACAAACTGTAGAGTTATAACGGATGAACTTGTCCACCTGATCCCCCGCTCCCCGGTGCCTAATTATTTTATAAAGAGAAAGTTAAGTGTAACATTTTGGTTTCTGGACATAGGTGTCTGCCTGCACCAGTTTCCTCAATAAGTAATTCAATCCAAAGTAGAAAAAAGTGCTTTCCTTCAATGTTTTTCTTGATGTCAAGTTGAAGGTTGTGGTGTGGCTGAGCACATTACTGGCCACCTAAGCAAGTTCCTTCCTCCTCCCCCCGCGCCCCTTTGGAAGGGTGGGGCGTCCTGAGCTCTGCTTGAGGCCGGATCCTTTGATATAGGCAGCCTAGTGTCATTAGACAGGAAAGCCTGCACTTGAGCCAAGTTACACAGTGTATGTCCTGGCACCGACTTCAGTGTGCACCTGGGTTTCCAAAAAGGAAAAACAGAAACCCACATTCCTTCCTTTTGCTTTTGGGATTCAGCACTAACACCATTTTGTTTAAATTCCATAGGTTAAGTTTCATCAAAGTAGAATTTGTTTATGTAAAATTACATACCAGATGTTCGCTGCCATGGAAGTTGTGGAGTATTTTATTGCCAATGTGGCCCTTGTGGATTTCACAATTATAAACTGAAGCAAGGCTGTTTATATAGGTTTCAGCTGTAGACGGTATGGAAGTGTGGTAGCAGGGCCCCTGGCCTTGCGGACAGGTCTTCTATTTTGTTGGTTTTTAAATATACCCGTAAAGGAATGGATAACTTGAGCTTGTAAAATGTGGTGTTTGGAGAAGTACTAATTTAGTGGCAAGATTTTATATTTTTTGAAGTATTTTCTAAATCTTGCCACCAGTTTGGTATGAGATTGGAGGTGAGCTGAAGTTAATATGAGGTCCGGAGCTTTGAGTTAGATTCCTCTTTTATAGCAGAATGTATCCATGTCTGTGCACACACCCTCAGCTGCAGGGTTGGCTAAGACGCAGATTGCCAGCCCCACCCAGAGTTTCGGATTCAGGGTCCTGGGCACAGCTTGAGAGCTTGTATGTCCATCACGTTCTCAGGTGATGCTGCTGCTACTGGTCCCAGGACCCCGCCTCAGCACCCGTCCTGCAGCAATAGTTCCTACTGTGGAGGCACCAGACTTCTCCAGTCAAAATCTGGGGGAGGGGGTTCGCCTTTACCCGGCAGATTGAGGATTTAGCCAAACCAAACTAGCCAGTGACCAGTGGCCTATTGTCTGGTTTTAAAAGATGAACTGGACCAATTGGTGTTTTTTTTTTCAAGGCAATTTGAATGCCCACCAGTGATCGGTGAGAGCAAAACCTGAGGGAGGAGTGAGCAAGTCAGAGGCTGAGCCAGAGCGTCTGAACTCCACCTGTGAAAGAGAGCTTAGCCGACAGGGCTGGGAACCACTGCCACGCAGAGGGGATGAGAGCAGCATCAGGGACAAGCAGATGAAGCGAATTCAAGGAGCTCCAGGGGAACACACAACTAGAGCAGTGTCTCTAAAGTGGGTGTGGCACCTGGGAGCCGAGGAGAAACGCAGAATCCTGGGCTCATCATCGAGTCTTCTGACCACAAACCCTGAAGGTGGGGCCCAGCGAAGTGTGTCCGACAAACCCAAAGGATCACTCTAACGCAGGCTGCATTTTGAGAACCAATGAACTAGTGCCGCGATTTTCAACCGTGCGCCGCAAGCATGTTTAAAACATGCAGGACCTGACTATTTAGTCGGGGGCACTGACCTCTTTTCCCCCAGAATCAGTGGTTCTCAACCTTCCTAATGTCGCGACCCTTGAATACAGTTCCTCATGTGTGGTGACCCCCAACCATAAAATTATTTTCGTTGCTACTTCATAACTGTAATTTTGCTACTGTTATGAATCGTAATGTAAATATCTGATATACAGGATGTATTTTCTTGTTTGTGACCCACAGGTTGAGAACCGCTGCATCAATTAAAAAAAAAAATGACAACAGCCAATACAACAATAGCCTTCTAGTGTGAGTGAATAAAAATTATACCTATTATCAGTGAGACCAGGAAAAACTATATTTTTGGTGTGCCTCAGAATTTTAGTGATTAGTTTATGTGCCATGAGATGAAAGGTTGGAAGTCATTGAACTAGAGCTTTGCTGAACTGACCTGGCTGCTGGGACTCCAGAAGCAAGCCAGGCCCAGCATTTTGATTTTCATTTATATTTCCTTTATATTACCATTTATAGTTTTTCAATAAACCCTTTTCTCTGCATGAGGCTTGAGGACTCACAGCTCTGTGTAATCAACTGTTCTAACTTAAAGTCAATAGAAAATTTTAGCCCAAGAAAGACATGAAGTGGAAGAGAATAATCATCTGTCTGCTCTGAATAGCACACATCTCTAAACTAGTGGTTCTCAACAGCACCGAGTGTCCCTTAGGGTCACCCCAGGGACAGTTAACAGATTGACACCAAGGGCATTCCACTGGCAATCCTGTCAGCTTCTCTGCTGGCGGGGACCAGGTTTCATCTTTTCCTAGGTGACTGCAATGTTCAGACAAGGCTGGGAATGCTCCCTTGGTTCCAGATAAATAATACCTCAAGCTACTGAAAAACCTTGTGCTGTGATTCGGAAACCATAATCAGCAATTTTTAAGGGTCATAGAATACTGAAGAGATGAAATGCACCATAGGAGGGCAGTTGTTCTGGTCTCACTGCTGACAGAGGGAGCGGAGGGTGAGCTGGGTATTACCATCTGCAACTGAGGAGACTGAAGCTTAGAGAGGCCACAGTGCTGGTGAACTTCAAGCCAAGACGTCGGCCAGTGCTTGGCCCTGGAAGCACTCAGAAATTAAATGAGGATGCCGAAACCGGTTTGGCTCAGTGGATAGAGCATCAGCCTGCGGACTGAGAAGTCCCGGGTTCGATTCCGGTCAAGGGCATGTACCTGGGTTGTGGGCACATCCTGGTGGGGGATGTGCAAGAGGCAGCTGATCGATGTTTCTCTCTCATCGATGTTTCTAACTCTCTCTATCTCTCTCCCTTCCTCTCTGTGAAAAATCAATAAAATATATTTAAAAAAAAAAAAAGAAATTAAATGAGGCACCTCGAGTTGTTGAAATTGGGTTCCTTGTCCCATGAAACTATGTCACATGCTAGATTTGGCTAACTACTACTTTGTGTAATCTTTAACCTGTTCCTGTAGCTCAGGAAGATCAATGGATTAGAACAGCGGTTCTCAACCTGAGGGTCACGACCCCTTTGGCAGTCGAACGACCCTTTCACAGGAGTCGCCTAAGACCATCCTGCATATCAGATATTTACATCACGATTCATAACAGTAGCAACATGACAGTTATGAAGTAGCAACGGAAATAATTTTATGGTTGGGTCCCAACTGTATTTAAAGGGCCAGAAGGTTGAGAACCACTGGATTAGAAGGTGGATCTGAAGGCTTCATGAGATGCAAGTTCAATTATGCTCTGGAGCCATGTACTACAAATGCATCACATCAGTAGCCACACGATGCCTCATTCTCTCACATTTAGTGAGATGAACTATTGATCAATTTAATAAGTACACATTTCAACATTTTAACATAATAATTATATGCATACACCTCCGCCTTCTTATGTAGGTGGTGACATACTATAAACATTTTTTCTATTTCTTGATTTTGTTATTTTAGAATGTATTCTGCAAATAATTCTATATTCGTATATGGAAATCACTTCATTTTTATAGCTACACTAGGGTTCTGGTGCACAGATTCATGCACATTAAAAGGAAATTAATTAGAATATTTTATTATCGATTTTCACCCTTTCTCTATAATAGGAGTGTCAACCAAATTCACGATCAGCAATGACAGATCAAAACACACAAGTGCAATTGATACCAACGAGAGCTTTATATGTATCGCGCATGCGCAAATCAACTTAGCCATATATATATATATATATATATATATATATATATATATATATATATATAATAAACTTGCTTAATTAGACCTGCTTTCTGATTTAGTTAAACTTTTTCCAGCCCAGTGAAGCACCCCAACTTCTCTTTCAGGTAATTGTCAGCCACACAGAAGTAAATATCAACACGAAGCAGATTATTATTATAGAGCACACAGAAAGAACAAAGGGCAGCAGTGTTTGACTATATTCTGCAGTGAGAAAACCTGAAGTCATTTTCAAGGTCCACCATTTCTTACTGCTTTTCAGTTGGGTCAAGTTTCTAAATTTTCTAAATCTCTGTTTTCCAGCTAATGAAAAGAAAATAGGATTCCACCAAATCTCCTATCTACCTACTCCAGGACTTCTGTGAGGATCAAATGAGATGAGGCACATGAAAATGCTTCACAAATATTTGGTTAAACTGTAAATTGTTTTCACCTGGCTATAAAGCAAGCTGGGTTCCTGGGCTGAAGAAACTCCAAGGAAGCTAGTCACTAGGGAGAGGAAGCCAGGTGTTGCTACGTGATGTCATTACCTGGCTCCCACAGCAACTGTTTCTGGGCTGGGCTGGGCTGTGTGCCACATTTGGCACCATGAGTCTTGGCAATGTTGGCTGTGATTTGGTGGGATGTTGCTCTGGGATGGTGGCAGGGCTTGTATCCCACTTGGAGGAAGCCGAGAGTTGGTTTATCTGCAACTGGTCCATAGTGCTGTTTATTCTTTTTTTTTTTTAAAAAAATATATTTTGTTTTATTGCTTAAAGTATTACAAAGAGTATTACATATGTCTCCTTTTTTTTCCCCTTGAAATTCCCCCTGCCTCCCCTACCCTCCAGTGTCATTTATGGATAATAAAGAGCATTATAAACTGATGAACAAAAATAGATACAGAGGCAGAGCAGCATCAACCAGACTGTCAAACGACACCGGGAAGGCTGGGGAGGGTTGGGGGGCGGGAGGGGGCGGCTAAGAGATCAACCGAAGGACTTGTATGCATGCAAGATATTCTTAAATGGCCAGCGCATGTCATGGCAGCTCCTATGTTGAGCTTCTTCCCCCTGGTGGTCAGTGCACGTCATAGCTACCAGTCAGATAGACAGACACCTAGCCTTTTATATATATAGATAGTACTCCTTTGTGTAAATATACCATAGTTTATTCAACTAGTCCCACTGGGCATTTGAATTTACAATCTTTTGAGATAAAAATAAAGCCACATTTAATAAAATTGAACATTTGTTTTCTTTTATTTTTGCAGATGTACTTTTGGGTTTGAATACTAGAAGCAGGATTGCTGAATCAGAGTAACTGTGTATTTAGTGCTGTTCAATGTTGCCAAATTCTCTTCCACACAGACTGTACCATTTTTTATTTTCAGTATTTATGTAGGAGAAGCAAGCATTCCCCTCAAATTTGCCATCAGAATAAGTCATCAAAATTGCCCTATCAGTGCAGTTGTTTCTTCTCTTTGAGGGAGAGGGAGTGTGCATTCAGAGCTCAAGGGTCATGGACATTCATTATACTCTACTTATGTCATATCTCTTACAATTTTCTCAGCGAGTTGTTGGTCTTTTTCTGTCCATTTTAGCAGGTTTTAAAATAATACATTATTGATATTAACCCTTTTTATTTTTAAATCTTTATCATTGTCTTTTCAGTTTGCTTTTGGGGGAGAAGGCTTGTAAAATGTTTTATTAGTATTTACAAGTGACACATTTTGTAGTTTGGTTAGGAAACCATTGTCAGATTTTGTACTATTTTAATCCTTGTTCTAGTCAATTTATTTAAAGACAAACTTTTTCCTTCTTTTTCTATCTTCTGAAATACATTAAGCAATATTACTTCTAGCTGCTTTTTACAGTTTGGTAAAATTTCCATATGAAATTTTTGGGGGTTATCACAAATTTCTTTCTCGTTTGTCTTTCTTCCTTTTATATATATTGGTCAGATTAGTCTTCCTACTTCGATGATGGTTGTTTTGCTAAGTTACATTTTCCATGAACAATCTCTAGCATCTAGATTTTCAAATTCATTTGAATATATTTGTACAGAAAGGCTTCTTTTATTTTGTTTTAATTCATTTGTTTAAAACACCTTTTTCTCTTTGTCATTTTTTAGTGTGTATTTGAGCTTTCTCTCTTGTGTGGATTAAGTAGTGAGGTATTTGGCTGATTCAGTGATCTTTCAAAGAACCGGCATTTGTTTCATTCATTAGTTTTCAATAATTCCTGAGTAATTGCTTCTTTATCTTTTATTTCCTTCTGTGTTCCTTTAGTCTATTTTGTTCTTTTCCTAGATTTTTGAGTTAGAAGCTTATTCTTTATAATAGTGGCCCAGTGAACAGATTCATGCACATTGAAAAGAAATTAATTAGAAGAAATATTTTAATATTGTTATTCTCCCTTTATAATAGATGTGTCAAAGATGAAATGAAATTAGTAAACTGTATATGAAATAATGTATAAATTCATTAATAAATAAACAATAACAATAATAAAGACATTATATAAAAACAACAAAAACATGATATAAAAAGCAACATTGATAAAAACAATGACTGAAAAATTGATTAAACTTATTCTATATCTCCCTGTATACCACATTAAGAGTAAAAACACTTTCAGAGTGCTTGACTAATTGACCTTGTGATGAAGTATTTACAACTTTAATATTACATGCTCTTTGAACTTGATAGAAAGCAACATTTAATTGACCATGTCCAAAAACGGGTTCAGGTAGGAATATTCCTACTCTGTCTAGAGTTTGTCCTTGTGATTTATCAATAGTCATCGCAAATGCTGGCATTACAGGAAACTGTCTTCGAATTAATTTAAATGGAAGGCCAATGTCAGATGGGGAAAAATCCATTCTTGGAATCAGAACAACATCTCCTTCCACAGATCCTGTTCATACTTCAGCTTCGAGAAACACAAGGGTGCAATTGGCCCCAGCAAGAGCTTTATATGTATAGTGCATGTGCAAGTCAACATTTATTTTACATTGCAGTGGGTGTCATATGTCCTGGCCGGTCAGTTGGATGGTCGGATGGACATACAGTTGATCACCTACAGTTGGTCACTTAGCTTATATATATAAATTTTATTGTTCTAAATATTCAATGCTGCAGTCTTGCCTTGAGTATACTACGAGTGGTCTACGGACTTTATAGTGACATGTTTTTATTATCATTGCTTTATTAGCACGTCTCCATTGATCCAGTTGATCCAAATGTATTTTAATAGTGAAATTATTTTATTTTTAGTCCCCAAGTGCATAGACATGTGTGTTTGATTATTGTAACTGATTCCTAGTTTTATTGCATTGTGGTCAGGGTATACAATTCATATGATTTTTATTTTTCAAAATTTATTGATTATTTATGGCTTATTGGAGAGGTTAATTTCATGAATGCTCTGTGTACACTTGGGAATTATATGTAGGGGTAGGTTCAATCCCTGTTTAGGGTGCATGCAAGAGGCAGCCAATTGTGAAAAGGAAAACCCCACAGAGCTGCTGGAGCCCAGGGAATCTAGACCTGAGACCACAGGCACAGGGGGCTGCACCCAAAAGACACCCTGAAAAATGGCCCAAGTGGCATGGTGCTGGGAGGGGAGAGAGGGGAGAAACACGCAATTTTGTGTTTGTTTTGTCTTTGCTTTTATTTGCTAAACCCATAATATAGGACTTTCAGCTGTAAAAACTCACTCAAGGCTCCAGTGCAGGGAGAGGCACAGATTTGTGGAGACTGAGGAGAGGCTAGGAAGGGAGGCAGGGCAGCAAGACATGCCCAAGATTCTTCCTAACCCTCTAAACACAAGCGGCCATTTCTCCCCAGAAGAGCTAGCCCCTCCCAGTGGCCTCAAAGCAGGGAATATAGCCTGCCACGCCCTGCCTTCTTTCAGCCCAGTCCTGTGGAGACAGACACAAGCAAAGGAGCAGTGGATCACCAGACAGTGTCGGACAGTGGTCAGCACCTAAATACCTAACAGGGAGTCTAGAATTGACAGACAGAACAGAAGAGTGGGGTCCTAAACCAGCCTGCATGGGGCATTAAAATGCAGCTGAAGTGAACACTTCACTTTTAAATTTTGTTAAATTTTCTTTTTACTTTTTTAATATTATATTTATTTTATTTTTATTTTATTTTATTTTCTTCTTTTTTTGTTTTTTCCCTTCACCTTTATCTTCCTCACTTTTTCCTTTTTCATCCTCTTTTTCTTCTCCTTTCCCTGATTTAGCTTTTCCCTTGTCTTTTTTTTTTTTTTTTTTACCTTTTGTTAAAAAGTGATCTTTGTTATCTGCTTTATTGATGTATTATTACTATTGTAGTCTCTGTTGGCTTATTTAAATATCTAATTTCCTCCTCTCTGCTTTACTCCATTTCCCCTTCTCTTTTCTTATTCTTCACAAATCTTTTTTTCTTTTTTAAAAAAATTTCCTCTCCTCTTTCTCCTTTCTATTCCTATTTTTTTAAGTTTCACCTCCTAAATTCAAGACTATCTGCTCTTTCTTCTATTCTCCTTTTCAATAAATAAATAAATACTTTTATTTTTTATTTTTATCTCTTATCTACACATTCTCTTTCTCCTTCCTCTATATTAATAGGTCCTTCCCCTATTTATTCAATTCCTTAACCTTATTTTCTGTATTTAAGTTCTGCCTCTAACAGATTCTGCACAGCCCCCTTCTTCTGGGTGTTTTTTGTTTGCTATTTTTGGTTTATTTGTTTGTTTTGTCATGTTGTCTCCCCATATTCATTCTTTTTCTTTTCTTTTCTTTTTATCTTTCTCACTATAATTTTTGTTCCTTTTCTCTCTCCTAATTCTCTTTTCTCTGGTGGTCACTTATATTGGGGTTATAGCTGTCTTGTCTTCTGTTCTTTTGTGTATGTCTTATGTTGTATTTTGTGCTCTTTGGTTAGCACCTTCACAACAGTTGGCACAATGAGGTAGAGAGTGAGCCACATAAACAGACAACCTGAGAGAAAACTATACCCACGAATGGGATAATAACATTCAAGATTCAACTACATCAAGAGAACCCAAATATCTTAAGTAGGTGGAATCCATTGAATACCCAGCCCAGAAGATCTGAGATACTGAACCACTGTGTCCCACAAAACATCAACTACATAAGAAAAATTCAAAAATTCTGGGTGGCATAGCTGTTTGATCTAACACATACAAATAATTACAAAGGAACAACAAAAATGTAGAGACAAAGAGAAAAAAAAACCCATATGAAAGAAAATGAGAAATCACCAGAAAAGGGGATAAATGAAATAGAGGCAAGCAATATGTCAGGTTATAAGGATACAAAGAAGGCTGAATGGGAAATTAACTGACATGTATAACAATCAAGATGAAATGAAGAATGACATAGTTTCAATAAAGCACACAATGGAAGATTTCAACACTAGACTAGAAGAGGCTGAGGACCGAATCAGCAACTTAGAAGACAAGGTAGAAAAAACAACCACAATCAGAGCATCAATGAAAACAAACAAACAAAAAATACTTAAAAAGCAGGGGGAGACTCTAGGGGGGCCTTGGGACAACACAAAACAAAACAACATCTGCATAATAGGTGTACCAGAAGGAGAGGAAGCTGAGCAAGGAATAGAAAATCTGTTTGAAGAAATAATGCCCCCAAAAGTCCCTGAGTTTGGGAAGAAAAATGTCACATAAGTATAAGAAGCACACAGAGTCCCAGACAAGATGAACCCAAAAAGACCGACACCAAGACATATCCTAATCAAATTGGCAAACATCAATGACAAAGAAAGAATCTTAAAGGCGGCCAGAGAGAGAGACAGAAATTCACCTACAAAGGGCACCCTATTAGACTATCAACTAATTTCTCAACTGAAACACATCAGGCCAGGAGGGAATGAAATGAAGTAGAAGTATACAAAGTGATGCAAAACAAGGTACCGAATTCAAGAATACTCTATCCAACAAGACTATCATTCAAAATAGAAGGGGAAATTAGGAGCTTCAGAGAAAAAAAAAAGTAAGGAAGATTATTACTATCAAATCAGCAATGCATAAAATGCTAAAGGGACTGATGAAAAAAATGAAACAGAAAGGGAAGATGAAACACAGGCATAAATAATATGGCAACAAACAAGTACCTGCAATAATAACCTAAATGTAAATGGATTAAATGCTTTAATCAAATGACATTGGGTAGTAGAATGGATAAGAAAATATGACCCATATATATGCTATTTACAAGTGACACACCTCAGAACAAAGCACTCATAGAAACTGAAGGTGAAGGGATGGAAAAACAATTTTTTCAGGCAAATAGAAGTAAAAAAAACCCTGGGGTAGCAATACTTTTATCTGAAAACACTGTCCTCAAATGAAGGCCATGACATGTGATAAGGAAGGCCGCTTCATAATACTAAAGGTATTGATTCAACAAGAAGATATAAGTCTGGACTACATATATGCATCTAGTGCAGGACACCCAAATACATAAAAAAAACCTCCCAGAAGATATCAAGGGAGAGATCAATAGCAATCACAGTAGAGAATTTTAATATCCCATTGACAACACTGGATAAATCCTCTAGACAAAAAATCAGCAAAGAAACAGCAATCCTAAATGACTCATTGGATCTGATGGAATTAATTGACATTTTCAGAACATTTCACCCAAAAGCTAAGGAATATACATTCTTCTCAAGTGCACATGGGAAATTTGCAAAGATAGACCACATATTAGGACACAGGTTAAGTCACTATAAATTCAAAAAGCTTGAAATCATATCAAGCATCTTCTCAGATCACAATGGCATAAAATTAGATATCAACTACAATGAAAGAAGTACAAAACAATCAAACACATGGAGACTAAATAGCATGTTATTAAATAACAAATGGGTTACCAAAGAGATCAAAGAAGACATAAAAACATTCTGGAAACAAATGAAAATGAAAACACAATAATCCAAAATCTATGGGACACAATGAAAGCAATCCCGAGAGAGAACTTCATACCACTAAGGCCTACCTCAAACACACACACACACAAAAACCTGGTAATAAGTTATCTCACACAGAAACTGAAAGAACTAGAAAGAGAGTAACAAGAAAAGCCCAGAGTAAGTAGAAGGAAGGAAATAATAAAGATCAGAGCAGAAATAAATGACATGGAGATGAAAGAAAACAAAACACCATACGAAAGATCAATAGAACCAAGATCTGGTTCTTTGAAAGAATAAACTAGATTGATGAACCTCTATCCAAGTTCACCAAGAAATAAAGAGGACCCAAATAAACAAAATCAGAAATGAAAGAGGTTAAGTAACAACCAACCCACAGAAATACAAAGGATTATAAAAGATCCTACAAACAACTCTACCCCAAAACTGGACAACGTAGACAGAATGGACATATTCCTAAAAAAATACAATCTTCCAAAACTCAATCAGAAAAAGTCAGAAAACCTGAATAGGCAGACAACTACCAATAAAATTGAAGTAGTAATCAAAAATCTTCCTGCAAACAAAACCCCTGGTCCAGACAGCTTTACAGAAGAGTTCTACCAAACATTCAAAGAACTTAAACCTATTCTCCTCAGACTATTCCAAAAAATTCAAAAGGAAGGCACACTTCCAAGCTCTTTGTATGCAGCCAGCATTACTCTAATTTCAAAACCAGATAAAGATACTAAAAAGAAAGAGAATTACAGGCCAATATCCTTGATGAACATAGATACTAAAATTCTTAACAAAATATTAACAAATCACATCCAGCAATACATTTAAAAGATCATACACCATGATCAAGTGGGATTTCATCTGGGGATGCAAGGCTAGTACATCATATAAACTGATGTGAAAGACAAAAAGCACATGATTATGTCATTTGATGCAGAAAAAGCATTTGACAAAATCCAACACCCTTTTTTTGATAAAAACTCTCAGCAAAGTGGGAATAAAGGGATCATATCTTAACATAATAAAAGCCTTACAGGACAAACCCTATAGCCAACATCATACTCAATGGGCAAAAACTAAACACATTTCCCCTGAGAATGAGAACAAGACAGGGATGCCCACTTTCAGCACTCCTGTTTGATATAGTACTGGAAGTGCTAGCCATAGCAATCAGACAAGGAGGAAAAATAAAAGGTATCCAAACTGGGAAAGAAGAAGTAAAACTGTCATTATTCATAGATGACATGATATTGTACATAGAAAACCCTAAAGACTCTATCAAAAAACTAGATTTAATAAATGAATTGGCAACATAGCAAGATACAAAGTTAACACCCAGAGATCTATGGCTTTTTTATACACCAATAATGAACTCACAGAAAACAAAAATAAAAACAAACAAAAAACGTTTAACATTGCAACAAAAAAAGTAAGATACCTAGAAATAAACTTAACCAAGGTGATAAAAGACCTTTACTCAGAAAGCTATTGGGCATTGAAAAAAGAGATAGAGGAAGATACAAACAAGTGGAAGAATATAACATGTTCATAGATTGGTGAATCCACATCATTAAAATGTCAATACTACCAAAGCAATCTATAGATTCAATGGAATCCCAATTAAAATACCAATGGCATAGTTCACAGACCTAGAACAAACCCTCTAAAAATTTATATGGAATAAAAAAGACCCCGAATAGCCACATCAATCCTGAGAAAGAAGAACAAAGTTTGAGGGTTACAATACCCAGATATCAAGCTATATTACAAAGCCACTGTTCTCAAAATGGCCTGGTACTGGCACAAGAACAGACGTAGACCAATTGAACAGAACAGAGGACCCAGAAATCAACCCAAGACATTATGCTCAATTAATATTTGACAATTGAGGCAAGAGCATACAATGGAGTCAAGACCGTCTCTTCAATAAATGGTGTTGGGGAAATTAGACAGATACATGCAAAAAAATGATACTAGACCACCAACGTACACCATACATAAAAATAAACTGCAAATGGATAAAAGATTTAAATGTTAGATGGGAAACCATAAAAATCTTAGAAGAATCCATAGGCAGCTTAATATCAGTCATATGTCATAGTAATATCTTTACCAATACATCTCCTAGTACAATGAAAACTAAGGAGAAAATAAACAAATGATGCTACATAAAAATAAAAAGCTTCTGCACAGCAAAAGAAGCCATCAACAAAACAACAGGAGAACCCACTTCATTGGAGAACACATTTGGCCAAGGTTACATCCGATAAGGGTTTAATCTCCATAATTCATAGGGAACTCATAAAACTTAACAAAAGGAAGATAAACAACCCAATCAAAAAATGGGCAAAAAGCCTAAATAGACACTTTTCAAAAGTGGACATATGGAAGGCCAAGATACATATGAAAACATGCTCAAAGTCACTAATCATCCAAAAGATGCAAATTGAAAGGACAATGAGGTACCATTTCACATCTGTTAGAATGGCTATCATCAACAAATCAACCAATGACAAGTGCTGGTGAAGATCTAGAGAAAAAGGAACTCTCATGCACTGCTGGTGGGAATGCAGACAGGTGCAGCCACTGTGGAGAACAGTCTGGAGTTTCCTCAACTAATTAAAAGTGGAACTCCCATTTGACCCAGTAATCCCACTTCTAGGAATATATGCCAAGAAATCAGAAACACCAATCAGAAAGAATATATGCACCCCTATGTTCATAGCAGCACTATTTACAATAGCTAAGATTTGGAAACAACCTAAGTGCCCATCATCAGACGAATGGATTAGAAAACTGTGGTGCATCTACAAAATGGAATAGTACACTGCTATAAAAAAGAAGGAATTCTTACCATTTGCAATAACATGGATGGATCTGGAGAGAATTATGCTAAGTGAAATAAGCCAGCCAGAGCAATATAAGTATCACATGATCTCAATTTATTGTAGAATATAATGAACAATGTAAACTGATGAACACAAATAGATTCAGAGATATAGAAGTATGGAACAGATTGCCAAACTTCAGAGAGAATTCAGGAGAGGGGGGCGGGAGTAAGGGATCAATCAAAGGACTTATATCCAGGTATATGAGCATGACCAATGGACACAGACAATAGGAGGGTGGGGGATTGTGCTGGTGGTAGGAGTGGTTGGGGAGAAGTCAATGGTGGGTGGGGGAGTGGAAGGAGACATATGTAATACTTTCAACAATAAAGAATTTGAAAAAATAAGTTTTTTGCATAATTAATTGAACTAATAATATTGTTTATTTTTTTTCAAGTAAGAAGTTGAGATTTTTGGTAAACAAATAGGTTGATGACCAGCAGTAGTGAAAACAGTGCTCAAGTCAAGTAGTACTACAGGCTAGAGGAATAAAGGAAGAAACAAAAATGGAGAGGGAGAAGGATGTAGAAGAGATAAAGACAGTTCTGGAGTTTTTATTTTAAATCCTCACTGAGGACATTTTTTCCATTGATCTTTTAGAGAGAGAGTGGAAGCAGGTTGCCTCTCACACATGCCCCTAGCAGGGATAGAACCTGTGACTGAGGTATGTGCCCTTGATTGGGAATCAAACCCACAGCCTGTCTGCAGGCTGACACTCTAATCCCTGAACAAAACTGGCCAGTTTTGGATTTTAATCCTGCACACAAGACACAGAATTGTATCTTATTTAAATGAATGGGTGGTGCCCAGTACAATTTTGGTAATCAGTGCATGTTTATTAATAATTATTGCAACTAACACAATAATTTAAACACAGTAAGAGAAATAATCAAGGATGAAAAAAAGGGTTAGCAAGTTATCTTAATACAAAATAGCTGCATTTCCCTTGGTCCTCCCTCTTATAATTCTAAAACGCTGGACATAACACCAAAAACCAGCACAGAAAGACTGGCAGGTGGAAAGAGGACAAGCTGCCCTGGCACCTTCAGCCTTGAGGAACAACATGCCCGAGCTCCCTGGCTTTCTCTGTTGCGCCCACATATCCTGGACAGGGAGTGTAGGAGCAGCCAACCACAACTGCCAGTCGTCACTGACCAAAACCGGCCCAGCAGAAGCCTGGTCCCCCTAGATGAAGGACAGAGAAGAAGGCGGCTTAACAACATAAACCTTTTGGCAATATTCTCCTTCGGTTTCAAACACCAATAGAAAAACTACACGGTAAATAGATGCTCTTACTCATTGTGAGTAGTGTCTGCAGGGTCTGGCTGTGAGTGGAAACAGCCAGGTGGTGTGAGGAGGGAATTATTCTAAGTAGAACTAGTACTGCTTGACTTTATTTCTCATGCAATTTCACTCCTAAGCTCATTTCCTGTTAACATGATTTAAAACAGAAAAGTATAAAGAGGAGAGTTTAGGAAGGAGAGCTTAACGGGATGGAGACATTGAGAACTATGGAAATCTTAAGGTTTTTGAAGGTGTGCTGGAAGTGAATTTTAGATCATCTGATCAACAGTGAAGAAGCCATTAGGACTCTGAGCAAGAAAGAGGTGAAAGAGATGCACAGTTTATACCATAAATGTGGAAAGGAGGATGTTCAGTTAAGAGAGAACTTTCAGTGGTGTTGCAGCAGACGATTTAAAGAGATTGAGTTGATGAGTTGCTCATATGTGCAAAAGCCTCTGGGACCCTCCTCAGCTACAATCTGCATTGACCTTCACATCCAGGCCACATTTGAATGAACCTCAGAACAAATTTCTTTCAATTTTGGACTCTTCTGGAGAGTGGGTGAAGAGTATTATTATTCAAGGCAAGACTTTCAAAGAACAAAATATAGGTGTATCTTCAAGAGGTTTGGAATAAGTACTGAGATGATTTGAGAGAGTGGAGACATCAGAGCAGTGGTGCAGGCTCAAGGGCCTGAAGGCCGAATACATACACTGACTTTTGTGCACAACTTGCTGACTGTGTCTGATTCGTGGTTGATATAAGGGTCAAAAAGTCTAATCAAATTTGTGCTGTTCTATTATACACTCAGATGGAGGAGCTTCCCTCCGCTGGCATTTGAAATCCATATGGAAGCACACCATCAGCAAATTCCCTTGTCATCTGTCCTCTCTCCTCTCCTGCCTTTGCCCCTAAATGCCATGTGGGTGGTTTTCTTATATTTTAATGGACAGATACAAAGCTGGGGGTTGGACACTTATTACTGTGTGAAATTATAACCTGCCTTCATCTGCATTCAGAAATCACAAAGGGAAATAAAAAAGCTATGCCTGAATAATCCAGATGTTGATGAATACAAAGGCCCAGAATGCCCTTCCATCCTTCAAAAACATTCCACTGCACAACCTACAATCTAAATTAAGACCAGAGGCAGGAATGAGCTCAACAACACTACATTCCTACAGTGCTCAGAAGGACAAGATCCAATTACATTATATACTCTTATTCAAAATATAGAATACATCAAAAATAAACTTCATATTTTTGCAGGATCAGAAATCTCTTTCAAAAAAATAAAGCTCTTGTTTGTAGCAAATATGTTTGTTTTGTTTATGTTGCCTAATAATTCCCAATCTAGAGGAGAAGTTAATATCCTTTAAGTAAAGACTAATATCTTTCTATGGAAGTGCCTTTCTCTTTTTCTTTTCTTTTCTTTCTTTTTTTTTTTCTTTTGACCCATCTGGTTTGTCAGAAAAGTCTCCTACCTCTGATATTTATACAATATCATGCAAATGTCAAAATCTGAATGTCATCTTCAAAGACCCTTTTATGTCAGGCAACCCCTTTATAGGGAAAAAATAAACAATTTTATGTATGCATGCTTGATGCCAGTCCAATTAATAAAAGCCTTTTTTGCTATGCTTGGCTACAAGCAAGTTTCTCTTTTGAAAATGAACAGAGGGAGAATGAGATAAAAGGTCTGTATTGTTTCCTTGCAAATTTTACAGTTTCATTTTTAATTTGTGTTTGGATGTGAGGATCTTGGTGCAGATGGTGTGATAGTCCACAGTATGTTCTGAGAACCTGAAATGATAACAAAGATATGCAAATTGAGAGGGTGCTTTGGATAAAAGCCAAGATATCCAATTTCACAATAGCTGAAAACAAATTGATGTGCCCAGCACACTATTCAGAGGAGCACTAGGAAATGTAACAGTGCCAAAACAAATTATACTAATGACCTCAGCCGTTAGTTGCATTCTATTGGCCAGCTTCATGTTGGTTACATTTGTCTGCACTGGCACTTCATTTACTGCACAAAACAACTTTTCTAAAAAATACAAACCAAAACAAAACCAAGAGGAAAAAAATCAATCCTCATAATTGAAAAAATACTATACAACTACTTTTGCATCTCAGAAATATTTAGTAATATTTAATGTATCAAAAAGTTAAAAATACAAACAATAAAAATTTAAGGAAAATGTCTAAAGTTTATCATTTTAGGAGACTATATAAGTTCACATTACTTCATTGGGAAGTTTAGTCAAAATGACTAAACCAAAATGACTTTCAACAATTTTATGTGGATCAAGGCATATTTTAATAGATAATTTTCTAATTTCCATGTTTCAGAGCATAAAATGTGCTATTCCAGACAACAGGAGCAAAGAAAAGAACTAAACAAGGAAGGGAGGAAAGAAAAAATACCTTGTTATAAAAATTGAAACTCATGATTATAAAATCTAATTCATAATGTACTATATGCAATTATAAGTATATATACAATTATTTAGCATTATTTTGTACTTGAAGTTAAATAAAAATACTGGATAGTGCTATTTAGAAGTTCTTTTTCTACCTTCTCTGATATTGGAAAACTGTTCAATAGTTGCTGAAATCTAACATTCAATAAAATGTTGTAAATAAGAATGATATTTAATCTTAAGTCCTACTTAAATATATAATTCAAGACTGATGGAAGATGCTGACTTACATTAGATCAGGGGTCCTCAAACTTTTTAAACAGGGGCCCAGTTCACTGTCCCTCAGACCATTGGAGGGCCAGAGTATAGTTTAAAAAAAAACTATGAACAAATTCCTATGCACACTGCACATATCTTATTTTGAAGTAAAAAAACAAAACAGGAACAAATACAATATCTGTATTTGCATGTGGCCCGCAGGCCGTAGTTTCAGGACCCCTGCATTAGATGTTTATTAACACAGATACTTTTTTAAATTTTATTTTAAACTTTAAGACTCCAAGAACCCTGAAGTTCTTCTTTTTATCAATTTTTAAAATGTATCTTTATTGTTGAAAGTATTATAGATGTCCCCTTACAGGCCCCTCCACCCTGCTCTGCCCCCCTCCCCAGGCCTTCACTACACTGTTTTACAGAAGAACATAAAATTTTCTCTTTTTTTGGACAATTACCTTCTGACCTTTCATTAAAAGTAAAAAATAAGCAAACCAAATACAAACATAAATTGTAGTGGAAGCAGTTAGACTTTTGAAATCAATAAAAAATTTATATAAATAAACTGCTACTCTATTGATTTTTCCATTGTTTAACTTTTTTGCAAAAAAAATTATATTCAGTTTACAGCTCCAAACCCTAGTTTCTTAAAAATTGATTGCACCTTATTGCTCAAAAATTAGTTAGTCAAATGCAAAAGCCATGCAAAATAGGTGAATAGATATCAAGATTATGAAAACATTATGATTTGCTGCTCATTGTGAGAGTGTAAAATGTGAGGAAACATTGAACACAGGACTCTACATTTCTCATCACATTTTAATAGTTTCTATTTAAAATACATTTTAAAAAAAGATCTCATTCTCTTACAAGAAGATAGCGTGTAGTCACAGTAGGGCAGATAATAGTAGAAAAGGGCACAGTCATAGTCAAATGCACAATACCTAATAGATTTGACCGCCAATTTAAATGTAACATTTATTTAAAAATTAGAAATCATTTTTAATTTTAGGATATTATTTTTGTTCCAGAATTATTATGTTCACATTCCTGTCTTTTTAATGTTTGTTTTCAAATTATTTCTGATTTGAAAATTGTAAAAAGAGAGATGACAGGAAATGAAAATCTCTTTTCTACAATAAACAGGCAAAGGTGAATAGTGCTCTCCTTCTCATTACACCCACTGTGCCTTTTAATGCTGTTGCAAGGTCAACGGGGCCTTGGCAAAATAATGCAAGTTTGGCAATTCCAAGTTCAGTTGTGTAAAGAGCGACAAGGTAGTGCATCACTGTTTTCAGGGTACAGATAGGAGTAGTATCTATGTGGGATGTCTTGCAGCAAGGAGCTGGAAGGCTGGGTATGTAATCACACAGTAGTGTGTCAAAAAAAATCTCTTCCCATCACAAGAGTAGTTCTGGAGAGAAGTACTCTTGAAGTATGTTAGGCAAATATGAAAGAAGTCCCTATCTGCAACAAAAAAAAACAGTTCTTACTAGCTCTTTCACCTAAGAAACACCAAAATGCAGGTTTCTGATAAGCCCCCAAGTGACCCCGAGTCTAGGGGGGAAATGCTCTAACCAGAAGATCTTGGAGCTGTCCGTCAATTTCTAAGACACACGGAAACCCTGAGCAGTGAGGCAGTGCACTCTCCGTCTTCATGCATAATCCAGTCCACATAGGCGAAGTAGTATGTAAAGTGAATTTTAATTGGCTATAATTGTCATTTCATTTAGTAAAGTATTGTCTGGAGACCAGGAGATCAATTAGCACTCTATGGACTCCCTTACTTATGAAAATATGCGTAGAGAGAGGCAGTGTGCTCAAGTCGTAGATATACTTTAATTAAGAATATAGACAGTAAATTAAACACTTTTAAAGTATCAATTAATTGCTATTTAGGTGGGTTTCGATTAGCAACCTGGTAAATTAAAAATCACTGTCTTTGCTTTAAATTAACTAAAGAAAATGTTTGGCCATATTTTTTAGTCAAGCCATTTACTTGCTATGCCGTAAGAAAACTTTCAGAATTAAACAAAAAATAAACAAACAAAAAATCACCAGAGGTGTCTGAAATAGTAAATTTTTTCTCCTTTAATTTTTAGCTTCTATAAGGATGCATTGCATGAAAACATGAGAAAACAATATTAAGCCAAAAGTCTCCCCTAAAGATCTCTTTCATATGTCCTTCATTTCCTCAGAATTAATGGATGTTCAGGCATCAATAAGGTAGGAAAAAAGATGATTGATGTATTTCGTTTTATTATTAAATTGTTGGTAACCACGGCAGCTTTTTCCATGGGGATGAAGAGGGACCTGTCCCTTTTTAACCACTTGCTCTGAATGACTTTTATACCCACTATCAGTGAGAAGGGAGGATGAATGTCACCTCTCTTCTCTTCCTCCTCCTGCTGATGTCTACTCCCTCCCTTGATTGACAGCTACTAATAACCTTCCTGCCCTAAGTGCCATGGAGACACTTTATTAGGACAAACAGCCAAGGAAATCTAGGAAGGGAGCCAAGTCGGCAGTGAGTTATTATCGGGCTTGTATTTATCTCAGCTTTGTAATTTTTTTCAGTGATATGCAAATCCCGAAATAGATCTTCTGCTGTTGAAGGACAGGTCCCTCTGTTAATTGATCCACTGAGACTCACTCTCCCCTCTTCCAGCTCCCAGCCAGGGAAGCTGCTACATGAAAGCCGCTCAGAGGCGCACAGGCCAGAAATTCTCCACACACGCCTTCCACTAGAACCTCCACCGACAGTGAATTCGTGTTCCCTAAAAACACGCTCCCTTCTCGATATATCTGCACAGCAGATCAAACCAGTGTGTTTATTTGTTTATTAGTTTTGTATAAAATACTATTTCAAATTATAACCAGATGTGATTTCAGATGGGATTTATGTTTTCTGTTGAGATACACTGAGCGCATATATATTGTAAATGTATTAAAACTAATTCAGGGAGAATCCACATTTATTTTTTCAGGTGGAGAGAGAATTGTAAAGCAGGCCATGAAGTAGAGAAATCTGTTTCCTCAGAGCAGCCGCTTCTCTGTAAGGTAAAACGCAGCTGTCTGCCCCACATTTTCATGGTAAGAGCAGTTGGCATTTATTTTGTTTCTTGATAATCATTGCATGTGTGTGTATGTGTGTGTGTGTGTACATGCTCTTCTCAAGAAGTTTACCAATAGAACATTAACAGTAATAAGTCTATATATACTTACATTGCCTTGATAGCTTACTTGACACTTAAAGTGGACATACGACACGTAAAAAGCAGTATTGGAACAAATATAAATAAAATTGTGGCCTAAAAATCTAAATATTAATTGGTATTCTGCCCAGAATCTATGGCATTAAAGGAAATATGGACACAGACTCAGAGACCGATTTTGGGGATGACACTGTGTTATCCTTTGCAATATAAAATAAAAGTGTGCAGGATTGCTCCATAAAGTATCATTCTAAGATAAAATATAAAAACAATACAAACTAACCAATATCTTTATACTTTATCGTGTAGTAATTTTTCCTAAGGTGTGGTCAGATAAGTTTGGGCAACAGGCCACGTGTTTGGAGATTCATAGTGCATTTGGCATATTAGATGTGTTGCGAAGTCTATGGACAACTACACTGTAGCTATGATCTCCTAAGCCCCCCTGTGCCTGGACCACTTTTATCAAGTGTTATCTCCCAGCATTCCCTTGGATCAATAGAGAGCATACCCCACAAATGCAGCACTTTACTGCCTAGACATTCTTATTCACATAGGAAGCTATAACATGCTCCTGACATGCAATTGCTTACTTATAAGCTGTGTCTCCTGCCACACTGACGTCAGACCCCCTGCACCCCAGGGAGGTTTCGCTTGTGATAGTTCAGGACACCCCTTCAGGCTGCAGGCCTGACTCCATGGCCCAGCTCCTCCGCGCGGCTCTCTCAAGCTGCTGTTCCCCAGAGCAGCCTTTCTCCTGTGCCGAGGATGACTTCGTCCCTCAGGGAACGTCTGATATGTGACAATATCTGAGTTCATCTTTGGTGTCACAACCTGGTAGCGAGGTGCGACTGGCATCCAGTGTGTAAAGACCAGAGGCTGCTCAACACCCTCCCACGCCTGGGAGCAACCCCACGGGGAAGCCCGAAGGCCCGGTGCCGACCTTGAGAGCCAGCCCTAGAGACTCAGCCTCATCCTCCCTGGAGGAGAAGCGCCCCGGGAGGGTTCCTGCTGGGGCAGCTCCCCCACGCCCGCTGCTTTCTGTGCTCAGCCCCAGCCCGGCCCGGCCCCAGCCCCAGCCCCAGCCCCAGCCCCCGCGGCTGGAACCTTAGATGGGACTGTGCCTGAAACATGCCCCTCTCTGCAATAAGAATGCGCGCTTCCCTGTGCAGTACAGAACTTAGCTTTTCTAGTTTCAATAATGTATGCTTTAATATTGGCTAACGGTATCTGCTTTGCAATATTTTTTCTCTTAGACTTATAGAAACTCCTAGTGAATCCCAACTGTACTCACCGAAGAATGGTATCTTTGACCACAGAAATCCCTCAGCCTGTCAAAGGTGCGCTGACCTGGGTACACTCCCTTCCACAAGCGCGGCTGGCAGGGAAGTCCTCAGACCTGGGTTCATTGCTGGTCCATGCCCGCCTTCCCTCTGCAGCATGACTGTCTGCGATGAGACTTACTCTGCTGTGGGGTGACTCATATTCCTGAGAACTGCTACTTACCAAGGAGCCATCTGACTAGACCTGTTTTAGACATTCTCTAACTTTATTTAAAAGTAAATAATAAAAGGGTTTTTATGGTTATAAACCTATTTCTTTAATAACCAACTGTCATTTGGGAATGCCGGACATTGGGCAAGTAGTTGTTGTTGCTGTTTTAATCAGTAATATTTTCTTTTCTTAAACCTGTTTTGCTTATCAGCAGCAAGAATTTTTTCACACATTCTCATGTCTTTTGTCATAAAAAGAGGAATTATAACCACTTAAATTGAACAGCAGTAAGAGCCAGGAGGACTATCTTCAGATTCTTCCAGCTCCCAAATGAATGAACTAATATGGCCCACACAGTACAAATTTATATTCTAATCAATTGACCAAATGACACAGTATTTTCTTAAAAAAATTTTTGAACCAAAGAAAAAAAAATACCCTAATTATGATGGTACTAAAAATACAAAGAAAAATAACATGGTTCAGATCCTTTGGAATTTCATAAACACACACTCGCAACACTTTGTAAGCAATATAGCAAATTCCACATAGCTGCATAATATTCTGTTACTAGTCTCAAAAATGGCAAATGGAGCTTCAGTAGCCTGCCTGTTTGACAGAAATAACAATTCAGTACTCAAAAGGAAATATTCTAAACTTCATTGTAATTGATAAATTCTACAAATGCTCATTAAACTTCCAGATGTCTCAAGAACTACAATATACGTACTGGAGTTCATCGACAATTGCAACACTATATTCATTGCCTTACAATTTTATGAGCTGATGGAATCCCCGTTTTAGCATCACCAGGATCTGTTCGTGGGAAATTCCTTAATCTGTCCTTGGAATAAAAAGGAATGAGATTCTGATCTGGCCCATAGGGTGTTTTTACGCATAGAGCACAGACATCGTTTCTGAGAGGGATGCCTAGTGTTGTGCTGGCATAATCGAATATGCAAACGGTTACTACTAGGCTTGCAGTGGTTCTCAACCTTCCTAACGCCGCGACCCTTTAATACAGTTCCTCATGTTGTGGTGACCCCCAACCATAAAATTATTTTCGTTGCTATTTCATAACTGTAGTGTTGCTACTGTTATGAATCATAATGTAAATATCTGATATGCAGGATGTATTTTCATTGTCCGCGACCCACAGGTTGAGAACCGCTGCTTATAGTGACAACTAGAAGGAAGCGCAAATGTAACATCTTTAACTGCGAAACCTCCCAAATCCGCAGAGAATAGATTCAACTGGACTGTCAACCTGTCATAACCTGCAAGGAACTAAGCACATAACTAAAGTGAGGGCAAGTTCCCGGGTCTTAGAGCACTTGGTATAAAGCATTACTGGCTATATTTGGGCCCAAAATTTATTCCTGAGTTTTAGTGCTTGCAGAAGATGACACAGTGATAATGAATGGTTTATAATCGCCATTTGTCTACCCCCCAACACGCCATGAAGATCATTTATATGGTGAAGAAACACACTGGGGACTATCACCTCGGTTCCTAACAGAAGCACGTGCCTCTTCCACTGCCCATGCATTTCTCTGCCACAAAGAGTGGTCTCAGGGCCTCTCACGTCCTCCTATAAAGTAGAAGCCCAAGTAAAAAAAGAGCTATCACCGGGGAGGTAGCAATAAGCACTTTGAGTTCTCCCTTGGGTAAGAAGCAACAGGACTGATTGGCTTTAAAAGGATAGGATGTTTAGTGGTGGAACTGGAATGGGGTAAGAATGCGTTAATCTGTGTCTGTTGCTGGGTGAATGGCTAAAGAAAGTGGCATATATAAAATGGAATCTTAGCCACAGAAAAGAAGGAAACCCTGCCATTTGAGGCAACATGGATGAACCTGGAGGACATTATACTTACTCAAATAAGCCAGACAGAGAAAAAAACACTGCATGTCTCACTACATATGGGATCTTAAAAATTTTAATTCATCGAAGCAGAGAGTAAAACAGTGGTTGCTGGGGGTTGGGGGTGAGGGAAACGGGGGAGATGTTGGTCAAAGGGTACACATTTTCAGGTATAGTATGAGTATCTTTGGGGTATTTAATGTACAGCAGGGTAATGGTGACTAAAGTTACCAATACTGTATATGTATCTCAAAATTGTTAAAAGAGTAAATCTTTAGTATTCTCAAAACATACACATAAGTAACTATGTGAGTTAATGCATGTGTGTGTTTGTGGTAATAATTTCACAATATGTATGTATAGCAATCAGCTCATTGTACAATTTAAAATATATATATAATTTTTAAAAATATATTTTATGGATTTTTTACAGAGAGGAAGGGAGAGAGATAGAGAGTTAGAAACATTGAAGAGAGAGAAATATCGATCAGCTGCCTCCTGCACACCTCCTATTGGGGAGGTGCCCAAAACCAAGGTACATGCCCTTGATCAGAATCGAACCTGGGACCTTTCAGTCTGCAGGCCGATGCTCTATCCACTGACCTAAACTGGCTAGGGCTTAATATATATAATTTTTATTTATCAGCTACACTTCAAGAAAGCTAAAAAACTGGGATAAAAATATATCATTTTACCAAAAATGTGATAATTTTACAATTTTGGAAACTATAAATAATTAAATATCCTTTCCAAATGACTTGAGATTCACTTTAAACCTTGTGTGTGGTTGTTCTTCTTGCCCACACCCTTTCCAGTAGTCATTCCATATTCATCAAGTCCAAGTTTAAAGGCCACCTCTGGGACACTTTTATTATATGCCTTTATGTGCAGAATTCTGGTTCCCTCCAGATGCTATTTGGTGCTTCTTGCCTGTGCCATGAGGTCTAAGGAACCAACACAACACCCATTCATTTATATTCTGTCTTTACCTTTTGCCTCACATGGTGTCTAGCAGTTAAAAGGACCTAAATAAATCTTGACTGAGTAAATAAATGGGTGGGTGTGCTTGCTTTTCTCCCTAAGCATTGGAGCACTAGTGTGTCTCGAGAGATTATATCTTAGTTCTGTGGTAAACTGTGTTTTCTGAACAGGAGCATTTATTATCATGCTGAGAGTAATCTCTGAACATTTGCTTGGAAAGCATGAATAGATGAATAGTCCTCCAATTAACCTCAGGAGTAATATATATATATATATATATATATATATATATATATATATATATATATATATATACAGATATATGTATGTACGATCATATATAACATGTATGAATTTATTTGTTTTATATTATACTAGAGGACCGGTGCACAAAAATTTGTGCACTCAGGCGGGGGGGGGGGGGGTGTGAGGGGGTGTCCCTCAGCCCAGCCTGTGCCCTCTCGCAGTCTGGGACCCCTCGGGAGATAACGCCCTGCTGGCTTAGGCCTGCTCCCGAGTGGCAGAGGGCAGGCCCAATCCCTAGGTGCAGCCCCTGGTCAGGCTCAGAGCAGAGCTGATTGGGGAGTTGGGGCGCCGCCCCGTCATGCACAGAGCAGGGCGGATCTGGAGGTTGAGATGCCACCTTCAGTCACGCTCAGAGTAGGGTTGATTGGGGGGTTGGGGCACTGCCCCCTGTCACACTCAAGGCAGGGTCGATGGGGAGGTTGCGGCGCCACCCCCTGTCACGCACAGAGCCGGGCCAATCAGGGGGTTGGGGCGCTGCCCCCTGTCACTCACAGAGCAAGGCCCATCAGGGGGTTGGGGAGCTCCTCCATGTCATGCACAGAGCAGGATCCATCAGGGGGCTGGGTAGCTCCCCCCTGTCATGCACAGAGCAGAGCTGATCAGGGGGTTGAGGAGCTCCCCCATGTCACGCACAGAGCAGGGCCAATAGGGGAGTTGGGGCACTGCCCCCTGTCACACACAGAGCAGGGCGGATCAGGGGGTTGGGGCATCACACCCTGTCACACTCAGGGCAGAGCCAATGAGGAGGTTATGGCCCTACCCCATCACACACAGAGCAGGGCCCGTGGGCGTCGGTTGGGGCGCCTCCCTCTATCACCCACAGAGCAGGGCGGATCAGGGGTTTGGGGCACCGCCACTGTCACACTCAGGGCAGGGGCGATGGGGAGGTTATGGCTCTACCCCTTCACACACAGAGCAGGGCCGATCAGGGGGTTGGGGCGCCGCACCCTGTCACACACAGAGCTGCAGGGCGATCAGGGGGTTGGGAGCTCCCCCCTATCAGGCACAGAGAAGGGCTGATCAGGGGGTTGGGGTGCCTTCCCCTGTCATGAACAGAGTAGGGCCGATAGGGAGGTTGTTGCCCCACCCCCTGTTACACACAGAGCCACAGGGTGATCAGGGGGTTTGGGCGCTGCCCCGTCACGCTGATCCTGGTGCCGGGAGGCCTCGCGGCTCCGCTGATCCTGGTGCTGGGAGGCATATTACCCTTTTACTATATAGGATAGAGGCCTGGTACACGGGTGGGGGACAGTTGGTTTGTCCTGAAGGGTGTCCTGGATCAGGATGGGGTTCCTCACTGGGGTGCCTGGCCAGTCTGGGTGAGGGGCTGAGGACTATTTTCAGGCTGGCAGGTGACTGAAGCTCCCAACTGCTCCTTTTTTTCTTTTTTCTTTTTTTTATTCTCGGCCAGCTTTAGCTCTGAGGCTTGGCTCCAGCTCTTAGGCCTCCGCTGCTAAAAGCAGGTATCTGGTTTGTTTGGGTTCTATAATCGAAACACTGTTTCAACTCCAGCTCTGAGATCCCGGATGGCTGAAAGCAGATTTCTGGGGTTTTGTTTAGCTTCTATATTTGTAACAATGTTTCAATTGCAAGCTCAGAGGCCGGCAAGTCAGGCGGGAACATTGATTTCCTCCGTCACTGAAGCAAGCAAGCCTCATATTCGCTTCAAGCTGCCTGGCTGCTGGCCGCCATCTTGGCTGGCAGTTAATTTGCATATCACCCTGATTAGCCAATGGGAAGGGTAGTGGACGTACGGCTAATTACCATGTTTCTCTTTTATTAGATAGGACTAGAGGCCTGGTTCATGAAATTCGTGCATTGGTGGTGGGGGGGGTTGTCCCTCAGCCTAGCCTGCACCCTCTCACAATCCTGGATTGCTGGCTCCTAACTGTTTGCCTGTCTACCTGACTGATTGCCCCTAATCGCTTCTGCCTGCCAACCTGATTGCCCCCTAACTGCTCCCCTGACGGCCTGATTGACGCCTAACTTCTCCCTTGCCAACCCGATTGCCCACAGCTGCCCTCCCCTGCCGCAACCCACCTCCTCTGTTGGGACTGGCCTCCTCTGCACGAGGCAACAGAGATGCCGGGACCGGCCTCCTCTGTGCTGCATGGAGCTGTGAGACCACCAGGCCTCACTGAGCAGAGTGGCCTCTGGGCCCTGCCTCTGCTGTGCATGCGGCCATCTTGTGGCAGCCATCTTTTGAGGACATTGTGTGAGGGCATAACACCACCTAGGCTTTTATTAGTATAGATAAAGTGTCCCATATAATAAAAGCCTAGGTGGCATCGCTTGACACTCTTGCTCGATGTCTTCACAAGATGACTGCTACGAGATGGCCACCCTCACGTTGTCACAAGATGGTCGCCACAGATAGCTGCCACAAGATGGCTAGCAGGGGAGGGCAGTTGTGGGTGATCAGGGCCCCCTGCACAGGCCTCTAGTGATTATATAAAAGGCATTACCAATCCAGATAAATTTATTGAACTTCACAAAGGTTGTTTATACTAAGTGTCATCAGCACATTTTGCTTTATTTCAGAAAAGAAGCATATTCTGTGGGTTAGAACTTCTTTCTTGGAGCAAAGGGAACTCCCTGGTGTGCACGGATGTTTGTGTGCAGGGAGCAGATGGGAGAGGTGAAGGGGACGGGGCAGGTGGGAATCTGAGCTAAGCTATGTTACTACTTAATACGTCCTGGAAAAGTAAAGCAATGTAAGAGAAGGACTGGCTTCCGCAAACCTGGACTGGAGCCTGCAGGGTCACCAAACCCAAAGACGCCAGCAGGGCTGAGGCGTGTCTAGTAAGGAGCCAAGATTCTGACTTCCGGGGTGGGTGAAACACATACACAAGATTAAAAGAAATGGGCAGGAGGAGAGTTGAATTTATAAAATGCTGGCTTTCTTCAATAAGACAATTTTGTGTATGTACTCCCAAATAAGCATGTTTATTTCTTTTTAAATTATACTACTGTTACATGTCATAAGCTTTTCAAATTTGAAAAGTCAAAAATCTGAAAGAATAAGATAGATTGTCACAAAGAATGTCTCCACAATTACTCTTAAAAAGGAAAAGGTCATTACTGTTATAATGGACAGATATCATGAATACCACCTTAGCACACTGATCAAAGAATCGTGCGGTAACAAGTGTGGATCAGGGAGTGTGGGGAACTTCCAGCACTCATACATTGCCAGTGGGAATGTCCAATGGAGAAACCACTGTTACAACAGGTTTCCAGTTCCTCAGAAAGTTAAGCATGGTTATATGAACCAGAAATTCTATTCCCAAATGTATACCCCAAATAATTGACATATGCCCACACAGAAATTTGTATCTGAATGTTCATAGCAATATACTTCATAATAGCCACAACATGAAACCCATCTAAATATGCATCAATTGATGAAGGAATACATAATATATATCTACACCATGATATATTAGTCAGCTATAAAAAGGAAAGAAACCTTGAAAACACTTGAACCTTGAAAACACTTCTTGAAGTGAAAATAGCCAGACACAAAAGCTACATATTTAATGATTCCGGTCAAGGGCATGTACCTTGGTTGCGGGCACATCCCCAGTAGGGAGTGTGCAGGAGGCAGCTGATTGATGCTTCTCTCTCATTTATGTTTCTGACTCTCTATCCCTCTCCCTTCCTCTCTGTAAAAAAATCAATAAAATATATTTTAAAAAAATAGCACATATAGAGATAAGGTATGTGTAGTAAGATGTTAGTGAACTTTGGGGGAATCTAGGCAGAAGTATATGGGAGTTCATTTCACTGTTTTGTTGTTGTTGTTAATCCTCGCCCGAGGATATTTTTTCCATTGATTTTTTTTTTCTTTTTAGAGAGAGTGGAAGGGAGGGAGGGAGGGAGGGAGAGAGAGAGAGGGAGGTGAGAGAGGCACATCGATAGGTTGCCTACTGCACACACACCAACTTGGGGCCTGGAAAGGAACCTACAACCCAGGTATGTGCCCTTGACCAGGGAATCAAAGTCATTACCTTTCCATGTGTAGGCCAACGCTCTAACCACTGAACACACAGGCCATGGCTCATCTTACTATCTTTATGACTTTTCTGCTGTAGGTTGTAAACTTTCCAAAATAAAAAGTTGTGAAAATAACTAAAATGATTGAGTAAAAATAAATATAAATCAATATTTTAATATTTCTCACTGTACTCCCATGGTCACCTGTGTAACCACAGATGAAATGGCCATGCTGGGAACAAGGCTCTCAGTTTCTAGGGGCTGGTGGCTTCCTGTGGTAAACTTGCCTGTAAAAGTCTTAAAACTTTTAAAGGTTTAATATGCATTTCAGTCTATTTAACATACATTTAATATACCTTCAAATAAAAGGTCTTGATATCTCTGTTTACTTATTGTGCCTCTCAAATTCTGACAAGTAACAGCACTTTGGTGAGATAACAAATGCAGGCTTCCTGTTGGAGAAGTGGCCTGCAAACACCATTAAGGACTGTCAGCAATAGCTTTGAGTGGTCGCAGAGTGCAGTGAAAAGTTGGGGATGTTCCCAGTTGTGCAATGCAATCAACCCTGGATTTTTCTTTGCTAGAAGGATTGACTGTGCTCCGAATTCCCCCAGCATGATGTGTGAGGCCCCTTGTCACTTCATACAGCGGCGAGAGCACTACATTTGCAGAATAGGGACCCTGCGTATAAAGAAAGTGTGACCCTGTGATAAATGCCTGTCCCTCATAAATGCAGATCTAACTGTCCCCCTGTAATAATAAAGCAGCGGGTAGCAAGGAGCATTCCAGCAGGGGAAATAACCACCTTCCCCTGGATAGGTAATGACTAAAAGCCTCTTAAAAGACTTCTCCCTCATTTTCTTCCCACCTCTAGATGTTTCCAATATTCAATACAGTGCTTTTTCTTGTGTGTGTTTGCATTAAAATGAGACGGAACACTATGCATTTTACTTCATGTGTTATTTTATGTAAGAAATCAGAAATTATTTTCACTTGCTAACAAACAAAGGGAAAACTATCACTTGACATTGGGTGTACAACTCATACTTCAATCCAGTTTTTCAGCCCACATGTCACAGGATGCACTCTCCCCAGAGGGACAGCGGGTGAAAGTGGAATGCTGATGGGTGTGAGGAAGACCGGAATCAGAGCGCGCGAGTCATCCTAAGAGGCATCTCTGTCCTCTATCGGACTTCTCCCTGATCTCCAAGTTGATAGAGAGAAATAAAGTCTGAATCTGATCTTAAGCCATCAGAAATAAGATGCAGTGCATTAAGGCTCAGGACCGCAGGACTCCTTGATTGGCAACAGAAAAAAATAATTTTGAAGAATGGTTACCTCTTTAATAGATGTGACTAATGTACTGAGTGTTAAATCTTGCTTAAAATATTTGTTAAGCTCCTGGTTAGACCTGTGGACTTTGTTTGTACGCTGCTCTTCCTGGGACTGAATCTGTTTCCTCAGGAGCACTTCCGGGGTCTTCCCTCCTGCCGGCTGCTCCGCCTCCTGGGTGCTTGGGGTGAGCGCAGCCTCTGCCACAGGGGTGACCTTGGGTAGTGCACCTGACATGAGATGACACTGGGTGGCCCTGCATGGGGTGGCCACTTCCCCAGGTCACTCTCCAGGTATTTCAAAGTTACATGTACGTTAAAAAGAAGATACACTAAGTTTATCTTCTTAGGGGGACATTATTTTGCTTTGGAATTAAAGAAAACTATCTATTTTGTGTGTGACTTTTCAGCTGAAGTTAACTGCCCGCTCACACTGTTTTTATGCCACTTTCATTCTTATAGCCACTGCCAGCATCGTTGATGTAACACAACTTTATAAATTGATGTGCTGAATCATTTTGAATATTCATTATTAGATTATTTGATATATTATTTTATCTAACTCCCACTCCTAGACATTCTGACTTAATTTCTCTATCTATGACCTGGGCATTAAGATATTTTTAAAAGTCTCAACAGATCTTTTTAAATCTTTAACAAAATTTGGCAACAACTGGATTAGAAAAGAGTAGTGTCTTAATATTTTATTTTATGATTTTGCTTACTGTTGTTGTGAGAAATACACCACAGTAGTTAAGGATTGACAGCATTGTGTGCACAATGCATAAGTATATACAACATAAGGTGGGAAGAGAACCATACAGCAATTGGAACTACCTGGCATTGACTGTTGAATCTGGGTAAGAGATACATAGGAGTCTTCGATGCAACTCTAAAACATGTTCTCAAAGTTTGAAATTATATCGAAATAAAGGATACCAATAATAATTTGACCTCAATTCCTCAGAGAATATTGGACACACCTTGAATTTTCCTTTCACTATTCAGCAATATCTTTTTTCCTCCCCGTCCCCCACACTTGTTGTGTTAGTATAAGCAATAGTATACTTGCTTTTGCAGGTCAAAGTCACAAGGATGTAAAGGACAGCATATGGAATATAATAATATTATAATGCCCATGTAAGGTGCCAGGTGGGTACTAGACTTACCGGGTGATCACTTTGTAAGGCATATAAATGTCTAATCATTATGTTGTACACCTGAAACTGACATAGTATTGTATGCCAACGGCAATAGGAAGATAAATTATATATGTATATACATTTTACCGAGATACCATGGACTCACAAGGGCTTTGTGTAAAAATCACACCTTTTCCAAATCTTACATTTATAGCAATTAAGCTTTCAAGGACATTTCAGACAAGTTATTTAATTTGCTTCCTTCAAGAATCTGGGGACTCTCTTATGGTAAGAATTATAATGGCCATTTTACAAATGAGAGAACTGCAAGTCGCAGGTGACCATTACTTGCCTGTTCCCTGCTTATCCACTGCCAGAGACCAATTCCAGCATGTCATAATTTCCAAAGTTTCATCAAAAGGTTGATGAGACTTGGGGACTCAGCAGGGTTGAGTCACACATGTAGTCACCTGTTGGGAATGGCTAAAGGCATTTCCCCAACCTGAATAGGAAACTGATTGTGGCTGCCAGACAGCTAAAAGGCATCTTAATCTACATGTTATTGCCTCCTGTTGGCCAAACACCTGAACAGCCATAGGCTAATTCCTCCATCTGACAATGTTTCTATATACCCTTTGAAGTGTATATCTCTGCCTCACCTCAGGACAAGTTGTGTTAATAAAAAGCATGGGGTCCTGGGGATGATGAGATAACCTAAAACCTTAGACTTAAGATCTTAGAACTTAGCTCCTTTAGCTAAGCTCCTCTGACCTCCAAATGCCTTATAAAATTATGTCTCATCTCCGGACTCTTTATTAGTCTCTGGATTCCTATATCATCTACGCACAGCCTTCTCCAGATTCCTGAACCCTTCTTGATGCTGGGACAAGAACCCCAGCAAAAAGTATCTTTGAAAATCAAAACAAAAATTTTAAAGTTTTTGAAATAGAAAAGATAATACAATTATAGAGTAATTAAGGTGGTGCACCACCTGACTAAAAGAATTTTGGAAAATGAAGAAGAGGTAATTACCCCCTCAAAAAAATTAGGAACAATTTTTCATACTCCAGAAACAAAGAGTATGTATGAGACTCTAGATTTAAAATGCTCAGGGCAGAAATCAACCACACTGATAAATTTCAGAATGCAGGGCATGAAAGCAACATTCCAAAAGAAGGATTGAATAGCTCACACAGAAATGACTGCCATCAAAATGTCTTCAGGTTTCTCAAGCATTAATTTATGCTTTGGAGAAAAGTAAAAAAACTACCTTTAAATTTTTAAGGGAAGAATTCTTTTGTCTTGGAATTTTATACCCAGGTAAACAGTAAAATAAGGGTTGAATTGAATAAACATTATCCCAACATTCAAATATATTTCAGATGTGCCAAGACTGAAATAGCATGACCTCCCACATATCTTTTCCTAGAAAACTACTGTAGTGTGCTATTTGGCAAATAAAAACATCAACTCAATTGCCAAAGGAAAACCAGAGTGGCACCATTTCAACAGTCCTCGCCATTCAGGGAGCTGCTCACACACACCCAAGCTTTCCTGCCCTTAAGGAAGAAAACTGACTGCAGATAAGTAATTGGCGTGGTAATGGATTCTATTGGCTCTCTCCCTTCCTGTGTCACTTCACTAATTCTCTACCCATACTTCCCCAAATACCCTCATGATAAAGCTACTCACAAGTAAATGGCTAAGATTAAGCTTCTGGGAGAACCCAACCATAGTAGGGAAGGATCAAGAAAATTAGTTCAATTAAATGAGTATAAAACCAATTTAAAAAGTTAAACTTTACAGCACTTGTGTATAGGCATCCGTTTACTTTTCTTATACAGTGCCATTCTGATATTGATCTACTGCCCCCAAATCAACGGTGATGCCATATTAGAACTGCTTTTTAAAATGATTATAAAAATCACGTTAGTCATTTTGGTTTGTTTATTTCATTTTTGAAAGCTAATTACCAATTTGTTTTTTATTGAACTTTGTGTGGTCCTGTGAAAAGTAAAATATGATTTTTTAGTATTCATTTACCAGCTAGGACATTGTTGGCAGGCTCACACTGCCACAAAAACTTGAGAAAGAAATTTAAATGATTTCATTGATGCAGACTTGCAAGGGGTAACGCTTCTACCCACTAATCTGGGAACAAGGAGATCTGTCACACAGGAAGCACTTTAAACACTGAGACATGAGAATAATGCTCGCCAGCTTTCCTTGGTGCACAAAGTGAGAGTGAAAGGTTTAGATCCTTAAAGAAAAGAGAAGCGCTTTTCAAAGCCTGGCTGATGCTGCAGGTGACAGGGACCCCACTGCCTAGGGGCACTTGCATGGGCCGCGCAGCCTTCCTCACACTTGCTGGTGAGAGGGTGGTTTTGTCCTCGGGCAAAGCTCCCGAGCCAGTGAAACCCTCTCTCCAACATCAGCTGGCATGTCACAGAGCCACACACTGCCTGCTCTCAGAGCTTATAATGAGTTTTCCTCACTGCTATTACCTGAGCCCCAAATACACATGAAAAGAGTCTGTCAATTAACATTTGCCTCAGAATGCAACCTCCATCCCTGCTGACATGGATTCATGGAGGCAGTCCTGCAGCGTCCCAATGTCTGCCCATGTATTTTCAGCCCGCATTACTGAGAAGGTATCATGTCCCATTAAGAGGAGGTGATCCCTCAGGACCCTCAAAAACGTACGAATTCTGTATATTGCAATTAGTTACGGGATGTCACTTAGTAAATTGGCAGTTTCCTTGTAGTTCTGCTCTTCTCTCTCAGAGTCAAAAGAGTCAGAAAACGTGGGTTCAAATCCCCTGACTTTACCACTGAGACGCCAAACCGCCTTGGCTAAACCCTGCTCCTTTTCTCTGCCTACCGCCCCACCATGAAAAAGCGTCCCTTTTTGGTAAAAGGAGGAAGTTTGACTACATGACCCAAAGGTCATTTCCAACTCCCTGTCATGTTCCTCTCTCTTTTCTTATCAGTGTCTCACTTTTTGATGGGCCTTCGTTAAAAAAAAAAAAAAAAAAAAAAAGGCAAAACAAGGGAGGAGAAAGGCCAGGGAATGTTAAAAGGTATATAAAAATAGCAAAAACAACAAAAGCCTACCTGAACAGAAATGTGCCTTTATGCTATTTCTCCTCCTTCATTTTGGTGGAGCTGTGTAGCTACAGATTTCTCCCCTGTTGCTGCAAGCCTGGGCAAGGCTGAGCCCTAAGGCACATGCAGGGAAGTGGGTGGGGCAAGATTCCCACTTCCTGCTTCCACACATAAAAAGCTTGGGGATTTTATTCTTGTTTTTACAATAGGTTGGTTCAGGATTCAAAACTCTATCAATACAATCCACCATATCAATAGATTAAAGAAGAATTATCACATCACTTAATGAGAAATATCATTTGACAAATTCTAATGCCCATTCCTGGGGGTGGAAAATGATTCCTTAGCAAACTGGAATGAAAGGAAATATACTGAACCTGTTAAAAGATCTCTAAAATATTTTATGGTTAATATAATTCTTAATATTGAGAAACTGATGTCTTTCTTATAAGATCAGTAACAAAGCAAGAATACTCTTTCTGCAGTATGACTCTATATGTCACACATAAGTTCTGACTACTGTAATCCTATCTAATAAAAGAGAAACATGGTAATTAGTGTACGACCACTACCCTTCCCATTGGCTAATCAGGGCGATATGCAAATTAACTGCCATCCAAGATGGTGGCTAGCACCTAGGCAGCTTAAAGCGAACATGAGGCTTGCTTGCTTCAGTGACGGAGGACTCCAACGTTCCCCACCTGCCACTGCAAGCCTCTGAGCTGCAACTCTAAGCAACTATGTTACAAATATAGAAGCTAAAAAAAAACCCCAGAAACCTGCTTTAGTTGGCCGGGCTTCAGCCAGCAGGATCACAACATCGTTTCAAATATAGAAGGTAAACAAAGGCCAGAAACCTGCTTTCAGCAGCGGAGGCCTAAAAGCTGGAGCCTCAGAGCTAAAACTGGCCCACAATAAAAAAAAAAAGAAAAAAAGGAGTGGTTGGGAGGTTCAGTCACCCGCCAGCCTGAAAACAGGCCTCAGCCCCTCACCCAGGCTGGCCAGGCATCCCTGTGGGGACCCCCACCCTGATCCAGGACACACTTCAGGGCAAACCAGCCGGCCCCCACCAGTGCACCAGGCCTCTATCCTATATAGTGAAAGGGTAATAAGCCTCTCGGCACCTGGATCAGCATGACAGGGGGCATTGCCCAAACCCCCTGATTGCCCTGCGGCTGTGTGTGTGACAGGGGGCAGAGCCACAACCTCCCTATCAACCCTGCTCTATTCGTGACAGGGGAAGGCACCTCAACCCCCTGATCAGCCCTGCTCTATGCCTGATAGGGGGGAGCTCCCCAAACCCCTGGTTGCCCTGCGGCTCTGTGTATGACAGAGGGCGGTGCCTCAACTCCCCAATCAGTCCTGCTCTGAGCCCGACCAGGGGCTGCACCTAGGGATTGGGCCTGCCCTCTGCCACCCGGGAGCAGGCCTAAGCCAGGAGGTCATTATCTCCCGAGAGGTCCCAGACTGCAAGAGGGCACAGGCTGGGCTGAGGGACCCCCCCTTCCCCTAGAGTGCACAAATTTTTGTGCACCGGGCCTCTAGTCTATACTAATAAAAGGGTAATATGCAAATTGGTCATGATGCCCTAATAGTCACAACTGGATATACTAATTAACCACGACCAAATATGCTAATTAGTCACGGCAGGTATGCAAATTGACCAACACTCCAACACACAAGATGGCCACCCCCATGTGGTCAAAGATGGCCACCACAAGATGATCTGCAGGGGAGGGCAGTTGGAGGCGATTGGGCCAGCAGGGGAACAGTTAGGCTTTGATCAGATTGGCAGGGAGGTGGTTAGGGGGTGATCAGGCTGGCAGGCAGAAGCTGTTAAGGGCAATCAGGCAGGCAGGCAGGCGAGCGGTTTGGAGCTAGCAGTCCTGGATTGTGAGAGGGATCCCAGATTGGGAGGGTGCAGGCTGTGCTGAGAGACACCCCCCTCCCCCCAGTGCACAAATTTCATGCACTGGGCCTCTAGTACATAATAAGATAATTCAGAGACATAAAAGGTATACAGATTGAGAAAGAAGGAATAAAATTCTTCACAGGAGACTTAATTGCCTATAGAGTATCTAAATAATTGACTAAATAACATCTGGAACTGATATGAATATACCAATATAAAAGGTTTTATACCAATATAAAATACAAGGTTAATATTAAAAACTCAATTTCCTTCTTATGTGCAAGCAATAAAAAATTAGAGTTTGAAATTAAAAAAAAATACCACTTACAAATAAATTATATACTTAGGTATAAAACTAACAAAATATGTTAAGAAACTAAATGCAGAAAACTATAAAACATTCATGAAAAAAATTAAAGAGATCTAAATAAATGGAGAAATTCCAGCAAGGTATTTAGTATGTATCAAATAACTGACTCAAAAGTTATATAAACAATCATGTACTTTACAGAGTGTTCCTTGGCTATCTAATCCCTATGTGGTACATCTGAAACTAACATGGAATAATATTGAGTGTAAATAGTAATATTGAAAAAGTGAAAAGGCAAGTCTGTGATAAAATGTTCAAAAATACAAAAGCATAACAAAAGACTTATATTCAGAATAGTAAATTCATACAAATTAAAAAATAAAGTTTATATGGAAAGGGCAGAGACCAAAAATATCCAACAATATGCTAAACAAGAGGTGTGAAGTTGAAAGAATCACATTATCCAATTTAAGACTCACTGTAAAGTTATGGTAATCAAGACACCGTGGTATCAATAAACATATTAGACATGTAGATCAGCTGGAAAGGAAGCGAAGCCCAGATATAGACCACACAAATGGAGTCAACTAATTGTTGACAAAGGAACAAAGGTTATTCAAAGGAAAAAGAGTAGTATTTCAGCAAATGATGTTGGAAAAATTGGTTATCTATATGTAAAAAAATGTACCTAAACACAAACTTTTCACCTTATACAAAAATTAAGTAGAAGTAGATCACAGATTTAAATGTTAAATGAAAAATTATAAAAATTATTTTAAAAGTATAGAAGAAAATCTCAGTGATATTGAGATCAGTGATGCATTTTTAGATAAAGTACTCAAAACATGATCCAGGAATGAAAAAATTGATAAAATAGAATCTATTAAAATTTAAAACTTAAGTTAATGAAATGAAAACAACAACAACAACAACACACACACCAAAACCAAAACAAGCCACAGACTTGGAGGAATTATTCTCAGTATACATAGTTTATAAAAGTTTTGTATAGCACATATGAAGAACTCTTAAAACGAAACAATAAAAAAAAAAAAAAAAAAAAGGAGCAAGCCAGCTTCCAACTAATGAAACTGAAGAAGTAATCACAAAGCTCCCAATGAACAGACGTCCTGGACTGGATGGCTTCACAGTGAATTTTACCAAACATTCTAAGAAGAACTAACCACTATCTTTCTAAATCTATTTCAAAAAATGCAAGAGGAGGAAAGCTTCCCAGGATCATTTTATGAGGCCAGCATAATCCTAATTCCAAACCAGATAAAAATACTACAAATAAAATTACAGGCCAATATCCCTGCTGAACATAGATGCTAAAATCCTCAACAAAATATTAGCAAACCTGATCCAGCAATACATTAAATAGATCATACATCATGATCAAGTAGGATTTATTTTAGGGATGCAAGGTTAGTATATCCACAATTCAATAAACATGATACATTGCATTAACAAAATAAAGGAGAAAAACCACATGATCATATCAATAGATACAGAAACAGCATTTGATGAAATCTAGAAACCAGTTATGATAACAACTCTTAGCAACAGAGAGTACATACCTCCATGTAATAAAGGTCATACGTGACAAACCCACAGCCAACACTGTACTAAGTGTTGAGAGCAAGATTGAGAGCAAGATAAGGATGCCCACTTTCACTACTCTTTTTCTACACAGTACTGGAAGTCCTACCCATAGTAATCAGACAAGAAGAGGAAATAAAAGGCATCCAACTTGGAAAGAAAGCAATAAAACTGTCACTATTTGCAGATAACATACTATATATCGAGAACCCTAAAGATAACACCAAAAAGCTACTATAATTGATAAATGAATTCACTAAAGAATACAAAATAAGTATCTAGAAATAAATTTGATTTTTATACACCAACTAAAGGCCCGGTGCACGGATTCATGCACTGGTGGGGCCCCTCAGCCTGGCCTGCACCCTCTCGCAATTTGGGACCCCTCAGGGGATGTCAGGCTGCTGGTTTCACCCTGATCCCCACAGGCCAGGGGGGTCGAAACCTGCAGTTTAACATCCCTCAAGGGTTGTAGTAGTGCACAAAGCAGTAGGCGACCGGGGAGGAGCCCCAACCCAGACTGAGCACCAAGCCACTCCCACTCATCTCAGCCCTGCTGTGCCTGCCACCCTCCCCGTGCACACCCCTCTGACCCCTCCACCCCCCCCCCCCCCCGCAGTAGTGCTGCTGGGGAGGTGGGAGAGGCTTGTAGTGCTGCAGTTGCACTCGCCAGCCATGAGCCCGGCATTTGGCACCTGTCAGGCAGCTGAGTCAGCTGAGTGGTTCTCCTGCTTTGGGAGCACACTACCACCAGAGGATAGCTCCTGCATTGAGCATCTGCCCCCTGGTGGTCCGTGTGCATCATTGTGGCCAGTCAAATGGTGAAACTAGTTGTTTAGGGTTTTATATATATGGATAATGATCTATCAGAAAGTGAAACTAAGAAATCAACCCCATGTGCAATTGCATCAAAAACAGAATAAATTTAACCAAAGTTGTAAAAGACCTGTACATGGAAAATAATAAGACACTGAAGAAAAACTAAATAAGATACAAATATGTGGAAGTATATACCATGTTCATGGATAGAAAGATTTAACATCACTAAAATGTTAATACTACCCAAAGCAATCTATAGATCCAACAAAATTCCTATCAAAACATAAATGAAGTATTTCACAGACCTAGAACAAATATTCCAAAAATTTATATGGAAACACAAAAGACCCTAAATAGCTTGAGAAAGAATAATGAAGTTGGAGAAATCTTGCTACGTGATGTCAAAATAGCATGGTGCTGGCATAAACACAGACATATAGAACAATGAGAAGGAATAGAGAGTCCTAAATAAACTCATGTCTTTATGGTTAATTAATATTTGACAAAGGAGGCAAGGACACAAAATGGGGTAAAGATAGTGTATTCAATAAATGGTGTTGGAAAATGGACAGATACATGCAAAAAACAACAAATCCAGACCACATTTTTACACTTTACACAAGAAGAAACTCAAAATGGGTGAAAAACTTAAATAGATTCAAAATCATAAAAATTCTAGAAGAAAACATAGGCAGTAAAATTTGGGACATTTCTTGTAGCAATTTTTTTTCTCTGATATTTATCCTTGGATGAGAGAAACCAAAGAAAAAATAAACAAATGGAATTACCTCAAAATAAAAAGTTTTTGCACAGCAAAGGCAACTATCATCAAAATAAAAAGACAACCTACTTAATGGGAGAACATATTTGCCAATGATACATCTGATAATGGTTTAATTTCCAAATTTTATAGAGAACTTATAAAACTCAACACCAAAAAAATCAAACAATTGCCCTAACCAGTTTGGCTCAGTGGATATAGCATCAGCCTGCAAACTGAAGTGTCCCAGGTTCGATTCTGATCAAGGGCATGCACCTTGGTTGCGGACACCTCCCCAGTAGGAGGCATGCAGGAGGCAACTGATCGATGTTTCTTTCTCATCGATGTTTCTAACTCTCTATCCCTCTCCCTTCCTCTCTGTAAAAAATCAATAAAATATATTTAAAAAAAACAAAAACCATCCAATTTAAAAAAGGGCAAAAGATCTGAATAGACACTTTTTCAAAGACGACATACAGGTGGCTAATAGACATATGAAAAGATGCTCAAAGTCACTAATCATCAGAGCAATACAAATTAAAACCACAATTAATCACTGCACACCTGTCAGATTGGCTATCATCAATAAATCAATAAACAACAACTGTTGGTGAGGATGTGGAGAAAGGGGAACCCTCATGCACTGTTGGTGGGAATGCCAACTGGTGTAGCCACTGTGGAAAGCAGTATGTAGTTTCCTAAAAAAATAAAATAAATAAAAATGGAACTACCTAATGACCCAGCAATTCCAGTTTTGAAAATATATCCAAAGAAACCCAAACACTAATTTTCTATATTCATTGTAGTGTCATTTATAATGGCCAAGGTTTGGAAGCATCCCAAGTGCCCATCAGTAGCTGAGTGGATAAAAAAGCTGTGGTACATTTACACAATGAAATAATATTCAGCCATAAAAAAGGAAGAAATGTTACCCTTTGGAATAGCATGGATGGACCTGGAGAGCATTATGCTAAGAAAGCCAGTCAGAGAAAGACAAGCACCATGTGATTTCATTTATATGGGGAATCTAATGGGGGGAAAGTAACAAAAAAACAAAAACAGCAACAAAAAAACAAACAGACTCACAGATACAGAGAGCAGGCTGACAGCTGTCAGCGTGGAGGAGGTTAGGAGGCTATATGAAAAGGTGACAGGTTAAGAAGAGAAAAAACACTTACAGACATAGGCAACAGTATAGCAATTACCAGAGGGAAGGGGGATGGGCAGAGGAAGAAGAGGATAAAAGGGGTATACCTGGTGATGGAAGGAGACTTGACTTGGGCTGGTGAACACATAATGTTATGGGTTGGCTCAGCGAGATAGACCACCAACTCAGAATTTAAATTTAGGAACCTTTATTAAGCTGGCCAGCTGTCTGCAGTCCCAGCACTCTGCCAAAGCAAAGGCTGAACTGCAGACAGCTGGCCAGCTTAATAAAGGTTCCTAAATTTAAATTCTGAATCGGTGGTCTATCTCACTGAGCCAACCCATAACATTTGGAGGCCCCAGCGAGATACCCGGCAGGGAGGAGAGAGACCCCTTATTTAGGGCTGGAGGCTCTCCCCCGGCAGGGAGGAGAGGGACCCCCTATTCAAGGCAGGAGGGTCTCCCCCACTTGTCGCCGGGCACTCAGCGAGATACCCCACACCTGTGGAGAACGACTACCAAGGAGGCCTCCAGTCCACCCAAAACTTTCAATTCCGAAACCAAACCACCTGGACTCTCGAGAGAGGTAAGGACCGGTCGTTAAACAGGAATTAGGATGTCCCACGGAAGGACCTATACGGAGGGCTGGACGCAGCAGTACTCCTGGTCCTGACCCGTGGCCATGACGGTGGCTGGGGTCCTGGTTTGTGCGGCTGTAGGCTGCACTGGGTTTGTCTGTCTGGTATTTGTTTGTCTTGGTGTTTATTGTCAAAAAGTTGTCTGCCTCTGTGTACACCCTGCTGCAATGTTTTTTGAAAAATTTTCAGGACTTCAAGGAGCGAGCTGCAGGTTCCAGGCAACCTTAGGTTGCATTTGGCTGATTTATTTTGTCTTTGTTCTTTGTTGTCTTTGTCTTTGTCAAATGGGATAGGGTCAGTCATCTTCGTTGACCCTCTATCAATCAGGCCCACTCCGAGTGAGTGGAAGGGAAGCCATAGAGCTCCCTTAGACAATTAGTCAGGAATTGGTTGGATTGTTTAAACTCTGAATAAACATTTGGTAGAAGTCAAAAACTCGGACTGTCTGGTGTATGAATGTAAGTTGAGAGTCTGTGTGAAGTGAAGGAAACTGAAGTTCTGGGGTAGATTTAAAAGTTATAATGTTAATGCTTTTTTATTTACAGCGATTCTGTGAACGGGAGTGGCCCACTTTCCAGGAGGGGTGGCCGGATGCAGGGTCTTTTGATCTGACCGCTGCCTACCAGGTCCATTATGTCATATACGGCCGCCCAGGGCATCCTAATCAAATTCCTTATATTCATGTTTGGGTTGACATATTGTCCAAGAAACCCCGGTGGATGACGGCATGCCTCCCGAGGGGAAAATTGGGACAGAGACAGACAGTCCTCTTGGCTTCGGCCCAGAAGGACAAAACTCCCCCTGTTCTCCAGGGTCCAAGTGAGGAGGCACTCCCCAGGGTCAGGCCTCCCCCGTATGCTCCCCCACCCGCCGGCCCAACGGTGGCTAAAGACCCTGGCCCAGAACCTCTGCCACCTCCACAGCCGGTTTCTTTTCCTCCGAAAACACCAGTCCAGGACCTGGCTTCATTCTCCCCTCCTCACACTAGGCAAGGGACAGCATATGGAGAGAGAGAGGGAGAAGGGGAGAACCTGCAGGACCCAGTGGCATCCGCCAGTCCTGCAGTTCCTATGCGGCCACTACGGCAGGCAGGCCCTTTAGATTTGGGTCCAGATGGGCAACCTTTCATGGTCTATGTCCCCTTTTCTACCAGTGACCTGTACCTGTACAATTGGAAGAACCAGAATCCTTCTTTCTCCCAGAACCCACACTTTTAGAGTCTGTGTTTTTTTACCCATCAACCTACCTGGGATAATTGCCTACAGTTGATGCAAACTCTTTTCACTTCAGAGGAGAGAGAGAGAGTCAAGGCAGAAGGGAGGAGATTTGTACTGGGTCTGGATGGGCAGCCTACCTCTGAGCAAGACAGATTAGAGGCTGTGTTTCCCTCCAGGCGACCAAACTGGAATCCCAATAGTGAGAGGGGAAAGGAGGCTCTCGATCGGTATCGCCAGACTCTATTGGGGGGCATCCAAGCTGTTGCTCGGAGACCCACAAACCTCTCTAAGGTGACAGAGACAGTCCTGACCCTAAAGCCCGGGAAAGTCAAAGGGCTGTCATTGTAGCATTTGTTTCCCACTCGGCCCCAGATATTAGAAAAAATTGCAGAAGTTAGAAGGCTTTGAGGGGAAATCAATCTCTGAGTTGGTTGAGGTGGCCCAGAAGGTTTTTAACAATCGGGAGGACCCTACAGCAGGTTTAAACATCCGGATGGCCAACGTCCTCCTGGCCCTAAATGAGGAAAAAGGCCCAAGGGGCCAGAGTGACAATAAGAATAAAGGAAAGCCTCGTGGGAGAAAAGGAGTCCAACCCCGGCTTGGGAAAAATCAGTGTGCACTTTGCAAAAAGGAAGGACACTGGAAAAGGGAGTGCCCTGAACGTGCGGGGGAACCGACTCCCGTGCTGGTGGAGGAGGTGGATTAGGGTTGTCAGGGCTCAGCTGGCCCCCAAGAGCCCAGGATAACTCTGACAGTGGGGGGCCAAGAGGTGGACTTCCTTGTGGACACGGGAGCCACCTTCTCTGTCCTGCAACAGCCAGTGGGTCCGGGCTCTAAGACCAAAATCCCCATCAAAGGGGCAACTGGAAAAGTGAAATCCTACCCATGGACTGAAGGTCGGATCAGTGACCTAGGAAACGGCTCAGTGACTCACTCATTCCTAGTAATGCCAGAGTGCCCTTACCCTCTGCTAGGCCGGGACTTGCTGAGTAAATTACGGGACACAATCTCTTTTGAAGGGCCAGGGCCAGAGGTCAAGTTGCAAGACCCAGGGACTGCGGGGATCTATCTCCTGACATTGCCCTTACAGGAGGAATATTTACTACAGAGGAGGAGCCTGGGGAAGTCTCCGCAGATGCCTATCTCCAAGAACTAAGACAGGCTATCCTGGGAGTTTGGGCAGAGGACAATCCGCCAGGGTTAGCTAAACACCGGCCTCCAATTGTAGTCCAGCTGACCAGCAGTACCACCCCAGTCAGAGTCCGGCAATATCCAATGAGCCAACCCATAACAACAATACAATACGATGTATATAGAATTGTAGACCTGAAACATATATAATTTTATTAACCAATGTCATGACAATAAATAATAAATATTTTTAAGATTTGGGTAAAACATCTAGATAGACTCTTTACTAAAGATGATTTACGATGGACAGTAAGCATATAAAAAGATATTCAATGCACTTTGTCCATAGGAAATGCAAATTAACATATAAATGAGATAGTACTACATATAGAATGGCTAACATTTTAAAAATTTACAATATCAATCACTGGTAAGGATATAAAGCAAGAAAAACTCTCATTCTTTGTTGGTAGAATGAAAAGTGGTATAGACACTTGAAGACAGCTGGTAGCTTCTTATAAATCTAAACCTAGTCTTACCATGCAACCCAGAAATTGCACTCCTGGGTTTTTGCCCAACTGTTTTTAAAACAAATGTCCACACAAAAATTTGCAGTTGAATATTTTTAATTACCAAAATCTGGAAGTTACCAGTATGTCCTTGAATAGGTGAATGGATACAAAAATAGACTGTGTCCATAAAATAAAGGAATGAGCTCTCAAGCCACAAACCACCATGGAGAAACCCTAAATGTACATTTGACTAGTTTTTTTTTTTAAAGAAATTAATTTATTTTTTATTAAACTTATTGGAGTGACATTGGTTAATAGGATCACCTGTTTCAGGTGTAGATTTCTATGTTGCAAGATCTGTATATCTCATTCTGTGCCCACCACCCAAAGTCAAATCATTTTCTGTCACCAAATCATTTCCCTTCACCCCCCTACTCCCTTCCCTCTGGCAACTGCCACTATGCTGTTTGTGTCCACGAGTTTCCGTTTTATATCCCACACATGAGTGAAACCATATGGTCCTTAGCTTTTTCTGCCTGACTTATTTCACTTAGCATAATGTTCTCAGGGTCCATCCATGTTGTCACAAATGGTAGCGTTTCATCTTTTCTTATGGCTGAGTAGTATTCCATTGCGTATATGTACCACATCTTCTTTACCCAGTCCTCTATTGAAGGACGCCTTGGTCGTCTCCATGTCTTGAGCACTGTGAATAATGCTGCAATGGACATAGGGGTGTATATATCTTTGCAAATGCATGTTTTATGGTAGTTCTATTCTTAATTTTTTGAGGAATCACCAGACTGTTTTTCATAGTGGCTGTACTAGTCTACATTCCCACCAGCAGTGAATGGGGGTTCTCTTTTCTGCACAAACTCGCTAACATTTGTTATTACTTGTCTTGTTGATTATGGCCATTCTAACAGTTGTGAGGTAGTGTCTCATTGTAGTTTTGATTTGTATTTCCCTAATTGCTAGTGAGCTTGAACATCTTCGCATGCATCTGTTGCCTGTTCGTATGTCTTCTTGGGAGAGGTGTCTGGTCAGGTCCTCTGCCCACTTTTTAATTGGGCTGTTTGTTTGTTTGGTGTTGAATGTTATGAGTTCTTTATATATTCTGGATATTAAACCTTTGTGAAGCTATTGTTTGCAAATATCTCCCACTCAGTCTTATGCCTCTTTGTTTGTTGTTGGTTTCATTTTAGTTTGATATAGTCCCATTCATTTATTTTTGCCTTTACTTCCCTTGCCTTTGGAGTCAAGTTCATAAAATGTTCTCTATGACCAAGGTTCATATGTTTAGTACCTATGCTTTCTTCTATGTAATTTAGTGTTTCAGATTTTATATTTAGGTCTTCGATTCATTGAGTTAATTTTTGTACATGGGGACAAACTGCAATCAAGTTTCATTCTCTTCATGTGGCTTTCCAATTTTCCAAGCATAATTTATTGAAGAGGCTATCTTTTATCCATTGTATGTTTCTGGCTACTTTGTAAAAAAATTACATGTGTTTTTATACCTGTGCTCTTAGTTCTGTTCCATTGGTTTGTGCGTTTGTTTTTCTGCCAATACCATGCTGTTTTGATTATCATAGCTCTGTAATATAATTTGAAATCAGGTAGTGTGTTACCACTGGCTTCATTTTTTTCCTCAAGATTGCTTGGGCTATTTGGGGTCTTTTGTGGTTCTACACAAACCTGGTAATTTTTTGTTCTATTTCTTTAAACAATGAAATTGGAATTTTGATGGCGATTGCATTAAATCTGTATGTTGCTTTGGGTGATATGACTATTTTAACTATGTTGATTCTTTCGATTTATGAACACAGGATATTTTTTCATTTTATTATGTCTTTTTCAATCTTTTTTTTTAGTGGTTTGTATTTTTCAGTATACAGGCCTTTCATGTTCTTTGTTAAGTTTATTCCTATTTTATTTTTTTTGTTGCATTTGTAAAATGAATTGCTTTTTTCATTTCTTTTGCTGAAGATTAATTAGTATACAGGAAGACAGTGGATTTTTGTAGATTAGTTTTTTATCTTGCAACTTTACTGTATTTGTTTTTTGTTTCTAATAGTTTTTTGTGGAATCTTTAGGGTTTCCCATGTACAGAATGACGTTGTCTGTAAAAAGTGACACTTTTACATCTTCCTGCCCAATTTGGATGCCTTTTATTTCTTTCTCTTGCCTTATTGCTCTCAGTAGGAGTTCCAGCATAAAGTTGAGTAAGAGTGGGCATCCTTCTCTTGCTCCTGATTATAGAGGAAAAGCTTTCCGTTTTTCACTATTGAACAAATTAATTAAGGGTTTATCATATATGGCCTTCATTATGTTGATGTACGCTCCTTCTATTCCTATTTTATTGATTGATTTGTGTATATTCAACCATCCTCATGCCACTGGCATGAACCACACTTGCTTGTGATGTATTATTATTTTTGATGTATTTTTTGATGTATTGTATTTAATTTGCTAACATATTGTTTAGGTTCTTTGCATATCTATTAATCAGAGATATTGGTCTGTAGTTTTCTTTTTTATGTTATCCTTGCCAGTTTTTGGTATCAGGACTATGTTGGCCTCATAAAATGTGTTAGGCAGTATTAATTACCTCTTCTTAAATTTTTTGGAAGAGTTTCAGAAGAATAGGTTTTAAATCTTCTTTGAACACTTGGTAGAATGCACTGGTGAAGCCATCTGGTCCTGAGCTTTTATTTTTGGGGAGGTTTTTGATGGTTGTTTCAATTTCCTCACTGCTTATTGGTCTATTTAGATTTTTCATTTCTACTATGTTATTTAATTGGGTGGCATATAGTCTTTAATAGTATGATCCCTTGTATATCTGTGATGTCTGTAGTGACTTCTCCTCTTTCGTTTCTGATTTTGTTTTCATGGGTCTTTTCTCTTTTTTCCTTAGTCTCACCAGGGATTTGTCAATTGTATTAATCTTTTCATTACCAGCTCTTTGTTGTATTAGTTTTTTATATAGTCTTTTCATTGTCTATTTCATTTAATTCTGCTTTAATTTTTATTATTTCCTTTCTTCCGCTGACTTTTGAATGCTTTTGTTCTTCCTTTTCTATTACTTTAAGATTGTTTTCTTTGACTTGTCTTGTTTCTTGAGAAATAGACATGTAATGATATAAACTTCCCTCTTATCACTGCTTTTGTTGCATCTCAGAAGTTTTGATATGTTGTATTGTCCTTCTCATTTGTCTCTATATATCTCTTAATCTGGACATTTATTTCTTCTCTGACCCAGTCAGTTTTTAGTAGTACGTTGTTTAATCTCCACATATTTGTGGGTTTCTTTACTTTCTTTTTTGCAGTTGATTTCTAATTTCAAGGCATTGTGATCAGAGAATATGCTTGGTATAATTTCAAACTTCTTTAATACGTTGAGGCTAGTTTTGTGACCCAACATATGGTCTATCCCTGAGAATGTTCTGTGTGCTGGAGAAGAATGTATAATCTGATGTTCTGGGGTGAAAGGCTCTGTAAATGTCAATTACATCCATTTGGTCTAGTGTGTCATTTAAGGCTGATATTTCATTATTGATTTTACATTTGGTTCATCTGTCTAGAGCTTTCAATAGAGTATTAAGGTCCCCAACTATGATTGTGTTTTGATATGTTTCTCCTTTTAGTTCTGTGAGTTATTATTTATATATTTTGGTGCTCCCTGATTGGATGTATATGTTATGAAGTGTTATGGTTTCTTGAGTTAGTGTCCCTTTTATGTTTATAAAATATCCGTCTTTGTTAATACCTTCATTTTCTTGAGGTCTATTATGTCAGACATACGTATGGCTACACTTGCTTTTCTGTGGATGTTATTTGCTTGGAAAATCCTTTTCCACCTTTAACTTTGAACTATCTTCGTCTTTGTGGCTTAGATGTGTCTCTTGAAGTCAGCATATGGCTGAGTTTTGTTGTTGTTGTTGTTGTTGTTGTTGTGTGTGTTTAATCCACTCTCCTTCTCTGTGCCTCTTTCTTGGCGAATTCAGTCCATTTACATGTGGGGTGATTGTTGGTGTGTGAGGGTTTCCTGTATGAGGACAGTCATTTCATCTTTTGTTTTCTGACAGCGTTGTGCATCCGTTGCTTCTTTTCCTTTGTTTCCTGTCTGTTGTTTTACTTGGGGGTATTCCATACTTCTTTTCTGTGTGCTCTTTTTCTAGGCCATGTGACTTAATTGTGTGTGTGTATGTGTGTGTGTGTGTGTGTGTGTGTGTGTGTGTGTGTGTGTGTGTGGTTACCATTATTAAAAATAAAGTAACATATAAATAGTAGTTGTTAATTTTTTTTGAGCGCTTCTGATTCCATCCTCTTTTGCCAATTCAGAACTTTACCCTTCCCCTTTAAAGTTTTTGTTGTCACAAATTATCCCTGTTTATGATGTAAGTTTTTTGGTTATATGACTCAGAGTATTGTGACCTTATGCTCTTTGTTTTGGGTAGAATAACTCCCTTGAATATTTCCTGCAATGGAGGTTTTCTGGTGATAAAATCCCTCAGCTTCTGTATGCCTGGGCAAGTCTTTATTTCTCCTTCATATTTAAAGGATAATTTTGCTGGATATCTTATTCAGGGGTGGTAATTTTTCTCTATCAGTCATTTAAATATTTGGTTCCAGTCTCTTCTGGTTTGTAGAGTTTCTGCTGGAAGTCAGATGATATTCCAAAGTGTTTTCTTTTGTAGGTCACTTCCTTCTTTTCCCTGGCTGCTATGAGAATTTTTTCGTCATTAATTTTTGACAGTTTTAACACAATGTGCCTTGGAGAGGGCCTCTTTAGATTGAGGTAACTAGATGTTCTCTTTGTTTCTCGGATTTAAGGATCTAGTTCTCACCATAGGTTTGGGAAGTTCTTATTCATTATTTGTCTGAATAGGCTCTCTATCCCTTTCTCCTGCTCTTCTTCTTCTGGTATGCTTATTAGTCTCATATTATTTTTTCTGAAGAGTTCTTATAAAGCTCTTTCACTTTTATATGTGCTCAGTTTTCTCTCTACTTCCCTCTCACCATTTCTATCTTCAGTGTTTCTAATCCATTCCTCCATCTGATCAGCTGTTTCCTATGATCAGTAGTTCACTTATAATCTCCTAACTGCATGCTTCATTTCCAGGATTTCTGATTAGTTCTTTATTAAAGCTTCAATCACTTTTGTACAGTACTCACTTTGTTAATTATTGTTTTCATTGAATTGCCTGACTGTTTTTACTCACATCTCTTTGGATATTTTCAGAATTGCAATCTTCAATTCTCTGTCATTTATATCCCATATTTCCATGTGTCCCAGCCTACTTCCTGGAGATTCTCGACTTTCTTTCTGAGCTTCATTATGTGGTTTTTCATGGCATTTACTGGTCTCCTTGGTCTAGGCTTTCTCTGAAGAGGCCTTTCTACTATTTTCCTGTTGGTGAATCACAAGGTTATTACCTCTGCGACCCCCCAGAGCTGCCTCTCTTTGCTTCCCTCAGACAGTATTGCTGAGTTGCTTGCAGGTGGGGTTTATTTTGTCCTCGCTGTAATGGCGACCCTGGACCTTCACCAGGTCCCCCCAAATGCCTGACCCTGGGGATCAATCACAGAGAGAAACAGCAACTCTGCTGCAATATCTCTCAATTTACAGATAATGTACTCCTTGACATACACAAAGGACAACGGGGAGTGAGTTTTGGGAGTCCAAGTGGCAGCAGGGCTCTGTGGCTCTGTTTCCTTGTCTGAAATACCATTGCCCTACAGCAGACAGCCACTGCAGAGCTCCTGCACCTTGTTGTTGCCCAGGCACCTCTGCCGACTTAGCCGCCATTCATACCACTCACCCTCCTGAAGAACCTATCAAGACTCTGTTCCTCCCAGTCCACAGCAATGCCTGCTACTGCTGGCTTCCTCCCTTCTATGGGCTGAGCCAGTTGCCAGCTTGCCAGCTCCTGGCTGCAGGACTGAGTCCATGGCCTTCTGGGCTCTCCTCCCTTCTCACCTTCCTGTTTATTCCTGGTTGACCACCTTTCAATGCTTCAATGTGCAGGTCTGTCAGGTGTGCCTCTATACTGAGCAGGGGACCCTTTGTTGAGTCACAGTTGAATAACTTGTTGAAGTCCCAGCGAGGAGAGGCCAGGGGGATTTCTCACACTGCCATTCCTCTACATTTGATTCTTAAACAACACTGGTTTGCAGGTTTAAACTGTGCCAATCCAATTATCCATATATATTTCTCCATAAATGATGAAAATACATTTTATCTTTCTTATTATTTTATTAATAACATATTTCCTCTAGCTTACTTTATTATAAAAATACAGTATATAATATATATAACATACAAAATATATATTAATTGACTGATTTATGTTGTCAATAAGGCTTCCAGTCAATAGCAGGTTATTAGTTAAGTTGTAGGAGAGCCAAAAAAAAGTATACACGCTATTTTTGCTTGGGGACTGTGGCACGCCTAACCCCCAAATTGTTCAAGGATCAATTGTAGATTTCTAAGCAAAAAAAGCCAATCTGAATGTTTATATACAGTATGATTTTGTTTAAATGGCCGTCTTAAGAGGTAAAACCCTAGAACCAGTAAAAAGATAAGTGGTTGCCAAGCTTTTGGTGGGATGGGGAGAGAGGATGGAATGAAAAAAACACAGGGTTTTGTATTGTTTATGCTTTTTCCAAATCCAGTTACCTCATCACAATGTTTCTCTTATACTCCTTAATCCCACATGTTGCTACAGGTGAACTGTCCCAGCACTGTTATTAAATTTCCTTTTCTTTTGAATTACTTATGTACCTATGTTGAACATTAATTAATTTATGCCTATACTTGCACCAACATAGTGCAAGTATGTTGATAGGTTTGTTTGGGAGTTTTGTTTGTTCTTACATGAAATGATTTCGTATGATGCTATAATTATGGATACATGACCCTGCGTTTCTGACAAAATCAATTGTAAGTTATAGCACCAAGTGTGAACCATAATATGTTCAAATAAAATAATTATTTAGAAAGTCAAAGGAGCCCCACAAAGATATGCAGAATGTGTGAAAGCCATTTAACAGTATTACAGATGTATGGAGCTATCTCAGAGAAAGGGGCAGGGGAAAAGGTTCTGACCAAAGTACCTTTAAAAATGGTTTACTCCAGAAAAAAAAACCAAAAAACAATCAAACAAAAAAACAGGAAATGAGTGTGTAGCAGTAAAGGAAATGAAAGCACATCAGCACTACATTCAGAAAGGCCACAGCCAGTGAAAACCAAAAACTTCCAGAGGCTTGATTTGCTAATATTATATGAATACGGGTTGAACTGTAACAAATGTAATGCAAGATTATAATACTAGCCACACTGAGAGTGGGGTACATGGGAATTTTCTGTACTGTCATCATAATTTTTCTGTATATCTAAGGCTCTCCCCCAAAATGCAGGGAGCTAAGTTTGAATTTGGATGATGAGTCATTTTTAGTATAAGTGTGGCCTACACAATATTTGGGACGGACTTATCCTGGAAATTTTTGTTTGTCTGAAGTTTGTATTTAACTGTATAAGAATGTGCTGCACATAACAGGTTCTCTCCATAAATATCTGCTGAATAAATGGACTGTAAATAGCACAGCTCTCATTAACCCATTGACAAAACAAACAAATAAAACTGTCAGTTACTGATTATTCTAGAATAACATACTTCTACTTGTCCAGCATCTCATCTTCCTAGTTTGATGCTACATCAAGTGTCCAGTCTGTCTTTGTTTTCCTCTAACAATGGGAGTGAACTGGGTTGTTATAACTTGGAGTGGTTCCCAAATTCCCATGTGGGAGAAGCATGGAGACAACAATGGGAGAGGGGCTAGCTACCAAATGAAAAGTTCATTTAGGAGAAACCTAAGAAAAGCGAGAATTACAGATGAAAGCATAATTGGGGATTATATTTTGAAAAATGAAGTGACCTTCACATTACACTGAGTGGACAAGTGTACAAGGCTTTTGGCTGACCAGGATATATTAAACCCGGATTGTTCAGGGCACAGGGAAGAGGCTGGCTGGGGCTTGGAGACAGGAGGCATGTGGATAAGTTTCCATTACAGGACTAATTTATTTTAGAGAAAGAACATTAAGAAGTCAATGACTTTCCATCTTGTTTTTCTTAGTTTGGAAATCTCCTCAATCCATAACAGATTCTATCATGACCTTAGCATATTTTTAAGTTAGCACTTGATAGAAAATATATTCTAAATATTTACAAAATATATTTTAAGTGGTGCTAGAACATTTTCTTTGTCATAAGGACTTTTTACCAATCTGCATAGAAATACTAAAATTCTTGGGGTTTTGTCCGTTTTGTTGAGGTTTCCACCATCCGCATGTTGGATTTTGGTTACTAAGGCTGAGCAGTTTTGTGGCTGTTCAGATTGCCTCATTGTTTTTATGCTTTCTCTTTTTCTAATATCCGGCGTGAACTGACTTTTAATGGATGGTGCTGATGTTAACTTTGCCTTCTATTAAAAATAAACTTTTCTTATGCATCTAAATCTTTTCCTCTTGCTCCAAACACTTGCTGGACAATAAACATTTTGTAGAATGTGCTTATAATAGAGGAGCAGAGCTATTCTTTATTTAGTACAATTTACCTATTGCAGAGCACAGCGTACAGTTCTACAATGCACAGTAGTCATAATGGCCTCCATAGACCCTCTCGGCTAGCTCTATTTTTGCATGTGATTCATTTTAATTTCAGAAGCACAAAGGGGATTATGTTTCTACTGGAATGTATTGAGTAAACCCTACAGCAGGAGAGCTGTTATGTCATTTGTTCTACGAAAAGCATGCATTCATGTATTGTTGGACTGTGTCTAAAATCTATATATGTAAAAACCCAAGCAACCAGCCAACTGGTCAACCGGTTGGTAGCTATGATGAGCACTGACCACCAGGGGGCAGATGCTCAACATAGCGGCTGCCGAGCAACAGTAAGTTTGTAGAGTACCCTCTACCACTCTGGGGCCCCTTGGGGGATGCCGGACTGCCACTTTTGGTCCAATCCCCACAGGCCATGCCAAGGGACCCCACCGGTGCATGAATCCGTGCACTGGGCCCCTAGTATAAATATAAGATATTGAAGGTTCTCTTACTGACAGACCAGTCACATGCATTTTTTTCTCCCAGCTTAATCATCAGGACATTTTCCTGTGAAAAACACTTATTTCATAAGTTCCAGCAGTTTACTCTCAAATTGGAAACTGATTTAAAATCATTATCTCCAACGTGCTTCTTTAGATATCTGATAGCCATTTGTGACAATCTGGACAAGACAGTCTGTGGTCTTTATTATTTACTTGTTAAAATTTTATCAGTTTTATTGAAATTTTTGCTATTTGATTTCAGAAATTTGGTTATTAAGATAGTGACTAATAACATAAATTATTAAATCACAACAATGACATTGATATTTATAATATAGATTAACTTGGTATGAGGTTAGAACCACTGGACACATCAGAAAATGTGGCTTGAAGTTCTAAGTTCACCATGTCCTAGCTGGTAGTTAGTACTGACCATTTCATATTTGAGCAATTTTATTACTTGTCTTTTAAAGAACTGAGATCTACAACTAGTAGTAATTGATGGAATTAGAGATACTTGATAGGAAAGTGAGAATATGTTTGCATTGACTAAAAGGATGCAAAAATACATACCACACAAAACTTTATCAAAATATAGCTGTCACATCAATACTCTTATCATAAAATTAAAATTTACAGCCAAACAAATTAAACTCCCAATATAAAAAGCAGAAAAATAACATTACAAAAATAAATTGACAAATTCACAGTCAACATGGGAGATTTTAATGCAGCTCTATCAATAACTTGGTATCAACCAACAAATAACTTATGATAGCATAAAATGCTTGGAAAGCAAAGTTAAAAAGTGTGACCTAATAAATAACTTATACAGAGAGAAACTTACAATCAATAAATAGAGAGTATGTAGTTCATAGAAGTCACATGTAACATTTACAGAAGGTTTATGGAATGATTTTTTTTTAATGTTTAAATTTTAGGTCACAGAGTCTAAAAATTTCAGAGAATTGATGCAATGCAAATCAAGTTTTCTGACTATGATGCAATGAAAGTAGAAAGTAACAGCAACAACAACAATAATAAATCCATCATGGTAGCCAGCTTTAGGGTGACTGATGATCCTTGACTTCTGGAATTCAACTTTTGTGTATTGCCCTTCTGTATCGTCATAGTCGATCTCTTCACCAGTAGGTTGTGGTGAAAGTCATGTCATGTCTGCCTGAGACTAGGTGAGAAAGGACATCAGAGCTTCCTTCTTGCTATGCCTTGGATTGCTTGTTTGAGAGGAACGGGAAGAAGCTCAAGGAAATCCACAAGGGAAGGAGCTCAGGCCTCTGACAAAAGCCTGAGGAATAACAGGGTCTCCATACAAGAGCCATGTGAGTAAACCACCTTGGGCTGGATCCCCCAACCTCCTACAACCTGCAAAACCTGAAGGCTTGGCAACATTTCCACTGACACCCCATGGGACCTGGAGGCAGAACCACCTAGCCACATCTCCATTAAATTTCTGGCATCAGAAACAGAAGAACATAATAAACATTTGTTGTTTTAAGCTACCAAGTTGTAGGGTAATTTGTTAGACAGCAGTGGGTAATTAATAAATTTATAAACCTGGAAAATAAACATTTTATTCCCAAATAATTTCTGGTTCTGATTATTTTTTACTTATTTTGTGAATATTTTCAATATTACATTAGAGCAATAAAAAGAATACCATGAACCTCCGTTTATCATTAGTCATACTTTTTTTTTTTTTTAGCTATTGCTGTGATGATTAAGGCTGCCTTTTATCCTTTTTTATTTTATTTTTTATTGTTTAAAGTATTACATATGTCTCCTTTTTCCCTGATGGACCCCTCCATGGCCACGCCCACCCTCAAGAGAAGCCCCCACTGGCCCAGTGTTCATGTTCACTGGTTATGCTAATATACATGCATATAAGTCCTTTGGTTGATCTCTCAATGCCCCCCCCCCTCCTGCCCTGTCTTCCCTCTGAGGTTGGATGGTCTGTTCGGTGTTTCTTTGTCTCTGGATCTATTTTTGTTCACCAGTTTATGTTGTTCATTATATTCTACAATAGAATGAGATAATGTGATATTTATCTTTCTCCACTGGCTTATTACATTTAGCATAATTCTTTCCAGATCCATCCATGGTGTTGTGAATGGTAAAAGTTCCTTCTTTTTTATAGCGGCATAGTATTCCATTGTGTAGATGTATCACAGTTTTTTAATCTACTCATCTGTTGATGGGCACATAGGCTGTTTTCAAATCTTAACTATTGTAAATTGTGCTGCTGTAAACATAGGTGTGAGTATGTCTTTTCTGATTAGTGTTTCTGATTTCTTGGGATATATTCCTAGAAGTGGGATTACTGGGTCAAATGGGAGTTCCATTTTTAAGTTTTTGAGGAAACTCCATACTGTTTTTTACATTGGTTGCACCAGTCTGCATTCCCACCAGCAGTGCACAAGGGTTCCTTTATCTCCACATCCTTGCCAGCACTTGCAATTTGTTGATTTGTTGATGATAGCTATTCTGACAGGTGTGAGATGGTACCTCATTTTCGTTTTGATTTACACCTCTGAGATGATTAGTGACTTTGAGCATGTTTTCATACGTCTCTTGGAATTCTTATGTCCTCTTTCAAAAAGTATCTATTTAGGTCCATTGCCCATTTTTTTATTGAATTGTTTATCTTCCTTTTGTTAAGTTTTATGAGTTTCCTGTAAATGTCAGAGATTAAACCCTTATCAGAGATTACATTGGCTAATATGTTCTCCCATGCAATGAGTTCTCCCATGCTTTCTTGTTTTGTTGATGGTTTCTTTTGCTGTGCAGAAGCTTTTTATTTTTATGTAGTATCACTTGTTTATTTTCTCCTTAGTTTCCATGATCCTAGGAGCTATATTGGTAAAGACATTGCTATGACATATGTCTGAGATTTTGCTACCTATGGATTCTTCTAAGATTTTTATGGTTTCCCATCTTATGTTTAAGCCCTTTATCCATTTTGAGTTTATTTTTTTGTATGGTGTAACTCGGTGGTCTAGTTTCATTTTTTTGCATGTATCTGTCCAATTTTCCCAACAACATTTATTGAAGAGACTGTATTGACTCCATTGTATGCTCTTGCCTCCTTTGTCAAATATTAATTGAGCATAATGGTTTGGGTTGATTTCTGGATTCTCTGTTCTGTTCCATTGGTCGACATGCCTGATCTTGTGCTAGTACCAGGTAGTTTTGAGAGCAGTGGTTTTGTAATATAGCTTGATATCAGGTATTGTGATCCCTCCAACTTTGTTCTTCTTTATCAGGATTTCTGTGGCTATTTGGGGTCTGTTTTTATTTCATACTAGATGCCCGATGCACGAAATTCATGCAAGGGCCTCGGCCCTCACAGCCACCGCAGCTTTCCTTGGCCTTTGCAGCCCAGGTGGCTGCCTTGGCCCTCACAGCCCTGGCTTCCTCCGGAAAATCGTCTGGAAGGATGTCTGGAAGGTCGTTCATCTGTCTGGTCTAATTAGCATATTACACTTTTATTATTATAGATGAATTTTTGATAGTTTGGTCTATGACTGTGAAATATGTCATTGGCATTTTCATGGGGATTGCCTTGAATCTATAGATTGCTTTGGGTAGCACGGACATTTTAATGATGTTGACTCTAATAATACATGAACACAGTATATTCTTCCATTTGTTTATGTCTCCCTCTCTTTTTCAATGTCCTTAGTTTTCCAAGTACAAGTCTTTTACCTCCTTAGTTAAGTTTATCCATAGGTATCTTAACATTTTTGTTGTAATGGTAAATTGGGATTTATTTTATTTTATTTTATTTTTTTTAGTTTCTTTTTCTGTGAGTTCATTATTGGTGTATAAAAAAGCCATAGATTTCTGGGTGTTAATTTTGTATTCTGCTATGTTGCCAAATTCATTTATTAAGTCTAGTAGTTTTTTGATGGAGTCCTTGGGGTTTTCTATGTACAATATCATGTCATCTGCGAATAATGACAGTTTTACTTCTTCTTTTCCAATTTGGATGCCTTTTATTTCTTCTTCTTGTCTGATTACAATGGCTAGCACTTCCAGTACTATGTTGAACAGGAGTGGTGAAAGTGTCTTGTTCCTGTTCTTAGGGGAAATTGTTTTAGTTTTTGCCCACTGAGTATGATATTGGCTGTAGGTTTGTTATATAAGGCTTTTATTATGTAGAGGTATGATCCCTCTATTCCCACTTTGCTGAGAATTTTTATCAAGAAAAGATGTTGGATTTTGTCAAATGTTTTTTCTGCCTCAATTGATATGATTATGTAATTTTTGTCTCTCAATTTGTTTGTGTGATGTATCACATTTACTGATTTGCAGATATTGTACCATCCTTGCATCCCTGGAATAAATCCCACTTGGTCATGGTATATGATCTTTCTAATGTAATGCTGGACCTGATTTTATAGAATTTTGTTGAGGATTTTAGCACCTATGTTTATCAGGGATATTGGCCTGTAGTTCTCTTTTTTTGTGGTGTCTTTATATGGTTTTGGAATTGGGGTAATGCTGGCTTCATAGAAAGAGCTTGGAAGTATGTCTTCCTCTTGAATTTTTTGGAATAGTCTGAGGAAGACAGGTTTTAGTTCTTTGAATGTTTGCTAGAACTCCCCTGTAAAGCTGTCTGGACCAGGGCTTTTGTTTGCTGGAAGATTTTTATTACTGATTCAATTTCATTGGTAGTTATTGGCCTATTTAGGTTTTTTTATTCTTCCTGATTGAGTTTTTGAAGCTTGTATTTTTCCAAGAATATGTCCGTTTAGTCTAGTTTGTCCAGTTTGTTAGAGTTGTTCATAGTATTTTTTTTTTTACAGTCCTTTGTATTTCTTTGGGGTCTGTTGTTACTTCACCTCTTTCATTTCTGATTTCATTTATTTGGGTCCTCTCCCTTTGTTTCTTGGTCAGCCTGGCTAGAGGTTCATCAATCTTATTTATCATTTCAAAGAACCAGCTTTTGGTGTTATTGATTTTTTGTATTGAATTTCGGTCCCTGTGTCTTCTATTTCCACTCTGATCTTTATTATTCCCTTCCTTCTGCTTACTCTGGTCTTTTCTTGTTGCTCAATTTCTAATTCTTTTGTTGTAGGGTTAGATAATTTATTATAATATTTTCTTATTTTTTGAGAGGTAGGTCTGTAGAACTATCAATTTCCCTCTCAGGACTGCTTTCACTGTGTCCGATAGATTTTGGATTGTTGTGTTTTCATTGTCATTTGTTACCAGGAGGCTTTTTATTTCTTCTTTGATCTCTTTGGTAACCCAATCATTGTTTCACAGCATGCTATTTATTGTCCAAGTATTTGATTTTTTGCCATTGTTTTTATTATAGTTGATTTCTAATTTTATGCTATTGTGGTCTGAGAAGATGCTTGATATGATTAGTATCTTCTTGAATTTGAAGAGATTTTGCCTGTGTCCCAATATGTGGTCTATCTTTAAAAATGTCTCGTGCGCACTTGAGAAGAATGTATATTCTGTATCTTTGGGGCTAAATGTTCTGAAGATGTCAATTCAGTTCATCTGATCTAATGAGTCAGTTACTTTGCTGATTTTTTCTTTAGCAGCTTTATCCAGTGGTGTCAATGGCATATTAAGTCCCCTACTATGGCTGTATTACTGTAAATCTCACCCTTGATACCTTTTAGAAGTTGTTTTATGTATTTGGGTGCTCCTCTATTGGGTGATTATATGTTTACCAGAGTTATATCCTCTTGTTGAATTGCTCCCTTTAGTGTTGTGAAGTGGCCTTCTTTATCTCTTGTTGTGGCCTTCACTTTGAGGTCTATTTTGTCAGATATAAGTATTGCTACCACAGGTTTTTTTCATTTCCATTTGTCTGAAAAAATTTTCCCCCATCATTTCACTATCAGTCTGTGTGAGTCCTTTGTTCTGTGGTGGGTCTCTTGTAGACAGCAGATATATCAGTCGTGATTTCCTATCCATTCAGCTACCCTATGTCTTTTGATTGGAGCATTTAATCCACTTGGGTTTAAGGTTATTATTGATGGGTACTTGTTTTTCTCCATTTTTATTCTTTATGCCTGTGTTTCTTCTTTCCTTACTATTTTTTTTCTTTTTTATAGCAGTCCATTTAGCATTTCTTGCATTGCTGGCTTGGTGGTAATAAGGTTCCTTAGCCCTTTTTTGTCTGTGAAGCTCCTGGTTTCACCTTCAATTTTGAATAATAGCCTTGCTGGGTATAGTATTCTTGGATTCAGTCCCTTGCTTTGCATCCCTTTGTTTATTTAATTCCATTCCCTTCTGGCCTGTTGTGTTTCTGTTGAGAAATAAGTTGATAATCTAGAGGGAGATCCCTTCTGGGTAACTTTCTGTCTCTCTGGCAGCCTTTAAGATTCTTACTTTTCCATTGGTATTTTCCCATTTAATTATGATGTATCTTGGTGTCAGTCTTTGTGGGTTGATCTTGTTTAGGACTCTGTGTGCTTCCTGGGCTTCTGTGAGTTTTTTCTTCCTAATATCAGGGTAGTTTTCTGTCTTTATTACCTCAAACAGATTTTGTATTCCTTGATCAGTTTCCTCGCCTTCTGGCACACTTATTTTGCATATGTTCTTTTGTTTCGTGTTGTCCAAAAGCTCCCTAGTTTTCAAGTTTTTTTTCCAGTTGCTGATCTGCTTGGGTGTTTTTTCTACCTTGTCTTCTAGCTTGCTGATGCAGTCCTCAGTTCTTCTATTCTACTGTTGATACTTTCCATTGTGTTTTTTATTGCAGCTGTGTCATTCTTCATTTCCTTTTGGTTCTTCTTCATTTTCTCTTGATTCTTACACAGTTTTTTGAATTTGTCTTCCATCCTTTTCAGAGTCATTATGACCATTGCTCTGAATTCTTTCTCTGACAAATTGCTTGCCTCCATTCATTTACTTTCTTCTCTGGTAATGCCTCCTTTCCTTTTGTATTACAGTTGCTTCTTTGTCTCCCCATTTTTGCTGTTTCTCTGTGGTTGTTTCTATGTATTAGATCAAACTTCTATGTTACTCAGAATATTTAGAGTTTGTCTTATGCAGTAGATGTTTTGTGGGACCCAGTGTTGCAATCTCTCAGATCTTCTAGGCTGGGTATTCCAGGGATACCCCTTGAAATATTTGGATTTTCTTGGTGTATTTGGGTCTTGAGTTATATTTCCCATTTATGGATGGTGTCTCCTCTCAGGGTGTCTGGTTATGTGAATCACTCTCTACCATATTGACTGAAAAGCACAAAATTCAAGTTGACAATACATAACACAGAGGGAACAAAACACAAATGTACTCACACTATTAATAACCCCAACAAAAGTGACTACCAGAGAAAAGAGAATTAAGAAAGAAAAGAGAGAAAAAATAATATTGAGGAATGGAACAAAAAGGTAAAGGGGAAAATACATACATGGGGAGGAAACTCCACAAAACAAACAAATAAACCAAAAAATCCAAACAACAAATACCTGGAAAGGGGGGTGGGAGTAGAATCTGTGGAGGCAGAGCTTATTTCCAGAAAGCAAGGTAAAGGAATTGAATGAATAGGGGAATGGCCATGGTTCAGTATAGAGAATGTAGAAAGAGAATGAGTAGATAAAAAGAAAAGTTAAAAAAAAAATCAATAAAAAAAGTTTTAATTTTTTAATCTTTAATTTATTTATCTACATATTCATCTATTTTTGGAAAAGGAGAATAGAGAAGATAAGCTTGAGTTTAGTGAGTGAAACTAATTAAGAAATTAGGAGAAGAAAAGAGCAAGAGAGGAGAGGAAAAACAAAAGCATAAAAAAAAATTCCTAGTGAAGAAATTGAAAAGAGAAGGGGGCGTGGGCTTGGAGCAGGGGAGATGAAATTAGATATATGAGTAAGTCAACAGAGACTATAATAATAATAACGTCAATAAAGCAGATAAAAAGATCAATTTTTAACAACGGGTAAAAAACAAAGGAGAGAGAAAAACTAAAGCAGGAATAGGAGAAAAGAAACAGGATGAAAAAAGGAGAAATGAGGGAGAAAAGGGTGGCAAAAAATAAAATAAAGTAAAATAATGATAAAAAAAACCTATAAAAATGGAATGAAGAAAAATAATCCAACAAAATAAAAGGTAAAAAAAAGTAAAAAAAAAAAAAAAAGTAAAATAAAAGAAAGAAAAAAAACCCTTTTTTTTCTTAAGTATCCTATATAATAAAACCCTAATATGCAAATCAACTGGCAGAACAGCTTGTTGCTATGACACACATTGATCACCAGGGGGCTGATGTTCAATGCAGGACATTCTTGCATTGAGCATCTGCCTCCCGAGAGGGAGACAGCTGGCAGCAGCAGTAATTGGGGGCTGGGGCTGGCCAATGGGTGGCGCCAGGCCACCAGCCAAGTTGGGTGCCAGCAGTGGCCCCCGATCACCCTGTCTGGTTATCACCCTGCAGATCAGCCCTGGTTGCAGGCCAGGCCCAGGGACCCTACCCTATACATTGGGAACAGTCCCTTAGATTTAAAAATTAAAACCTGGCAAGGCTACACTAACACTGAAAAAATAGGATGATGCAGCAATTACATGGATGGACTCTGGCTTGCATGTTTTGTGGTCAGTCCTGATTCTGACACTTATTACTGTGTGACAAAACCAATTACTTAACTTGTCTCTGCTTCAATTTTTCCACCCATAAGATGGGGAAAATGGTGCTACTGCCTCAGAAGGATCAGGTTATCTACTACTTTTTATAATCAGGGCCAAAAACTGTAGCTGCCCATACAACAGCAAGATGCCTTTCACCTGTATGAAAAGTATGGTCACTGGTGCGTGCTGCATCCGGATTGAGAGAGGGATGCCCAACTGCCAGTTTAGGCCCGACAGTTCTGTTCTGACTGCCACTTCTCAGTTTCCTGTTAGGTAGTCAGCACCGTGTTGAAGTTCCCAGCCATCCACCCCTCCTCTGTGTCTGTCTCCACAGCCTTGGGCTTTCAGTCTTATTTACACACGTGTCTATTTCTGACTCGGGCTTTAGGTGGGGGTGTTGCTGTATTAGTTTCTGTGACCAAACGGCCCCTCATCCCAGTTCCCAAGGGCTCTCTGGGGCTATTCAGATTCTTCAATTCCTCTGCAGAACTTGAGGCTGGGTGCAGCTGCACTAGTTTCCCTCAGGTGCTGGGAGAGGCTGGCTCTTCAGGAGAAAAATGGCTGTTTAGGCTTGGAGGGTCCGGAATGTCCCAGTGCTGGACTCCTGGTCACCTCTCCCTGTCCCTCTTCACAGCCTCTCTCCTGCCTCCACAAAATTGCACCTTTACCTGCACCACAGCCTCGATGAGTGTTTGTAATTGAAATGTCCTATGAACCTGGTTTATGAGTAAAAAGCAAGGAAAACATAAAGGCAAAAGAACCACACTGCTGCACCTTTTCCTCCTACCCCCCTGTACTGCATGTCTAGGGCAGTTCTTCAGGCTGCCTTTCCGGGTGCAGCCTCTCACAGTCCTGGATTTAGATCTAGAACCCCCTGCTGCCAGCATCTCTGTGGACCCCTTTTCCACAGTCGAGTGTTACTCGTGTCCCCAAGGGACGCAGACTTGGTGCAGTGTAGGTCCCTCCTGACCCTCTTGTCCTGGTAGTCAGGAGTCTCTCTCTCCAGCCTTGATCTCTGATCCTAATGTTCTCCAGGAGTCCTCTGCCCTTGCCAGCCACAGATTGTCACACCAGCTGTGTTAAATTTGCCAATTCCGGGTGGATGTTATTCAATTTAGTTGTTTTTTCTATCTGCTCCATGAGAAAGTGCAGGACACATGTGCCTATTCAGCTACCATTTTGCCTCTCATTCTAGCTTTACTTTCTTAAACCAATTTTTTTATTCAATCATCTTTCGCACTTCAATATTTCTAAAATTATTGCTCTCAATAATTAAAAATACTTTATGAGGTAAAACTTTATGATAAGGCAATGATTTATAATGCAAAACACATAAGCATATTGTCGAACCAACACACATGTATTCATCTTTAACAGATCAGAAACTAAAGGGAAAAAAAAGACTACAAATCCATCAGATATTGCAATTTCTTGGATTGCAATTTCTTGGATTATTTAACATGTGTGAATTCATGTTAAAACAAAATCTACACAATGTATCTTCCTGAAATGTCTGTTAAATATTCTTTACTTCACAATAGCTTTGCTCCCTCAACACCCTCTATCTTTTATATTTACTTTTTGGAGAAACTGAATTCTTTGTCGTTTGAATATCTGTATTTGTATGATTACTTTCTTGTTAATGTCATTTTTCCTATTTTCATGTTCCTTCTGTTTGGTAATATGCTTGTGTCTTGACCCAGATTCCAGTTCATCGTGTGTGTGTGACAATGGGAGGTGGCTTACACTTTCAAGTCAGAGCCAATACATGAGTTGGTGGCTCACATTTAGAGGCTCTAAGATTGGTCCATGAATTCAGGTGCCATCAGGTATTCATGGAGATGGTGCATTCCTTACCAAGTTTCCAAGCAAATAATAATCTAATAGTTTTGTCATCTGGAGATGATAACTGTCTAGATTAGTTATAAATTGAGAATAGCAAAATGGTGAGTTTCTATCATTCAATTTGCATTTATTAGTTGGTGCTTGATTTAATATTTTTTGTTTACCCTACAATACATTTTCTTCCCAAAAAGCAGGATAAATAATTAAACACAAATTTCAGTTATTTACTATTTTTTAAAAAATAATGATAAGTGACCAATGAGTGTCTATTTTCCTTTCGGGTATCATTTTGAAGACACACATTTTTCCATATTGGTTTTTGTTTTTAATTCTTTGATAATATGATTCTTTTTAATATTTAAATCATTCTGTCTTTGGCCAGTGTGTGTCTTTTTATAGAGTCTAATATATTTTTTGTTTACATGATATTTATTACTGTGTGTGTTTTGAGGTATAACTAGATGTTCTGGGATTGTTTATACATATTCTACTCAGGCCTGGAATCCTCATTCTCTTGGAAGTCCTAGACATGAGGGTGTTTTCAGTATTTCTATTTTTCTTTGCTAAAAAGTATGCATGTAAACACTATTTTTATTATGTAGATATTAAAATATATTTATTAATAAAATCAGTCAAAAAAGAGAACAAATGCACACATGCAAAAATAGTACAAATCATCTCTCTTATTTTTGTTTCCCTACCTCAGACCGACCTGGCGTTGAATCCAGGGTATGGAAGTTTCATGAATATATCATGTCATGTGGATATCAAGGTCCACCTGTATGGAATTGTCACCTGCATGTTCATAATGGTCTTTATGAAAAAAAAAAGACAGTACAATATCTAAAATTATTTTGGAGTCATTTTTACATTTTTCCTATAGAAATGGCATTTTACTATTTTCCATACACAGAAAATTCTTATTTATTTTTACTAGGTCCTTGTCATTTGAAAAATAATTTTTAGTAGAAATTTAAAATAATTGAATTCAAATTTTGTGTAACGTTAATAAGCTGACTTCTACACATACTTTGAATAGTTCTTCCTTCTACTAAAATGAAAATTTAGTCAATTCAAATGCATATTATCCTACTTTGTTCATAGAACCTTATACAACTTTTGGCTATTTTCCTGTTCAGAATTAAAAATTACTGAAGCTTGTGTAACAAGGACTTTGTTCTTCATAATTCATTTCCTGTTACTTGCTTATGCAATGAAGCATTATAATTTGTAGTATATTGCTTCACAGGACTTAAAACTTCATTGCTCATACAAAGAAAAGAACAAAGATGAGTCAGGAGTATAAAAAACATTTTCTGGGTAATGAGAAAGTAAATCAACTTACATTTCTTGCAAATTGATAAGTAGAAAGTTTTTACTAATGAGTTCTAGAATTCTGACAATGCAGTGTTTATTTATAGAGTTTTCTCCAAAGAAATATGTTCATATAAAGTAATCATTATACACTGAGATTGGGTTCCAGGTAAATACAATCTGTGCTCAATTACTTACATAAGAATGAATATAAAATATCTAGCTATACTTTGAAATTACCACGTCTCAATAGTTTTAAAAACACTAACACTTTTGACAGACCAGTTAAATAGTATTTGAAATGCACCATCTAGATTTATGTAAAAATTAATGAATCATTCTTACCTTTAAAATATTCAAACTGGCTTTGATTGAGGAATTAACTAAGACAAGAGAAGCTGCTCAACAAAGCCATCTCCATTCCAAAGTGCTCCCAAGTAAGGTTAGTTGAGTGGGTGCAAATCTTCCACATTATCCGTCATTCTCCTGTTAGTGTTGGAGGGGTGGAAGATCAAGAAGTTGCAGGGTGCTGAAGGCTGAATATCATTTTCCCCTTTAATCTATTTTAAGTCACTTATACAGTAACTGGAGGACTGGTGCATGAATTTCTGCACAGGCAGGGTCCTTTGGCCTAGCCAGCAATCAGGGATGATCTGGGTCTTCTCGACCAGTCCTGATCAGGGACAATGAGGGCTGGACAGGGAGGGACCACGGGAGGGCTCCAGGGCATGTCTGGCCCTCTCACCCAGTGCCGATCGGCCAGATCCCAGCAGCAAGCTAACCTACGGGTCGGAGCGTCTGCCCCCTGGTGGTCACTGCGCATCATAGTGACTGGTTGAGCGGTCGACTGAATGGTCAACTGATGGGTCGGACACTTAGCATATTACGCTTTTTTTATATAGGATAGAGCATCAACTACTCCATACATTACTTCAAATACTCTGCAAGTCACAAAACTGAAAAGTCTATATCTCCTACCAATGGGTTACTGGGAAATACAGAAAATCTGCTCTACATGCACACGTGGATACTTATATGAAAAATCAATATGATTAGGAATGAAAAAAGAGTCACAATTAGAGAGTAGGCAGGGATTAAAGGGATAAATATCCTCAATAACTTCATGCCAATTAATTTAAAAACAGATAAATAGAAATATTTTTAGAAAAATAATTACATAAATGTAAAAAAAAATCAACAGAAAACATATATAATTTTATGATCCATTAACACATGTCAGTATGTAAATATCTCCCCACAAGAAAACCCTAGGCTCAGATGGGTTTATAAGCAAATCATACCAATCATTCAAAGAAGAGATAATTTCTATTCTTTTTTTTTTTTCTGATTGGTCCTTTTCCATTGTTTTGGAGGTTTCTAGAAGATTCTTTTTTTTATTGAACATCAATCAAAGCATTATATTTTATTTCTTAGAATTGTCACATTAATATGTTTAGTATTTATGCCAGAGCAATTCTTATTATTTTCCTGACATTTTATAACATTATAACTGAATGTATACAATGACTATATTTCTGAGGAAGCAATGTGTAAATGGAGCCACATTTTTACTTGGATTTCCACCATCACTTAACTGATGCTTGATCTTTTTTTTTTTTTTTTTGATAATTTCTATTCTTTCTGATATTAAAAGAGAAGTCATATGAACAAAATCACTTTTTAGTTAAATATAAAACTGATAGCAAAACCAGATTAAAAATAAAATAGAGAATAAGAGAATGTAGACAATATTATTCTGAATAGAAACTATTGAATCTGCAAAGTATAAATGAGGATCATTAGAAATCTTAAAAGGTACCACATTCATTGATAAAAGTAGAAAAAAACATATAATCATCTCAAAGATGCTGAAAAACAATTCAGTGCAATCTGAAAACACAGCAAAACCCTTAGTAAAATAAAAATGGAAGATTTCTTAATCTAAAAAAAAAAAAAAGACCTAGCAAATGTGTTGTAGTTCAAATCACACTAATAAGAGAAACATTTAAAACATTCCCTTAAAACTTTATTGAAACTCAAGGCAATTCCCTCACAAAGATAGAACAACTTGTATAGGCAACTTTAAATATATAAATATCTATAATAATAAAAGCATAAATATGCTAATTATATTGACATCCTTCCAGATGACCTTCTGGATGAAGCCGGGGCTGTGAGGCAAGCCCAGGTCCCTGTGTCAGAGGGAAGCCGGTGCTGGCAGCCTGGGGAAGGAAGGACTACTCTTGTGAGAATTTTGTGCATCAGGCCTCTAGTATATAAATAGGGAATAATTACTGCTTTAAATTCTATAGTAGCAATTCTTGGAGTCAAATCATAGCATCAAGAGCTGCAAGGGGACTGTCGTGTAGAAAGGATGGAGGACAGATTTGAAAAGGTCCTAGGTTCTGAGGACCACAAAGTTCTCCAAGAAGCTCTTACTCCAAAGATACCTCAATGGGACAGAAAGGCTCAGCTGGCAGATCTGAGCACCACAGTCAAAACGAGGAGAGGGCTTTGCACTTGGTAACCTGCCAGGAAGTGCAAGTGCCTGTGCAAGACCTAAGGCAGCTGGATGGTCCAGGGGCAGCGATTTCCACTTTCTCTGGAAGGACTGTGCCTGGCACTGCTGAGAAACTCATGGCAATAGAAATGGAATTATTCTGGCCCCTACTCTGGGAGAAAAGGACAGAGCCGACCAAGATACGGGGATGATAAAACAGAAAGTTCTAGAGAGGTGACTAGATGTAGAGGTCAAATTTTTAATAATTAATCATAACAGCACAATGGGAGTACAAGAGCCCTCAGCTGAGACTGCTGTCCTGATTCACACCTACCCTCAAACTCTGAGCACCACAGGAAAGCCTTAAATACAAAAGAGAGGACTTGAGTTGAATCTCAATATAAATATATGATTTTTTTAAAGAAAAAAAAAAAGAAAGCCTGCATATAGAAAATGAGAATGTCACATATACACACATGTGTACATATTCACAAAGTACAGTGGCACTGGAATCTAATGATACTAAAAGAGAACATTCAGAAGTTGACAAAAACTGTGAAACACACATATTATATTTCACAACAAAGATTCTGAATACAAAAATCAATGTATCACTTGGATTCCTTAACACTTCAGTTTGAAAAATGGACTGATTATGACATTCTCTTCCAAAGTATTCAGTATTCCTCTAAGGGGCTTTTTATATTTTAGAGTACAGGTAGAAAAATGCTTCTTAAAAGTCTCATTCAGCCTTCAGACTTTAAAGTTTTCTCTAGTTCTTAGAATTTTGTCTTCATTTCTCTTACTTTGTTCTTACTTAGCTTTTCTTTGTTCTGACCAATAGTCTTTTTTTTATACTTACCTCTTGGATTTCTAATAACAGCAATAACATAATCAAGCACAACTAAGTAAATTATTTGAAACATGTGAAAATGTAAAACTGTGAAAGATTTTGTTTAAATGATAACTATGCCAGTTTTGCCCCTGCTGATGCAAATGGTTAGCTGCCTGAATGTCAGGCCTCCTATGAACTTCCCTGCAGGCTGTGCATTCCCATGGGTAATTGCAGAAAGACTTTTACATAGCACCAAAGATGAGCTCAGAAAAGATACATGGCATATTTATGAAATTCAGGGAAAATTTCATGCCCTTATGATTTTTTAATTATTGGTTTTAGGATTTTTTGGTTTAATTTGGATATGAGCTTTTTTGATATCTAAATTGAAAATATTTTATCCTATAGGTTGCATTTTTTAATTCTTCATAGATATCTTTTGAGGGTCATACATTTTTACTTTTCCTGAAGTCCTGTTGATAATTTTTTTCATGATTGACGTGTGTGTCCTAAGAAACTTTTGCCTGTCATGCATATGCTCCTATGTTTTCTTCCAAAGCAAGAGACAGCCAGCATTTTCTGGAAAGCAGTAGGTAGCATATTTTAGGCTTTGTGGGCCTTATCTTTATAGGAAATATTCAACTCAGTCATTCTCTCATGAGAAACTATAGACACTACTTAAAGAATAAGTATGTGCATGGTTATGCTTCAATAAAACTTTATTTACAAAAACAAGTGGAAAGACTTTCTGTTCAGGGGAAAGAATGCATAGACTCAATTTTCCTTGTTCCTTCTCTCTAATTACAACTATATGCTTAAAAATCTTTCAGTAAACAGTCGTAAAAGGACTCTAAATTTGGAAACAAGATGGACTAGACCAGGAATTCAGGAGTTGAAGGATGACACCACCTTGGTTTCTTGGGTTTTCTCTTTATCTCTCAGGGGTCCCCAATTGGTCACCAGGGAGGCCTGCAGCACAGAATGCCAACAAGAATGAACAAAACAAATACACTCACAAGACAGCCTGCTCGTTTTGGTCAGAGCTAGTAAGGAAAGCCCAATAGGGACCTACCTAATGGCAGTGATGGGAGCATCCCAGCAGAGGTAGGGTGTGGGGCAACCCATTACCGTCTACCTCCTGACAGCAGCAGTGGCAGCCGAGGAACCGAGAAGGCTGATCCACCCCCACCCCACACTAGGTAACAGCAGCATGTTCTCTGTCAATGGGTGGCAACAATAGGCCCTCTGTGTCCAAGATCCCCAACCTCACAGCCTGACCCCTGCCTCACAATTCTCCACTGCCCAGGACAAGCAGATGGGAAGGTGGTGGGTCAGGCTGAAAAAGGCAAAATGAGAAACCTTTATGATGACAGAACCATTCTGTAATCTGACCGTGTTGGCAGGTCCACAGAACTGCAGGTGATAAAATGTATAATAATACACACACACACACACACACACACACACACACACACACACACACACAATGAGTTTTAGGTAAACTAGAAAAATCCAACCAAGATCAGTGGATTATGTCAGAGTCAATACCCCGGATGTGACAGTGGGTAATATGAATGGTGGTGAAACCTGCGTAGAGGTTTTGGTAAGAACACAGTTTCAGTTCTCTTAGAATGTTTACCTAGGAGTAAAATCACTGGGTCATCAGACAACTTTACATTTTTGTGCCACTATTAAACTGTTTTCCAAAGTGAATCCACCATTTTCCGTGCCCTCCTACAATGTAAAAGAATTACGGTATCTCCATATCCTTACCAATGCTTGCTCTTGCCCTCCTTTGCCATTATATCCATCTAGTGGCTATGAAGTGGTATCTTTAGATTTACATCTTTCTAATGTCTAATGATGATGAGCATTTATATGGTTATTGATATTTGTATATCTTCTTTAGAGAAATGTTTATACAAGTATTTTGCCCATCTTTTGTTTTCTTTTCATTTTTTTATTTTTAAGAGTTTTGATTATTATAGTTATAAACATACATGATTTACAAATATTTTCCCCAATTCTGTGGGTATTTTATTGATAATGTACTTTAAAGTAAACAAGTTTTTAATTCTGTTAAGTACAATCCATTTTTTAATTTTGTTGCTCGTGAGTTGGTATCTTATTTAAGAAACTATTGACTAATCTAAGGTCATAAACAGGCCTATGTTTTCTTCTAATAATTTAGTATTTCAGTTCTTACATTTAGGCATTCATTCATTTTGATTTAATTTTGGTCTTAATTTCAGACAAATATAGTCTGAAGTAGGAATCCCACTTCATATTTTGTATGTGGATATTCTTTCGTTCCAGCATTATTTTTGAAAAGGTTCTTCTTTCCACCACTGAGTTCTCTTTAACCTTGTTGGAAATCACTGACCATAAATCTTAGAGTTTTTTCAGGATTCTCAATTACATTTCATTGATCTAAAGGTCTATCATTATGCTACTAACATACAGTCTTCGTCTTGGTAGCTTTGCTGTAAGTTTTGAAATCAGGAAGTGTATGTCCTCCAGAAAAGTTCTTCTTTCCAAGATTTTTTTGGGCTATTCTGGATGCTTTGAATTACCATATGAGTCAACTTGTCAATTTCTGCAGGAAAGCTAGCTGGGATTTTGCTAGGGCTTGCATTGAAAGTGCTGATCCATTTGAACAATGTTTCCATCTTAGTTATGTCAAGTCTTTCAATGAATAATAAAGATATGTGTTTTTTTTTATTTAATTAGGTCTTCTTTAAATTTTCTCAACTATGTTTTGTAGTTTGCAATGTACAAATCTTATATATCTTTTGTTAAATTGATTTCTAAGTATTTTGTTTTTTATCCAATTGTACATGAACTTTTCCTAATTTTTTCAAATTTTTTTTCAAAATTTTAATGTTAATGTATACATATACAGTTGACCCTTGAGCAATGAGAGAGTTAAGTACACCATACCTCATGCAGTTGAAAATTCAGATATAACTTTTGGCTCCCCCCAAAAAACTTAACCAGTAATAGTCTACTATATATTGGAAGCCTTATTGATAACATGAATTGTTAATTAACACATATTTTGTATGTTATATGTATTACATACTGTATTCTTACAATAAAGTAAGCTAGAGAAAAAAAATTATTAAAAAATCATAAGAAAGAGAAAATGCATTTACAGCACTGTATTACATTCATTGATAATGTACATTTACAGGATGAATTGTTTACCAGTAACTATATCATTATTGTCCTATAGGACATAAAACACTGCATATTTTATATAAGTTACTATCACTAGGTATCAGAAATGAAAAATAATGTGTAAAAGAAATTCATATTTATTTACAGGTACAATGATTCATGCACTGATAATGTAAAAGCAGCAATAGGATTGCTTTATGGTAGCCTAGTGTAATTGATACATTTGTTACATGGTATAGCATAGCAATAACTATACACTAATGAATGAATCATAAAATTTTATAACATACATTATTGCAGCCATATTCATAAGATAGTATTAGAAACATAATTATACTTTTTAAAAACTTACCTATAATGATAGGCTGAGGCAAAGTTTCTTCAAGTAGGAGAGAGGCATATAGTTTGGTAACTTAAAGTAAAGTCATAAAACTAAGAAAACTAAACTATCATTTATTTTATATAAAATATTACTCACCTTCTACCTATGTCAGGATAGGTTATACTTCAATACAAATCTTGCCCATGATGTGCTGCACAATGAACACTTAGGCGATGGTAATGACCAAAATGTCTCATACAATTCTTGCTGTACAGTTTTTAGAGTTTCACACAAAGACATACGCACCTTCACAACAGGCAAGCTTATTAACTGGCATGATGATTATTTACTATTAAGTGGAAATGGATTATCATAAAGGTCTTCATCTAGTCATCTTCATGTTGAGTAGGATGCTGATGAGGGGGAGGATTAGCCTTGCTTTCTTAGGGGTGGCAGCAGAGGAAGAGGTGAAAGAGGTGAAAGGGGAGGCAACAGAGGCAGGCACACTCAGTTGGACTTGAACAACAGTGTAGAGATTACTGAGAGAGGGGGGATCGAGGGAAGTATAAGAGGGTGCAGGGGGACAAATGGTGATAGATGGAGACTTGACTTGGGGTGGTGAACACAAAATCTAGTGTGCAGATGATGTGTTGTGGAACTGTGCACCTGAAACCTGTGTAATTGTGTTAACCCGTGTCACCCCAATACATTAAAAACAAACAAACAAGCCAACAAAACAAACCCACTCAGACACACACCTTTCATAGTGTCTGGGAACTCGTCTGCTGCCTCTTGGTAACAGGAGCTGCGTCTCCTGTTATCTGGACAATTTTAAAGCCGAACCACTTTCTAAAGTTGTCAAATCATCCTTTGCTGCATTAAATTCTCCAGCTTCAGATCTTTCACCCTCCTTTTCCTTTAAGTTACCATATGATGACTTTTTTTTCTCAAATAATAATAGAGTGTACCAGTGTGCCTTTCTTATAGTAATCTTGCACCCACATAAATGCTGCATCTTCAATACAACATGAGAAGTATTTCACAAAACGTGCAAGGTTTTCACACATGCTAGCCCAGCTGCAGAGAAGGCTGCACAAAGTTTATTTTCCATTTTTATAATCGTCCTGAGGCTGGATTCATATCTTGAAATGGGTGGCAACCACTGCTGCAGACTTCAGTCTACCACTCATTCCAGAAGTTCAGCTATTTCTTGTAATGTCACAACTTTTCTCAACTTCTTGGGAAGACGACCAGCATCACTAGTGCCACTTTGTGTGGGTCACATGGTGTTATTCAGGGTTTAAGTTATTGCACTTAAACATGATGAAAAATACAACAGCACCATGAAATATCACCTTTTATTGTGATACACAATTTACTAGAGAGACAACTGCTCACGTGGAAATAATTAGTGCAGCGCTGCCTTTTAAGCAGATCCTTGCAACACTTGAGCTACGACAATAACAACAGGAGGTGGCAACAAAATTACTACAGTATCACAGTGTGCACTACAGTTAATTTTATGCAATTATAACTTAATACTGTCTCTTTGTTTGTTTACATTTCTCTTGACTGGGAATAATGCCATGCAAGATTCATAACTGTTTGTGTGTATAAGTTTTGACATACTTTAACTTTTTATAATAGTTTTGTATATATTTTATGGTAGTAAATGATAACATAGAGTAGTATCTACATACAATTTATGCAATCATGACACGCCTACATTTTATCTTAATTTTTTTAAATGTATGTCTAGTTCATGCAGATCATCTGAGTTTTTTTCAAGTTATAGCAAATCTTCAACAAATTTTTCAATATGCTCATTGGAAAAAAAATACATGTACAAGTAGACCAAGTAGACCTACACAGTTCAAATCTGTGTTATTTAAGTGTCAACTGTAAAATTGATTTTTGTATATTGATATTAACTTATTTATTAGTTACAGTAGTTTTTCATAAATTCCATAGGGTATTCAATACATGAAATCATGCTATCTACAAATGTAGCTATAATAGTTCTTTATCAGTCGAGATGCATTCTATTCTTTTATTTTTTTACTAGAGGCCTGGTGCACGGAATTTGTGCGCTGCTGGGGTTACCTCAGCCTGGCCTGTGCCCTATCGCAGTCTGGGACCCCTCACTCCTTACTGCCCGCCTGATCACTGCTCCTTACCACTCAGCTCACTGCTCCTTAGCACTGCTGTTGAGGTGGGAGAGGCTCCCGCCACCGCTGCTGCACTTGCCAGCTGTGAGTCCGGCTTCTGGCTGAGTGGTGCTCCCCCTGTGGGGAAGTGGGGGAAGCTCCTGCATTGAACGTCTTCCCTCCTGGTGGTCAGTGCACATCATAGTTAGTGCCCAGTCGTTCTGGCCGTTCCATTGTAACAGTTGCTTAGGCTTTATCATATAGATTTTTTTCCTAAGTGCCTTGATTGGAATCTCCAGTAAAATGTTTAATAATAATGGTAAGAACAGACATTGTTTTGTTCCTGATCTTGGGGGAAGATTGGAGCTTTCACCCTTAAATATGATATTAGTTGTAGGTTTTAAAAAATTTAGTTGAGGTGCTTAACCAAGATAAGGAAGTCCAATGTTCCAACTGGCAGTGGATTAAGTGGAAGCTATGCTGACATTTTCCTGGGACCAATCTGGAAGTGAAACTAAATTATAGAGAAATGATCCTGAACAATCAACTGAAGACCAGCTGGAGAGAACCCTGACAACCAAGTGGAGACCACATAGAAAGCGGTAGGAATTGGGGAGGCCTGAGAGGGCTGGCTGGGCTCCCACAGACAGCAGCTGAGGGACATCTCTGCTGTGGAGCACTGACACTGAGAACTCTGGAGTCTAAGCTGCAAGCTGGGCCCCCCAGCCCAGATCATACAAAACTGAGGAAGGTGCCCACATAACGTCTGGCTTTGAAAAGCAGCAGGGTTGCTGTGTGCCAGGGAGAGAGGGCTAGAAATGCAGGCACCCTCTTAAAGGGCCAACAAACAAAATTTTCTGTGCAGCCACTCACCTTGCACTCTACTCTGTGGGAGGGCAGAGTGGACTAGAGCTGTGTGAGGAGAATCCAGGATTGAGAGCTGTGGGGTTAGAGGTCTGAAGGCAGCCACCCTGAATTCCCATGCTGAGTCATTCCCTTATACTACAGAGGATATCTCTCTCAGGCAGATGTTTGCCATGCAGACAGCTTTTGCCTGGGGGAAGCAATTGCCCCACCCAAGTTCCCCATCTTGTAGAGTTTTTCCCCTGCTGTGGTCTATAGCCTGAGGCTCATTACAAGACTGAGAATGACAAATTGCAGGCAGAGCCAGAACTCTGGATGTGTTGATCTGCTTATGGAACTGGGGCTAAGAAAAGCAAACCTTCATGTATATCTTGGTCCTCTCCAAAGGCACCAAGCCCCAGCAGAGGAAGCCACAGACCATGGACTGCTGATACCTCCAAACAGAGTACTTGGGAAGTCACAAACAGCACCTAACATTGTTCTGCACCAGAGAGCCTCCAAAATTACTGGGAGTCCTAGCAAATCTATCTAATATGTAGAAACAAACTCAAACAGAAAGCCAAAATGGAGAAACAAAAAACAATTCACAAATGAAAGAACAAGAGAATTCTCTAGGAGAAGAACTATATGAAATGGAGATGAGAAATTTTGAAATATAGAGTTCTGAATAATGATTATAAGGATGCTCAATGGCATGAGAGAAGACCAGCCAGAAATGAGGAATGATATAGCAGTAATGAACACATTGAGAGGAATAAATAGCAGATTAGGGGAAGCCAAGGATCAGGTCAAAGAATTAGAACACAGGATAGAAAAAAATCACTAAATCAGAGAACCAAAAAGCAAAACAAAACAAAAACAATTAAAAAACAGGAGGACAGCTTAAGGGAGCTGTAGGTCTACATTAAATGTAACAATATTCATATTATAGAAGTACCAGAAGGTGAAGAAAGTGGGCAAGGAATAGATAACCTGTTTGAAGAAATAATGGCACAACACTTCCCCAACTTGCTGAAGGAAAAAGACACACAAGTTCAGGAGGCACAGAGAGTCCCAAGCAAGAAGAACCCAAACAGGCCCAGGCCCAGACACATCACAATTAAAATGACAAAAATTAAAGACAAAGAGAGAATCTTAAAAGAAGCAAGAGAAAAGCAATTTGTTACCTACAAAAGAGCTTCCATAAGATTTCCAGCTGGTTTTTCATCAGAAACTCTACAGGCCAGAAGGGTTGGCATAAAGCATTTAAGGTAATGAAAAGCTAAAACCAAGAGTACTATATCCATCAAGGATAGATGGTGAAATAAAGAGCTTTCCAAACACACACACAAAAAGGCTAAAGAAGTGTATAACTACTAATCAGCAATGCAGGAAACGTTAAAGGGACTATAAGGGACTATTGTAATAATAATATGAAGAAATAGAGAGAGAAACATAGGCATAACAAATTAAAATGGCAATAAATAAGTACATATCAATAATAACTTCAAATGTAAATGGATTAAATGTTCCAATTAAAATACATAGGATAGCCAAATTGATAAGAAAACATGACCCAAATATATTCTGTCTACAAGATACCCACATAAGAATAAAAGACTCACACAGGATGAGAGTGAAGGGATGAAAAAAAAAATTTCTTTCAAATGGAAACAAATAAAAATCTGGGGTAGCAATACTCATATCTGACAAAATAGACTTCAAAATGAAGGCCATAACAAGAGACAGAAAATGCCACTACATAATACTGAAGGGATCAATCCAACAAGAGGATATGACCTCTGTAAACATACATGCACCCTATATAAAAGTACCAAAATATATTTTAAAAAAAACAAACTTCTGGCGGATTTTAAAAAAGAGATTGACAGCAATGCAATTATCATAGGGGACTTTAACACACCACTGACTTCACTGGATAGACCTTCCAGTCAAAAAATCAACATGGAAAAAGTGACTGTAAATGACACCCTAGGTTAGATGGATTTAATTGACATTCATAAGACATTTTGCCCAAAAGTTGAAGAACATACATTTTCCTCAAGTGCATATGGGTCATTCTCAAAAATAAACAACATGCTACACCGAAAAAGTCTCTATACTTTTATGAAGTTTGAAATCATATAAAGCCTCATCTTGGATCACAATGGCATAAAATTAGAAATCAACTACAGTAAAAACACTCAAAAACATTCGAACACATGGAAGTTAAATAGCATATTGTTAAACAATGAGTAGGTTACCAATGAGATAAAAAGGAAATAAAAATCTTCCTGGAAAGAAAAGAAAATGAACACAAAACAACACATAATCTATGGGACACAGCAAAAGCAATCCTGAGAGAGGGAAGTTCATAGCACTGCATGCCTACCTAAAAAAACAAGAAATATTATTAATAAACTATCTACCCCTACAAAAAGAAAAGACCAAAGTAGAAGGAAGAAAATAATAAAGACCAGAGCAGAAATAAATGACATAGAGACTGAAAAAAAATTACAAAAGATCAATGAAACCAAGAGCTGATTCTTTGAAAAGATAAACAATGTTGATGAAACTTTAGCCAGATTCATCAAGAAACAGAGAACGAGGGCCCAAATAAATAAAATTTAAAAGATGAAAGTGGCGAAGTAACAACTGACACCACAGAAATGAAAAGTATTGTTAAGAAAAAAAATACTGTGAACAACCATATACCAATAAGCTGGACAATGTGGATGAAATGGAAAAATGCTCCATCAACCCGGCATGCCTAACACCCCCACAGGATATGCACACATCCCCTCTGATGCGCTCACGTCCTTTGGAGAGTGTCTGGGTGTTCTGGGTGCTGAGGGTGGGCGCCTGTGAGATGACAGTGAGAGGGCAGAGTGGTGATGCCCTGTTCCCAAGGAGGCCAGTGCAGCTATGAGATCACCTCTGGGGGGTTAATGCAGGTGGTGAGGCAGGAGCAGGTGCAGACAGACACACCTGGTGGGCGTGGGAGGCCCTCTCTGAGGTGCCTTCGGTCAGTCAGCGTTCAAGATCAAGAACCCAGAGGCGGAGAGGAATTCCATCCTCTCAGTGAAACAGTGGGATAGTCGGGGCGACTGTAGACAAGGAATGTGCACTTTGGGTGCCAGCACCCATGATTGAAGGCTGCCCTGACTGAGCCTCGCTTGCTTGGGGTCTAGCGCACTCCTGCCAGGCAGCGGGTTGACAGGACGTGCTTTTCCGAATTAATGAGAGAAAACGTTGATTCTCCTGCTGCCCACGAAGGTGGAGAGTGAAGTGGGGAGACATGTGGGGACTGAGCGAGGTTCCCTGTCTGGGGGTTCCAAATCTACTGTTGGTTTCTTTCACCGCTGACTAGAGATCTACAGGGTGTCCCCCCAAAATGTATACACACTTTGAATACCGACTAATTCCAATGGTTTTAAGCATAAGAAAGAAACAACAATGGATCTGTTATCTGTTAAAAGTGTGGCACAAACAGGTAGTCGGACATTCCCTGAGGGGTCTCAGATTGGAGAGGGTGAAGGCCAGACTGAGGGGCCCTCCCCTCCACCCCCCAGTGCACAAATTTTGTGCACCGGGCTACTAGTATTATATAAGATAATACTAGCAGTCTTAGCCACAGCGATTAGACAAGAAAAAAACATAAAAGGCATCCAAGGAAAGGAGGAAATAAAACTCATTATTTTCAGATGACATGAAATTGTACATAGAAAATCATAAAGCCTCCACCAAAAATAATACTAGATTTAATAAATGAATTCAGCAATGTAGCAGGATACAAAATTAACACTCAGAAGTCAATGGCATTTTTATACACCAATAATGAATTCAGAGAAAGAGAAACAAAAAAAACCCCCAACAATTACATTTACCATTGCAGCCAAATAATATAGATATTGTTATTAGGAATAAACCTAACCAAAGAGGTAAAAGACCCGTACTCAGAAAACTACAGGACATTGAAAAAAGATAGAGGAAGATATAAACAAGTGGAAGAATATACCATCTAGTTAGTTATTAATAACCTATATGGAGAGCATTATGTTAAGTGAAATAAGCCAGTCAGAGAAAGATAAATACCTCATGATTTCACTCATTTGTGGAATATAGAGAACAACATAGACTGGTGAACAGGGACAGATCCAAAGACAGAGAAAGAGTGATCAGACTATCAATCCCCAGAGGGAAAGTAGGGGAGGGAGGGGGCAAGGGGAAGAGATCAACCAAAGGACTTGTATGCATGCATATAAGCCAAACCAATGGACATGGACAACAGGAGGATGAGAGCATGAGTGGGGGGGGGGATGGGGGTTTAATGGGGGGATGAGGACACTTTGTAATACCTTAACTAATAAAGAATTTTAAAAAAAATTTAAATAAAAACAATAATAAAAGCCAATAAATAAATAAATACATTTCATCATTAAAAAAATAATTAAAAAAATAAACTATCTACCCCTACAACAAGATTGGTATAAATAACATCATGAAAATATCTGTATTACCCAAAGCAATCTATAAAATCAATGCAATACCTATTAAAATGCCAATGGCCTATTTCACAGTTTTAGAATCAATACTCTCAAAATTTATATGCAGCCAAAAAAGACCCCAAATACCAGCATTAATCTTGAGAAAGAATGACTAAGTTGGAGGGATCACAATACCAGATATCAAGTTATATTACATTGCCACTATAATAAAAATATTCTGGTACCGGCACAAGAACAGGCAGATAGATCAATGGAACAGAAAAAAAGAATCCAGAATTTGACCCAAGGCATTGCGCTTAATTAATATTTGACAAAGGAATCAAAGCACACAATGGAGAATGACAGTGTCTTCAATAAATGGTGTTGGGAAACTGAGATGGCATGGCTCAGTGGTTGAGTGTCAACCTATGAACCAGGAGGCCATGGCTCTATTCCTTTCAGGGCACATGCCAAGATTGAGAGCTTGATCCCCAGTGTGGATCATGCCGGAGACAGCTGATCAATGATTCTCTCTCATCATTGATGTTTCTCTCTCTCCCTCTCTGAAATCAATAAAAAAGATAAATATCACAAGATCTCACTCATTTGTAGAATATAATGAATGACATAAACTGATGAATAAAAATAGAACCAGAGTCATAGAAACATTGAACAGACTGTCCAATCTATGCGGGCAGGAGGCGGGGTGGGGGGGGGTGAGGGGGTAAGAGATCAACCAAAGGACTTGTATGCATGCATATGAGCATAACCAATGGACACAGACAGTAGGAGGAGGGTGTGAGGGCATGTGCTGGAGGGTGGGGGCGGCCAGGGAGAGATCAATGGGGGGAAAAGGAGACTTATGTAATACTTTAAACCATAAAGAATTTAAATTTATATATATATATAACCATCACAACCAAACGGACGACCAAACAGGCTGTGTGGGGTGACCAGGCTGGGAGGGGGGCTAGTGAGGTGTGACCAAATGACTGAGCAGCAGGCTGCATGGGGTGACCAGGCAGGCAGGGGGGCAGTGAGGTGTGACCAGGCTGGCAGAGAGGGGCAGTGAGAGGTGACCAGGCTGGCAGGAAGGCAGTTGGGGGCGACTAGGCTGGCAGGGGGGCAGTTGGGACTGACCAGGCTGGCAGAGGGGGCAGTTAGGGGTGATCAGGCAGGCAGGCAGGTGAGCAGTTAGGAGCCAGTGGTCCTGGATTGTGAGAGGGATGTCTGACTGGGGATCGGGCTTAAACCAGCAGTCAGACATCCCCCGAGGGGTCTTGGATTGGAGAGGGTGCAGGTTGGGCTGAGGAGAACCCCCCCCCCACCGTGTGCACAAATTTTGTGCACCAGGCCTCTAGTAGATATAGAAATAAGTTGTGCTGGAAAAATTGGACAGATACATAAAAAAATGCAACTACACCACAAAGTTACACCATACACAAGAATAAATTCAAAATGGATAAAATACTTAAATGAAGTTGTGAAACCATAAAAAATCCTAGAAGAAATCACAGGCAGCAAAATCTCAGACATTTTTATGTAGCAGTAGGTTACTGATACATTTCCTTGAGCAAGGGAAATTATGCTGAAAATAAACAAGTAGGATTATATCACAATAAAAAGCTTCTGCACAGCAAAAGAAACCATTAAAATTTGAAAATTGAGTCAACTGTATGAAAGAACATATTTTCCAATGATACATCTGATAAGGGGTTAAAATGCAAAATTTATAAGGAACTCATACAACTTAACAAAAAGGAAGACAAACAATCTAGTTAAAAATGGACAATGGACCTAAATAGGCAATTCTCCAAAGTGGTCATACAGATGGCCAAGAGACATGAAAAAATAATCAAGTCACTAATCATCAGAGAGATGAAAATTAAAGCAACAATGATGTATTACTTCAACCCTATCAGAATGGCTACCATCAGGAAAATCAACAAACGACAAGTGCTGGAGAGGATGTGGAGCAAAGGGAACCCTCATGCACTGCTGGTGGGAATGCAGACTGGTACAGCCACTATAGAAAACAGTGTGGAGTTTCCTCAAAAAATTAAATATGGAACTTCCATTTGACCCAGTGATCCCACTTCTAGGAATATATCCTAAAACCCAAAGCACCAATCAGAAAGAATGTACTCACCCTATTTTCATAGCAGCACAGTTTATAATAGCTAAGATCTGGAACCAGTCAAAGTGCCCATTAGTGGATAAAAAAGCTGAGGTACATTTAAACCATGGAACACTATGCGGCTATAAAAAAAAAGGATCTGATACCCTTTGAAACAGCATGGAGAGACCTGGAGAGTATTATGCTAAGTGAAATAAGCCAGTCAGAGACAAGTATCACATGATCTCACTCATATGTGGAATCTGATGAACAAAATAAACTGATGCATAAAATAGACCCAAAGACAGAAGCATGGAACAGATTGATGAATTTCAGAGGGAAGGTGAGGGGGGGGGGTGTGGGAAGAGATTAACCAAAGAATCTTTATGCGTATATTCATAACCCATGGACACAGACAATAGTGTGGTGAAAACCTTGGTTGGGTGGCGGGTGTGGGCTAAAAGAGGTCAATGGGGAAAAAAGAGGACATCTGTAATACTTTCAATAGTAAAGCTACATTTTTAAAAGATAAAGAAGTCCTTTCTATTACTAGTGTATTGAGTATATTTGTTTCTTATGGAAGTATCTATATCATCTCTACTACCACTTATGAATCAACAAGTACTTCAACATTAAAATAAATAAAAAGACAGGTTCTGGAAGACTATTAATTTAACTTATACTTTTATATTTATGACCCATCTCATTTTTTTTCATAAATTATAATGAATTGTGTGAGGTAAAATTGTCCAGATTTAACAAAAATTACAGCACCAATGTATGCACAAAAATTTCTTTCATAAAGAAGATATACAAGTGTCCTTGTGAAAATATCATATGAACATTTGATATAAATCATTAGACATGAGAAAAATGCAAATTAAAACTACCACCATGAGTCATTGCCACATATTCCCATAACAGAAAATCTAAAATATCAGTGTGGGTATGAAGTGAGTAAATACTTGGTACAATTGTAAAATGGTACCATGACATTGTAAGAAAGAGTGACAGTTTCAAACAACATTGAACACATCCATCTCTATGTCCTACCAGTACACTCAGACACATACTCAAGAGAAAAGAGTAAAAGTGTCCAGTAAAAGGCTTGTATAGAGATGTCCTTAATAACCGAAACTGGATACAGACTAACTGCCCTTAAAATGAGAATGGATAAGCAAAGCAAATTTTAATGTATTTATACAACAAAATGCTCTGCAGCAATAAAAAAGAACAACTTACTTTTTTGTATGTATATGATATATACATAGTATATGTATGACATAAACATTATATATATGTATATATATATGACAACATATATATGCATACATACTATATATATGACAATGGGAACTATTGAACAATGTATCACTTTCTCTGTGTTTTAACACTTAAGTAAAATTTTTATTAAATTTTGTAAACACATATTTTAACACGTAAATGTTTTCAATTCTTTGGGAAGATACGCAGAAGAGGGATTGCATAGTCATATAGTAGCTCCACTCTTAATTTTTTGAGGAACCTCCAGACTGATTTCCATAGTGACTGTACCGGTTTACATTTCCACCAGTAGTGAACGAGGTTTCCTTTTTCTGCACATTCTCTCCAACATTTGATATTCCTATTATTGATACTAGTCATTGTAACAAGAGTGAGGGGGTATCTCATTGGAGTTTCTATTTGCATTTCTCTAATAGCAAGTAAAGTTAAGCATCTTTTCCTATATTTGTTGGCCATTTGTCTGCTTGGGACACCTGTCAGTTCAGGTCCTCTGTCCATTTTTTAATTGGATTGTTTGTTCTTGTTGTTGAGTTGTATGAGTTCTTTATATGTTGTGGATATTAATACCTGATAAGGTGTTTTCTGCACTTCAGTGTTCGTTGCAACATTATTCACGATGGCCAAAACATGGAAACAACTGAAGTGTCCTTTGATATATGACTGTATAAAGAAGATGTGGTACATATATACAATTAAATACTGCTCAAAAAATATTAAAACTGAAATTTGTGACAAACTAGACAGATCTTGAGAGTATCATGCTAGTAAAATATATCAGATGGAAAAGGGCAAGAACCATATGATTTCACTCATGTGGGATATAAAACTGAAAGCAACAAGTGAAGAGAAATTCATAGACACGAACAACAGTACGGTGGTTATCAGAGAGAAAGAGAGTCATGAGGTTAAAGGGCTCAAATATATGGTGATAGAAGGAGATTTGACTTTCAGTGAAAAGCACACAATGCAATGTACAGGTGATGCATTGTAGAATTGTACACTTGAAATCTATATAATTTCATCAATCAATGTCACTTTAATTAATTTAATAAAAATTAAAAAATAAATGTTAAAAAATTCTAAACACATATTCCAGATTTACGATCTAGCATCCCGAATGTTTCTAGTTCCAACCTGTTATATAGTTTTTTTTTAATAACTTCAAACACATTTCCACTTTTCTCCGTTTTTTCTAATTGCTTCATTTCCCTAGTTTTAGCCTTTAGTCAGAATTCCTCTTTTTTTTTTTTTTTCAGGTTCAGTGTCATGTAATTTTCTATTTTAATCTCACCATCTTCATGACTTTGGATATTCTGGGACCTCTCATCTTTCCGATTTCATGTGAACTAGATACCCTCTCAGACACACACACAGATGTAAATTACAATAGGCATTAAAAAACGTAGCATCATAATCTAAGTCATTTTTTCTCAAGTTAAAATCACTTTTATATTGTCAGTAAAATTTAAATATAATCCTACTTAAAATAATGGTATCTATTAAGCAGTAGATGATAGGTGGGACCACCTTTCCTTTTGTCCTTATATACTTTTTACTTATTTGTTTCATTTGATTGATCTGTGTATAGCTCAGACCAGAAGACAAAATCTATGATTCATCTCCAGTCTGAAGCCTCATTTAAATGACACTTTATTTACATTAGCATTCCTAATTACTTAATGACCAATCAGATATGGTTCATTGCTGGTAAGTGTAGAAACATGTTGTCTGAAGGATGTAGTTTAATTAGTATACTCTTAAGAACACGTCCCTCGAGAACATTGGATGTCATCATTACTTTATGTATTTAACTGTGAAATTCATATTTACTAATCAGGCTAGAGAAGAGATCTTTAGTTCTCAAATATTGTTAATAGAGCATAGTTAGATTTTTAAAGGAGCCTGAAAAATCTTAACAAAAGCAGATTACTTTTTAAAATAGCCATCATTCCAATAACATAGTTATTATACCTAAATACTAATATCATATCCATAAAACAGGAAAGAGGGAATAAGCTTATTGTAAGTCCATCTTTAATAATTTAGGTTTAGGAAGTTCATGGTATGCTAGACAACTGAAATTACTTGGTATTTTTAGAATTGACTAAATATTTTGAAAATGACCTCGTTTCAAGGGTAACTGGCAATTTTTATTTTTCATCCTAATGCTTATTCATTAAATGACCAAATTAGATATGTTGTATTGCCAGAAAACAAAATGTACAAAACTTGAACTTAGCCTTGGTGGGACAGAGATCAACAGAGATTCTCCTTTCAAACAGCATATTTTCCTGATAACTTCCATGGATTGTCATTTGTAGTTAACTTCCGAGAAGCACCCCATTTCTTAATAGGGGTTGTCACTTGTTATAGTGTATATATATCTTATACACATACATACATACATACATACATACATATTCAAGAAAATTGGTTTGCAAGGATTTAGAACAAGAAAGAGTATACTGAGCACAACCTTTCGGTAGAACTTCCTAGAATGTCTGCATGAGCTCCTTGTCCATGATTCGCACTAGAGTATGAATCATACCGGAGCCTTGGGCTGCTTTAGTTGCTTTCTATTCAGGAATGGGTCAAGAGTTCAGCAACTGATTCTGGCATGCTGACGCTTTTGTTCTCTGGGAGATGTTGTCCTCCTCAGCCTCTTTACACACTCTTCCAGACGTACACAGGCAGCGTCTTTACAGCTGCCTTCCATCTGTGCTACTGACAGCAACAGTAATAACAATAGGAACTTGATATTGTCAATGTTATTGACTCAAGCACAAATTAGAAATATTAGTTTAGTCTTCCTATATATTAGACATATTTATAATCATTTTACTTCTTTAATTTGTTTATTCCTCAGAGCCATCTACTGAATTAAGCATTATTATTATTATTATTCCCATTTTAGAGATGATGAAATTGAAATACTGAAATGTTTAATACCTGTCTGAAGGTCATATACAAGTACTAACAAGAGGCACCTTGATTTCATAAATACATTTAGAAGTTAAAAATAAATTAAAAAATTGTAACTTTGAAGAATTCAGGCTGCTACTGATTTGTATGGTTACCAGTTATCTTCAAATTTTACAGTATCAGAAACATGTAAGAATAATTTTAGGAGAAATTATTGAAATACTTGTGGAAACTTCTTGCAGTACTTCTTCCACAAGTAAGTATAATAAGTTCATTTTTAGTGTTTTCCATGTAACACAATGATTTGAGGTTTATTAGTGGTTGGGTGGCACTTGTCTTTCCAACAACCATTTTCTGAGCAGATATGAAGGAGGGCCCTGGCCTCAGCTTGGATGTCACAGAGCCAAGTGTCTAAGAGCTGCTGTGACTAAAGGGTTTAATGTTGTATTTATTGTCCTACTGAATATTCCCTACTCCCTCTCTTTTCCCTCAATATGAAGTTGCATCCAGATATACAGATTGGAAAACTTATTTATATAGATTTTGGAAAGTATTTTCTGCATTAAAATCTCTTTTTTTTTTCCTGCTGAGGTGCTGGGAGCCAGTCCATCCTTGCTGCTTGACACAGTCACTGCAGGAAAGAAACATCTGCACAGCATATGTTTCAAGGGACCTGGCGTATACAGCATACTGTTCTTAATATGCTTGGTCCCCTTAGCACTATGTGTTTTAACCAAGGTCACCTCTCCGAGAAAGGTTGTTTCCCCAGGTAGGGATTTTTCCCTGAAGTTAGGGAGGGGATAAAACCCCTCAACTAAGTGCCAGGCAGGTAGTTAATCACTTTAACTATGAACAATCATGCTTAAATCTTTACTCCCTGGAATGGAGATAAGAAACGCCCTAACCTTTGGAATAGAGATTGATAGGATTGGAATCAACTGGTATAAATACAGATGTAACAAGACAACAGGGCACAGAACCTAGACACAGAACCTACACAGAACCTAGAGACAGAAGAACTTCGCTGGAGAGAACATGGCAAAAGATCCTGGACAGAAACTGGCCACAGAACCAAAGACAGAACCTAGCGAGAGAACCTGGCTGAAGAACCTAGAGACAGAACCTGGCTACAGAACCTGGACAGAACATGGTAAGAGAACCTGACTAGAACCTGGTGGCTGAACCTAGCTGTAGAACCTGGACAAAACCTGGCTGGAGAACCTAGCGAGGGAACATGGCTACAGAACCTGGCTGGAGAACCTGGAGAACCTGGAGAACCTGGCTGGAGAACCTAGCAAGAGAACATGGACACAGAACCTGGCTGGAGATCCTAACCAGAACTTGGCTGGAGATCCTGACCAGAAGAGGAAAGAAAGGCATTCCTTCTTCGACGACTCTGTCCACACCTTTGGGGACCCCTGGACCTGCTGGGGTTGGACCCCAGCATCTGGCGCCTGAACAGGGACCCCTAGGTAAGCCCCACTCTCGGGATGGATAGGACTCCACCGTAGGAAGAGGGTGGATAGTCTTCGGCGACTCCATCCACACCTTTGGGAACCCCTGGAACAGGATTCCCCTAGGTAAGCCCCCCCCAAATTGAGAACCCCACACTCGGGACGGATAGGACTCTACCAGGGTACTGCAGATCCCCCTATAGAGGATAAGTAGGGTAAGAAGGTGGATAGTACAGAACTTAGATTGAGAAGATGTGCCATACTGAGTCCAAAGAAAGAAGACTCTGTATTGATTCTTAGATTGAGAAGATGTGCCATACTGAGTCCAAAGAAAGAAGACTCTGTATTGATTCTTAGATTGAGAAGATGTGCCATACTGAGTCTAAAGAAATAAGATCTGTATTGATCTTTTAACACATATGCTTGCTAGCAGAGGAATTAAGGTTACTCCCAGTCAGACAGAACGTTTTATACAAGAAGTATGTCCAGGCTTTTCTGAGGAAGGAAAGGTAAAACAGAACTTAGATTGAGACACAGAACGTAGACAGAACCTAGAGACAGAACCTGGCTACAGAACCTAGATAGAACATGGCAAGAAAACCTGACTAGAACCTGGTGACTGAACCTGGCAAAAGATCCTGGACAGGACCTGGCTACAGAACTTGGTTGGAGAACCTAGCCAGAACCTGGCTGAAGAACCTGGCTACAGAATCTGGTGACCGAACCTGGCTGGGGAACCTGGGAAACCTGGCTGGAAAACCTAGCAAGAGAACATGGACACAGAACCTGGCTGGAGATCCTAACCAGAACTTCGCTGGAGATCCTGGATAGAACCAGTCTGGAGAACCTAGCGTCAGAACCTGATGACAGAACCTGACTGGAGATCCTAGATAGAACCAGGAGAGGGAACCCAACCATGCTGGTCAACTGAACGTTGTCTCCGTGTCATTCCTTCTTTGCCGACTCCGTCCACACCTTGGGGACCCCTGGACCTGCTGGGGCAGGACCCCAGCACTGAGGAGCAAAAGCTACTAAAGTGGGCTTCATTTTTAAAGTTGATTTTAGCACATAAACAGTTCTCTAAAACACAGACCACCACCAGGATTCATGTAATGATTAAAGTTACCTCAATCCTTCGAGTCAGACAAACTTGGACTCAATGTCTAGCCACACCAATTACTCTATGCAAGATTTGGGGTTAAATTTTTAATCCTACCTTAACCTACAGGGGGGGAATCTTAATATCCCCATTTTATTTATGGAGAAATTGATGCTGAGATGATAAGTAACTTGCTCCAAGTCATACAGAATAATGGAGCTGAAATATAGACTCAGGTACTTGACTGCAAAGCACACCCTCTGAACTACTACAACAAGGCATTTGAGGTCGCCTGACTCCCAGAGCAACCTCCTTCCCACTCCCACTGATCCCAAAATACAGAGCAGCTGCCTTGCAGGGTCCAGCAAGAAACACGAATCTGCATCAGTTGGATCTGAGCGTGGACATATATGTGTCATTCAAGATTCATAATTGTGTGCAACATTGGAAGTAATTAAGCTGAACTGTATTTCACTAGAAGAATATAGAAGAAAATATGTGATAAAGACCTACCAACAAGACATGAGGCACAGGCAAAGCCTCAGTCAAGGTCATGGGGCAGGAATACTTGCTGTCAGATATTGCCATTGGTAATATCTCCTTTGTTATAGCAAAATGTCCAATCTACCGGGTGCTGTACAATACATGAATGCTAAACCCAAGATTAAAAGTTCTAAGAAGGAATGTATAAATGGCCAACAATGAGTCAATTGATTGCATTTTTACCTTAGAAGGTATGAGAAGAGAAGGTTTCTGTCCCTGACTTCTGCCATGGATTATTCTTCCAATAAAAACTTTGGTTGCACATAAAAGTGAAACCATACGGTATCTTTATCTGCCTGATTTATTTCACTTATAAGTGGAATATAAACACACACACACACACACACACACACACACACACAAAATAAATATTTTAAAAATCACAAATGAACCCGGCCAGTGTGGTTCAGTGGTTGAGGTTCGATTCCAGGTCAGGGCACATGCCCAGGTTGCAGGCTTGATCCCCAATGTAGAGTGTGCAGGAGGCAGCCCATCAATGATTCTCTCTCATCATTGTCTTTTATCTCTCTCTCCCTCTTCTTTCCTCTCTAAAATTAATAAAAATATATATCTTTAAAAAGAATAAACAAAGCAAAATAGAAACAAACTCATAAAAACAGATTTCAAACAGATGGTTGCCAGAGGGGAGATTGGTGAAGGATGGATAAAAAAGCAGAATGGGAATATAGTCAATAATACTGTGATAAGTTTTCATGGTGACAGATAATGATTAGAATTAATATGGTGATCACATTATAAGGTATATAAATGTCAAATAACTATATTACACCTGAAACTAATATAATTTTGTATACTAACTATATTTAAATTTAAGTAATGTGGTTGAATTTTGGGAAGTCAAAGAACAAATTTCCAGCAGAAATACATAAATAAACATCTATTTCGGAGTATCCAATAAAGTGCTTTTTAAAAAATATGTTTTTATTGATTTCAGGGAGAAGAAGGGTGAGGGAGAAGGAGATAGAAATAGCAGTGATGAGAGAGAATCATTGATTGTCTTCCCTGCCCCCTATTGGGGATTGAGCCCACAACCTGGGCATGTGCCCTGACTAGGAATTGAATCATGACCTCCTGGCTCACAGGTCTATACTCAACCACTGAGCTACACCAGCCAGGCAAAAGTGCTTTTTGTCATTAGCTGATACACTGAGAGAGTTGATTCCAGATCAGCAAAAGAGCATTAAAATAGTTTGAATGAAATGCAATGAAATATACTAACAACATGTTTATAAAAATTTAAAATTTGAGACAATAGTTACAATAAAACATAACGAAGATGGAAATGTTAAAGCATTTAGTCAAAATGTATCTGAAATGACGTTATATTTGTAGATTTAGATTATATGTGTAAGTAGGTCACTCTAGTTAAAGTAATAACTTGAACTTTTTTGAAGCTCTGGATGGGAGAGACAGAAATGCATAGTGGTGATCCCAGACTATTCCAGTCTTTTTGATGCCTCACATGGGGTCTTAGAAATGAATAACCAAGATAATAGAGAGTACTCTGATGTTGAATAATTGTTTGATTTTCTTTTGAGGGACACAGGAGCAGAGCGCATCTCTGTAGGTGAGAGCAAGGTTTTCCTTGAAGCAAATCAAATGAGCCATGCCAGTCATTCTGCGGTGCCCTGGGGAAAGGCTCTGACTTTAAGGAGGGAAAATCTTTTGTCTCTTGGGCTTGGGGAAGTTGGCCCAGAACAGAAACCCTAGCATGGAGTCGCCTGTGGTTATTTTTTAACCGCTTTATTGAGGTGTAATTAACATAATTAATTGCACCTGTTTTGCATATATAATTTGGTGAATTTTGATATATGTATATGCCCATGAAAGCATCACCACAGTTAAGATAATGAACATCTCTGTCATCTCCACAAGTTCCCATGCAGTCTTCATAATACACCTCACTCCCCAGTCACTCACCTGGTCCCAGGCAACCACTGACGTGCTTTCTGTCCAATTCATGACATTTGTTAGTTTTATACAAATGAAATTATACAATATGTATTTGTCTTTTTCTGGCTTCTTTCACTAAGCATGCATTTTAAGACTCATCCATATTCCTGTGTATACAAATAAAACATATTTAATTTATATTTATTGCTGAGGAGTACTCCATTTTATTTATATACCATGATTGATCTTTCTATTTGTTTATGGGCATTTTGATTGTTATAAAGAAAAGTGCTATGAACATTTGAGTACAATATTTTGTGTGAGCCTTTGCTTTTATCGAGGAGCTGTATACTATTTCATTTAGAATGTTTAAGTTCAACTTTTAAAGAAACAAACCATTTTCCAAACTGTTTGTAAAATGTTATATTTTCACCACCAGCGTGTCAGACTTCGATACCCTCTCCAAAACTCTGTATTGCCAGCCTACGGTATATTTGTGATAGCTAAGGCACTATACCAACACATTACTGTTCACTAACATCCACTTGTTCAGATTTCACTAATTTTTCCTCAATATCCCTTTTGCTGCTTTTTTTCCAGGACCCCATTCAGGACCCCATGCTGTCACCTTAGCTTCCTCAGGTCTGTGGCAGCTTCTCAGAGTACCAGTCATATGTTTTGTAAAATACCCCTCGATTTGGGTTTGTCTGATGTTTTCCTTATGGTCCAGCAGGGTATGGATTAGAGTGAAGGAAATTACAGCACATCATATCAAGAACGCATGCCATCAGCATGACCTGCCTCTGATGTTATTAACCTGGCCTGGCTGAGGCGGTGGCTGCCGGGTCTCTTCGCTGGACAGTTGCTGTCCCTGCCTTCCCCACTCTACTGTTTGGGAGCAAGACACTAACAGCAACACACACTTGAGGGATTGGGAGTTAAGCTCCGCCTGAGAGGGAGTATCTATGTAACTCATTTGCACAAAGATTAATCTCCTCTTTGTTATTTATTTAATCACTTATTTATATCAAAATGGACTTGGGTGTTTGTTTTCTATTTTGGGTTGTAATCCAATTCTATGTCATTTACTTTGCTGCTCAAATTGTTATACCCTTGGCTATTGGAAGCTATGTAAGATTAATCTCTGTGTTGTTTTAGAAATGCGCTCCACTTTTTTTGTTTATTTGCTCACCTGTTTGTTTAAGCAGTTCATTTCATACCAGAACTACAGAATGCTCCAGAATCATGGTGTCCTACCAGCTTCAGCTCTTGAATTCACTATTCCTGCATGCGGCCTGATTGCATTTATTGGGGAAATATAGTACAAACCAAGATCTGAGTGTGTGTTTGCTACGGGAATGTTATTGCTTCTAGTCACTCTCGGTAGAAAGAACAAGAAAATATATCTACACTGACTTATGTAATCTCATAATCATTTTTTTAAATTTAATCCTCACCTGAAGATATGTTTTCATTGAATTTTAGAGAGAGGAAGGGAGAGAAAGCCAGAGAGAGAAACATCCATTAGTTGCCTCCCAAAGGTGGGATCCATCCCACAACCCTTCGGTGCACAGAACAAAGCTCCAACCAACTGAGCCACCCAATCAGGGATACTCACGTAACCATTTTAATTAATCTATCCATATTTATATTAAGCTAAAGATAAGTCACTACAGCCTCCAACTCTAAAACAATAACGCATGTTTCATTGTAGTGTTCCCTTGCTTATATGTAACCTCTCGCTATTCAGACTGAGAATCCTGGTTCCCACCATTTGGCACCCATTTACCTGGTGGACCAGTCTCAGTACCAGGCACATTAGTGTCAGAAGTGTTAACCTGCATCTTCATAAGAATAACTTTACCAGCCAGGGTACAGGGCTATGTACAGTTACATAAGATTTCCTCTCACCCCCTTCAGTGACATTATGTCATACATTTGTAATACATTTAAATTATTTTGTCACAGTCTGCCTTACAATCCTGAACTCCCCCTAACTTCTGCTTCTAAATAAAATAGGTGTTTTTTTTCTAATTTCAATGATTGTATTTTTTTTTTTTGCTGAAAGTATTACAAAGAGTATTACATATGTCTCCTTTTTTTTCCCCGCCCTTGACAATCCCCTGGCCTCCCCTACCCCCCAGTGTCTTATGTCCATTGGTTATGCTTATATGCAAAGGTGTTTTTTTAAGTTTTTCTCTTTGTGCAGTAACATTCCAGGGTTTTGACAAAAGCATAGCATCGATACCCTCCAGCACCACAATGTACCATACAGATTAGATTTAATACTCCCCCAAATCTTCTACGCTCCCCCAAGTCAAACACACCCTGAAACACACTCCCTAAACATCTGGAAAACAACGATCTATCTTTTTCTCTCTCCAGAGTTTTGCTTTTTCTAGAATATTATATGAATGGAACCACATAGCAGGTTGCCTTTTAAATGTTGCTTCTAAATACTTTTAAAAGTAATCTATGTTGGTATATAAGTCAATAACTCATTTTCTTTTATTGTTGAACTAGAGGTCCAATGCATGAAATTCACACAAGAGTAGGCTTTCCTTCCTCCGGTTGCTGGCACTGGCTTCCCTCTGGCACCAGGGACTCGGGCTTCCCTTGCAGCCCCGGCTTTGTCCAGAAGGTCATCTGGTCTAATTAGCATATTATGTTTTTATTACTATACATAGTGTTCCATTGTATGGATATTATTTACTTTTCTACTTGTTATTTTGGAAACATGTTCTGTTTATTCATACCTATTGAAGGACAAATTAATTGCCTCTAGTTGGGGGCAATCCTATATAATAAGAGAGGGATATGCTAATTAGCCAGGATATGGTAATTAGTCATGACCAGATATGCTAATTAGCCACAACCAGTATGTCAATTGACCATAATTCCAACACACAAGATGGCAGCCACAAGATGGCCTGCAGGGGAGGACAGTTAGGGGTGACCAGGCCGGCAGGGGAGGGTAGTTAGGGGTGACCGGGCCAGCAGGAGATGGCAGTTGGGGGAAATCTGGCCAGCAGGGGAGCAGTTAGGCATCTATCAGGCTGGCAGGGGAGTGGTTAAGGGGTGATCAGGCTGGCAGGCAGGCAAGCAGTTGGGAGCCAGCAGTCCTGGATTGTGAGAGAGCAGTCAGACATCCCTTGAGGGGTCCCGGATTGGAGAGGGTGCAGGCTTGGCTGAGGGACACACACGCATACACACACACACACACACACACACACACACACCTGTGCACAAATTTTGTGCACTGAGCCTCTAGTTATAAATAAAACTGCTATGAACATCCATGTGCAAATTATATATTTTTATGGACATAAGTTTTCTTCTTAAATTTTATTTTAAAATTATAGTTGGCATTCAATATTATTTTATATTAGTTTCAGGTGTACAGCAGAGTGGTTAGACATGTATATAATTTATAAATTAGTCCCCCTGGTAGTTTAAGTAACCACCTGGCACCATACATAGCTATTACAATATTTTTTAGCATATTTCCTATGCTGCACTGCAATTCAAAGTATGTAATACATAGTTTGTTTGTTCACTCCCTCATCTTAGCAACTAGAATGGGATCTGGTAAATAGAAGGTGCTCATTAACTATTTTTGAATATAAAAAATAGTCATGGGGATCTAAAGTTCAGCATATGGATACATGTTTTCAAGTTCGTTGAGTAGTGCCTAGGAGCCTGGCTGCTTGGTTTACGGTAAGACTATGCTTAGTCACAGAAAATTGCTGAACAGTCTTCCGAAGTGTCTATACCACTTTGCATTTCCACCAGCAATGAGAGCACACATTCTCCCCAGCAATGGCATTACCAGACTTGTGAATGTTTGCCATTCTGATAGTAGTATCTTACTATTTTAATTGTTGACTAGTCTTGTAATTTTGGCAATTCTACCGAGCATGCAGTGCTACAACAGTATGGCTTTAATTTGCAGTTCCCTAAAGACTAATGATGTTGAGTGTGCCTTTATGTGCTTTTGTGACACCCATGTCTTCTTTAAGGGTGTGGAAAACCTCGTGTCTACTTTTAAAAATTAAACTCTTTTTATTTTTAGGTAATTATAGATTCACATGTAATTATAAGAAAAATACAGAGAAATTCCATGTACCTTTGACCCTTCCTCCCAATAGTAACATCTCACAGCCCATAATGACGTCTCACAACCGTGACAGGCCATGAGAGAAGACACAGGGCTGTCGCTGCAGGATCTCTGTCAGTGCCCTTTCCAAGCCGCATCCAGCCCTCCTCTCGCTGCTCCCTGACAGCCACGTCTTCTGTTTCCAAAACGTTATTTCAAAAGCATAAAAGGATGTCTACAGGATGTAGCTTTTGGCAATTATTTTTTTTTCATTCAGCATAATTCCCTGGAGATTCAACTTGGTTGCTGAGTATATCATATTTATTATTTTTTATTGATTAGCATTTAAAGGTGAAGATAGCCCTAGCTGATGTTGCTCAGTGGATAGAGCATTGGCCTGTGGACTGCAAGGTCCCAGGTTCAATTCCAATTGAGCCCAGGTTGCAAGCTCAATCCCCAACGGGGGCGTGCAGGAGGCAGCCGTTCAATGATTCTCTCTCATCATTGATGTTTCTATCTCTCTCTACCTCTACCTTCCTCTCTGAAACCAATAAAAATATATTTTAAAAAAATAAAGGTGAAAATATACTCAAGTTTTTTGTGTTTTCTGAAGAATATCAGAGTTGTTTCCAGCTTAAGGCTATTGTGAATACACTGATATAAACAGTTACATAGGTTTTTGTGCAATCATAAGTTTTCATTTCTCTAGAATAAGTGCTCAGGAGATAAATTTCTGGGTCTTACATATTTGGCAAGTTTCAGCTCATTTCTTTAAGCACTTTTTCACCCCCCCCCCCCGCCACTTTCTCCACTCTTTCTGGAAGGCTGATGACACCAAAGTGAACATTCCGCGGTAGTTCCGAAAATCCCTGCGGCCACGGTCCCTGTTTTCTGCTCTGGTTTCTCTCTGTTGTCCGGACTGGGCAATTTCTAGCATATGTTCTCATTCACTAGTTCCTGTCTCTGTCCCTTCTGTTATGCTATTGAGACCAACCACTGAGATTTTAACGTTAGTTGTATTTTTCGGTTTTAAATACATTTGGTTCTTCTATATAGCCTCTGTTTCTTTGCTGAGAGTTTTTCTTTCTTAACTAATATTTTCCAATTTATTGATAACATGTTTGGACTTGCTTTTTGAAGCATTTTTATGATCACTGGCAGAAAAAACTCTAACATTTCTATCATCTTAAGTTACATTTATTATTGCCTTTTTAAATTTGAATGAGCAGAAAATATTTTCTCCTCTTGTTTTTGTTTGTTTCTGTAAAAAATAATTTTCAATTGAAACTTGGAAATTTTCACACTTTTAGATACTGGATTTTATTGAAACTTCCTGTTTAACTACCTCATTACTACCAGGTAAAGGGAGAAAAGCAGGTTTAGTTTAAATATATATATATTAATTTCAGAGAGGAAGGGAGAGGCAGAGAGAGATAGAAACATCAATGATGAGAGAGAATCACTGATCGGCTGCCTCCTGCACGGCCCCTGCTATTCAGGCCACAGGTTGGCACTCCATCCACTGAGCCAAACTGGCCAGGGCCAGGTTTAGTTTTCCATTCAGCCTCCATTGAAACCCAAAGTAGGGCTCCTTAATAGTGCAGAATGGGAGTGGGGTTCCCAGCTCTGCATGAGATCTCCATTGACAGACACCTTGGGGGGATCATTACTGGTTGGCAGCAACGACAGGTGTGTGGCTCTCTGCCTGGTTCTCTCTGACACCATCCAGATATGGCTGTTAGAATCTCATAAAAGTGAGAAGAAGCCTTGGCTTTTTTCACAGCTTTCACAAGCGTGGGTATGTTGGGGCCACAGTTTTTTTGTTTGTTTTGTTTTGTTTTTGTGATGTTTGGCTGACATAGAGACATAACTGTCTTTAGTCTTTCTGTCTTGCTAGGATTCCATTTTCTGTCCTTTGCTGAGGGAGACCACGGTCTTCTGAAGCCTTTTTGTAACCACCCATTAGTGTTTCTGGGTAGCTGGCTTCATCAATTCCAAACTATGTGCATAAGAGGCACGAAGGCAACCCAGAACCCAACTGTCCTGTTTCTCTGGTCTCAACACCTCTAGGCAATAAGCCTTCCTCTCTCCATCTTTCAAAGTCTTCTTATAGTGATTTTAGAAATAGAGGAACATAGGCCTACTCCTTTTTTCAAGAAATGGATTTTTACACCTCCTTTCTATTATTGTTGTTTGTTGTTTTGGACTAAATTGTGTCCCACCCAAATTAATATATCAATGTCCTAACCATCAATGTAAGTACTTAGGATGGGACCTTAAAGAGGTAATTTGGTATATCTAGAAAAATCTCTACTTCCTTTTAAATTTTGGAGGTACAGGGTAGAGCAAAAGTAGGTTTACAGGTGTGAGCACATGAAATACACTTTATTCTTGCATTATTATTTATTACTGTATTGTTTTCCATACTAACAACTATAAACCTACGTTTGCCCCACCCTGTGTATTCACGGATTTTAAAATTCTAGGTGTTTATGAGAGCCACACCAAAGGCGCCTGGTAGTCAAGACAAATTAAAGCACCGAGGCCTCTTGTCAGTACACCGGACTGTCCAAGGCCACTCTGTGCCCAGGCTAAGATGCCATAAGCAGGTGCAAAGACACAGTGCACTGTGCCTCCTTCAGCCAAATGATTGAGGTCACTGTCGACAACCAGCCTTCTTTGTCTCTAGAGTAACATGTTCATTTCTGACCAGCCAGTGTAAAGAAGAAGCGGAGATAGCAGGCACAGAGAATGTAGCTCCTATGTGTGCAGGAGAGGCTAGCGAGCTCAGACAAGCTGAGAGCTGGTACTGCTATAAGGTAAGTCTAAGAGCTCACAGAGAGCTCAGGTATAGCTGCCCTGTTACCCAGCTCCAGTGTGCTGGAGAGACTGAGCTGGGAGAGAAGCTTGAAGGCAGTTACTATGTGAGGCTACAGAGACCAGCCAGCGTGCTGAGCTGGGAGACAGGAGAGCTGCTGAGCCAGAGAACTTAGGGACCGCTGTGATGTGAGGCGGTGCGTCTAGGGGCAGCGTGGATCATAGCTGTGATTTTGTGGGAAAGATGTATCTGTTCACCAGCAGGTGTCTGGCTGCCTGCTGGTATGGACTTCGCTGTGAAGGGCTGTTTGTTTTGCTGTATAGGATGTTGTGCCACTGGCTTCTGCAATAAAGACTCATCCTTATACACCCACAACTTTTCACGGCTCCTCCATCTAAGACCCGGCATCCTAGGAGGTCCAGCCCCAGGCACTGGGGCTCGGACTCGACACCTGTAACTAGTGAGCAGAAGATGGAGGAGGAAAGTGGACTAAGTTCCCAGCAGTTAGTACAGTGGGCAGGGTCTGAGGAAGAACCAGCCCTGGTGAAGTCAGAAAGAATTGAGCAGAACAGGTGGACTCAGAACAGCTCAGAGCAGCCGTGCTGCGCAGGGCTCCACTGCCTCTGACCGTGTGCATATTTCCTTTTCGTTCATTAAATATATCGCCTTGCCATCTTCTGGTTTGAATTGTAGCTAATGGAAAGTCAGATCTCATTCTTATATTTGCCTTTTTTTTCTGGTTTCTTCTAGGATTTTTCTTTATTACTGGTTTTAAACAATTTGAGTACAATATGTCATATTGTATTTCTTTACATTTTCTTTGTTGAGGTTTGCTAAGATTCTTCAACCTATGTACTTATAGCTTTAAATAAATAGTTAATACTGTGGGGCATTGTTATTTAAAATATCTTTCTGGTCTTCTCTTTCTCTTTTCTGCTTTAGGAGCTAAAATAACATTTATTTTAGGTATTTTTAAACTGTCCTGTCGTTAACTGAAAAAGTACCAGTACTTTTTACTTTCTGTGCTTTATTTTATATTATTTTCATTAACTTTATCATGATGACATTGGTTAATAGGGTCATTGAGGTTTCAAGTGTACATTTGATACGTGATCTGTATATTGCATTGTTTGCCCACCCCCCAAAGTAAAATCAACTTCCATCACCATATATTTGCCCCCATTTACCTTTTAATAATCCCCCACCCCTTTCCCTCTGGTAACCACCATACTGTTGTCTGTCTGTGTCTATGAGTTTCAGTTTTATTGCCTACACATTAGTGAAATCATATGGTTCTTAGCTTTTTCTGTCTGACTTATTTCACTTAGAATAATATTCTCAAGTTCATCCATATTGTTGCAAATTGCAGTATTTTATCTTTTCTTATGGCTCAGTAGTATTCCATTTGTATGTATCACATCTTTTTTTTTTTTCAGAAACATTAAAACAATGGAATTTTATTTTGATGAAATGCTCAAGTTTACAATTATTTAGTAAATGAAGAGCAAACACTTCATTTTCCTATTCCATAACTCTTATGAAAAAAAAAATCATTAGTAAATAAATAGCTTTTAACAGATTAAGGGTAAGGCAGACTGGATACTAAACCACCCCTAACGTTCACACTCCCTGCTTGTGACTCACTCTAAAAGGGTGAAACTGGCACTGGAGATAACTGAACTCTTAAAATACGGGCATTGAGTCCTATTCTAATCATTCAAATAAGCCCAAAGACAAAGACTTATTTTTTGCCATTCAGGGGCAGTAAACTATACACATTTTACTGAAGGAATACCTTGATAGAAGCAGAATCTGGCATCTGTCAGTCAGCTGAGCAGCTCTCCCACTGTGGGAGTGCACTGACCACCAGTGCATTGAGCACCTGCCCCCTGGTGGTCAGTGCACATCATAGCGACCGGTCGACTGGTCATTTGGTCACTTAGGCTTTTATAAATATAGATTATAAAACATTACACATCCACCATTCAAGTTGAAGAAAGCAAGTATCAATTGATGAAATTAAAAACAGATTTGTTTAGTCTATAAATTACAATGCAGTAAATAGCAGGTATCGTAGAGAAGTATTGGACTAATATATAATCATGTGAGTATTGACATAAGTTACCTGGATTTGTTGTATGGTTTCCTTTGATATGCTAAAATCAGTTAGGGGTAGAAAATATAAAGAAATCAAAATTAAATTTATTAAATAAAATAAATCAATATTAGAAAGATTTCTAAAGCTTTGGGTTAACTTTGTAAAAGGTTCCTGTTAGTGTAACCTGATTTTTCAGGAGAAATAGCATAATGAACAAAAATTACCTTCATTACAGGCACTAGCTCTATTTAACTTTGAGAAGATTATAAAAGGTATGAAAAAATTTTAGACTACTAGCTCTAATTAAATAAAAAATACCTTTTAGACCTGATTTTAAAAGTTAACATAATAAAATAGAATGGTATTTGTTTTAACAGTGGCAAATCATAGAGTCAAATTTAATTTATTGCTATGCAGTTTTAAATGCAGACTGGGCCTTTTGGACCCTATAATTTTCAAGAATTAAGTGATTCCTGAAAAGTGTTCTGGATGGGCCGTGATGAATGAGTGCCTGCAGAATAAGAAAAAGGGCAAGAGAAACCAGGGCAAGGCAAAGGATCACAGGTGAGCCATCTGGAAGGTGCTGGGCTGCTTGCCAGGAAGTCACCAAGGCAGAGTTGCGGGTGGGGTATTTATGCACCTGAGCCATCAGGAAACCAATGGCCATGCCAATGACCAGGCAGAAGAATAAAATAACTGGTTTTTGTAATGAGCTCTTTCTAAGAGACAGCTAGTGTAAAATGGGCAGTGCACATTACTTCGTTTATTTTTTGCAACAAGGATATGATATATACTAGGTAATTTCTCATTTCTACCAATAAGGAGCTGTGATCTTGTTATCAGTGGAAGTGGGGTTCTTGGGGCACCACTGGGATAAGCATTTCTGGAGGCCCCCACAAGAGAATGAGCTACGGTAGAATTTTCATGGAATTACATACATCCCTGGGTTTCCGAAGTCCCATTTCCCCTAGTCCAGTCATAGAAGTGTAACTGGGGTTTCGATAAGTTAAAAGCAAAGCCAGTTTCCAGAGTGTCCCTTCCAGGTCGGAGCCAGGTTCAGTCCAGCATCAGGCTCATTAGAGTCCACTAGTCCATGTGTGTGGGGGCCACATGGTCGTGGCCACACGGGCAAATGCCAGGAAGCCAAGCATGAGCCGTGAGCAAGTGTGCCCAGAGGGACCAAGAGAGCCATCTTCTTTGTTCAGGGAATTCATTCCAAATTCCCTTGTGCTTGTAGTGACCACACCCATTTCGACCCACCATCTCTGTCCCCAGGTGTGATCCACAGAACGTACCTTTGCTGGTCCTCACTTTGCTGAGCATGCGTCTATCTCCCCTTATTGGGCCCTGGGGGTGTGACCTAGCAGCTTCCTGGGGAAGCTGCCGGAAGGGTGTGCCCATGATAGCTACCCCGGCTTTGTTCCCTTCCTGTCATTAATAACTAGGTTAATTACAACAGTGTTCCTCTGAGACCTAAATTAACTTGCCTTAAAGCGCAGAACTGATGTCTGTAAGACTCCAGAGCCAAACCAGAGCTAGAGTTTTCAAAAGCAGCACTGAATGACTTTATTTGTATCCATGAAAAATTATTTTATGCATTAAATTGGGTCCTTTCCATGTGGATTCCAGTGAACAATTCCTGCGAATCTCTTTAAAACATGCCCCACTGTTACCTCTTTTGTAATTTCCTTGATTTGCTATGAGATTTCTTCCCACCTTCCATTCCTGGTATTGAAATTGTACTTGAAGCATAGCACTTACCATGAAAAATAATCTTTCCCTTTCAATGTCTTCTTGCCAAATCCTGAGCTTCCAGAAGAAATGATATCTTGTCAGCTCTGTTCCTAAAATAATGATCAGCAGAGACTAAGCACCAAATACATATTTTGCACTGATTGAATAAATAATTATTTGAGAATGTGAGAATAAACAAGTAATCTTTTCTATCATAGACGGGGGTTTAGGCAACCACCATTTTTTTTTCTCCCAAGACTTTAAAATTGGTTAATTGGTTCTATTTGCTCCCAGAATCCCTTTGTGGCCTTAAAATGTGGAATGCATGGGGATGATAGAATTGAGGCAATAGTAATGTGCTTGTGTGTATGTTTCATTCTTTCTTATTTTTCCTGAGATGAGAGCAAGATAATTACACAAGGCTCAGTGTTAATAATATTTAAAAAATTGTAAAGTTTTGCAGAATGGAAGATTATTTAAAACTGTTACCAACTTCCAATTGTACTCCTGTTTTAGTCTAAATACTTTCATCCAGACAGTAAAAATCACATAAAAAGAAGCTGTTGAAGACACACTCTAAAATTTTTTGCAATTTCTGAGCTAAGTGTTTCTTTTCCAAATACTTGTACTCTCTTCTTGTGGATTCAGCACTGGATTGAAGTATTTCTTTTTTCCTACCATTAACTTGAAAGTTTACTTTTTAATTGAGATTTGTTTCCCATGTAATTACAGAGCTTTATCATAGAGTGAAGGTTTGAACTTGACTTTCAATTTATTTCCTTTAAAACCTTGAGGTGTCTCCCATTCGATGAACTCTTTAGATGACATTCACAAACTGTCAATTCCCTTTATCTTTGTTCTGTAGCCAATAGCTACTCTATTGAAAGAGTAGGAACACATTACTGCTGAATGTTTATCAATTGACGGGTATTGTGTACAGCTGGTTAGGGTGTATTAGTGAGGTACCATTATGCAACTACTTCTGAAAATCTGCAAAACAATTGAGTTGCTGGCGGTGATGTGGGAAGGGTTACATCTGCAAGTTTGTTCTCTTAAATCTTTTGGGATTCATGTTGCCCATCATTATCATCTCCTTCTGCTGTATGCATTGCCTTCTCCCTTCTTTGGAAGGAAGATATAATTTTGCTTGGTGAATCACTAATTAAAAAGGGACTTTGTTTCTTAACTTCTTTTGTAAGTAGGTCTGGAGACGTTTATTAGCTCTCAGAAATGCTGTGAGGCAGCTCCTAGGAATAAACACTGCTTTATAAAGTGTCTATGTTTGCCCTTTGCTCTTCTTCTTCCATGTTGTTTGGAATGTGGATGACACCTACTTGGAACATGAAGCTAAGACAGAAAAGGGTGCAATGACACGGAGGAAGATGGGGTCGCAGACACGATCCCTAGCCAACCACTGCCAAGCCTTTACACGAGAAAGACATGAAGGGTTCTGGTTCTAGTACCTTCTGGGCTTTCTAATACCTTTTGTAGCTATACCATTTTGCTGTCTATGTCTTCATCTCAGTCTTCATTCAATAAAAATGTCATGCTTCTCACAGCCTTAAAGGAGTGTAAATGGAGCAGTTTTCCTTCTTGCCTAGTACACTCCCTTTAGCATTGCCTTACAACACAACTGCAGTGCCGATAACTTAAATACCGACACAACTATTGTATTATTCCTTTCTTCCTTTTTCTCCTTTTTCAAGATTTTGAATTTCACTAGTATTATTAGTCAAGAGTAGTGATCAACCGAAATCTGTTTAATGGGATGGAAGGTAGGTCCGTGGGCCAGAGACTAAGGTGGATGCTTGTCCATCCCAGCTGAAGGAGCGAGGCGGCCTCCCCTTCCCCTTCTCCCGGAGGACTGTTCCTTCTCCTCTAGTCCTGCAAGAGGTTGCATTCAGCAGTTCTGCTCTACTTCTGGTCTGTGGAGATAGTTATCTCATATTTGAGGCAAGCTATATTTTTGTTTTGCTTTTTAAAAAATATTCTGTTGTTATGTGTTTAAGAAGAGTTTTTCAAACTATGCATTCTTCATGTTTCTTGAATCAGAGTGGCTCTGACACTCTCTAATTGCATGATTCTTAGCAACTGACTTTATATGCCTGAGCCTGTTATAGGATAGTAAGAAGTTAGGAAAATTCCAAGACAAGCAGAATAGGGAAACCAGGACACAGAAGCAGCAGTATGGAGCCACCTAGTAAATCCTATCTCCCTAAACTAGGGACACTCAGAGTAAATGGTTTTCACTTCTCCTCCCCAACCAGAGGGTAAATAGCTTAAATCACCCTACGCAGGGAGAATATAGCAGAAATCTAATTATTGCTATTTGCCAACCACACCCAAGGACAGACAAATAAAGAGAATAATCTCATTTTGGTTCATTAGCAAAAAGTTGATGAATATTCTATTGATTCTCCCCTAATACCTTCCCTACACATCCAGCCTTCAAAACCCCTGAGAAATGAAGGTCCCAGTACCTTCTCCCTCCAGACAGTGCACCTGTGCCATTCCTTCCTTCTCTCCTTCCCCCTCAGGCACATTTCTCCTAAATCCCAAGGGACCCCATGAAACTTGCAACCAGGAGAGCAATGGGCAGTGGCGGCTGCTCCTGGGCTCACCCCCTGAACATGTCTTCATGGTCCCCTTTTCCCAGGGAGCCACCCATGCACGAATTGGTGCACCAGGCCTATAGTATTAAAATATAAGTACAAAGTGCCATGAAGCAAATAGATTCATCATAAAGAACATATCTAACACATATTAATATATTCATAATGTCTTATGAACTAATGCATTGTGATATTAGTACAGAAATTAACCTGTACACCAATATAAACAAAATAACCCAGAAAGAGACGTCTATAGAAACCTGATATGGTATTGAAATAAATTGTATCTGCTAACACCCTATACCAAAAATTACTTATAAATGAATTATATAGTTAAATAAGAAACACAATTTTAAATTAAAGGAGACTGTGTTTTTGACATTTGAGATAAGTAAAATTTTTTTAAAACCAGTCACACAATATTAACTCAGTAAGAAAATCATTTATCATTTTAACTATATTAAAAGTAATAGCCATCAAAACCCATTAAATAAATTAAAATTAAGTCAAATTTAAGCTTACATGTTACCTACATAATCAATATTAAATCATTAATCCTATCTAATAAAAGAGAAACATGGTAATTAGCCATAACTTCACTACCCTTCCCATTGGCTAATCAGCGAGATATGCAAATTAACTGCCAACCAAGATGGCGGCCGGCAGCCAGGCAGCTGATGCAAACAGGGAGGCTTGCTTGCTCCAGTGAGGGAGGAAGCGAACGTTCCCTGCCTGCCGCTGCGGGTGTCTCAGCTGCTCTCTAAGAAACAATGAACAAAACCCCAGAAACCTGCTTTCAATCAGCCGGGAACTAAGAGCTGGAGTTGCAACAAAGTTTCAAATACAGAAGGTAAACAAAGTCCAGAAACCTGCTTTCAGCAGCCGAGGTCTCAGAGCTGGAGCTGAGCCTCAGAGCTAAAGACGGCTCTCAGCTCCAGTGACAGCCATAGAAGGTAAATAAAATCCCAGAATAAAAAAGAAAAAAAGAAATAAAAGAGAGGTTGGGAGCTTCAGTCACCCGCCAGCCTGAAAACGGCCCTCAGCCCCTCACCCAGACAGGCCAGGCACCCCCACCCTGAAAGGGCTGTGACTAGCTGCAAACAGCCATCATCCCCTCATCCAGGCTGGCCAGGCACCCAAGCGGGACCCCCACCCTAATACGGGACACCCTTCAGGGCAAACCAGCCGGTCCCCACATGTGCACCAGGCCTCTATCCTATATAGTAAAAGGGTAATATGCCTCCCAGCCCCGGGAACAGCAGAGCTGCGAGGCCTCTCGGCACTGGGATCAGTGGAGCCACGAGGCCTCCCAGTACCGGTGGAGCAGCATGTGATCGGTGGAGCTGTGAGGCCTCCCGGCCTGTGATCAGCAGAGCCACAAGGCCTCTGAACCCGGGATCAGTGGAGCTGTGAGGCCTCCCAGCACCAGGATCAGCGGAGCAGCGAGGCCTCACTGTCCCTGTGTCAAGCGGAGCCATGAGGCCTTCCAGCACTGGGATCAGTGGAGCCGTGAGGCCTCCAGGCCCCTGGAGCAGCATGACAGGGGGCAGCGCCCAAACCCCCTGATCACCCTGCAGCTCTGTGTATGACAGGGGGCGGGGTCAAAACCTCCCCACCCCCCATGGGCCCTGCTCTGTGTGTGACAGGGTAGAGCCATAACCTCCCTATCGGCCCTGCCTTGAGTGTGACAGGGGGTGGAGCCCCAACCCCCCAATCGGCCCTACCCTGAGCGTGACTTAGGGAGGCATCGCAACTTCCTGATCTGCCCTGCTCTGTTCATGGCAGGGGGATCTCCCCAACCCCTTGATCGACCCTGCTCTGTGTGTGACAGGGTACAGAGCCCCAACCCCCCTGATCGACCCTGCTCTGTGCGTGACAGGGGGTGGCGCCGCAACCTCCCCATCAACCCTGCCTTGAGTGTGACAGGGGGTGGCACCCCAACCCCCCAATCGGCCCTAACCTGAGCGTGACTGAGGGTGGCATTGCAACCTCCTGATCCGCCCTGCTCTGTGCATGACAGGGGGTGGCGCTCCAACTCCCCAATCAGCCCTGCTCTGAGCCCAACCAGGGGCTGCACCTAGGGATTGGGCCTGCCCTCTGCCACCCTGGAGTAGGCCTAAGCCAGCAGGTCGTTATCTCCCGAGGGGTCCCAGACTGTGAGAGGGCACAGGCCGGGCTGAGGGACCCCCCCCCTCCCCCCGCCAGTGCAAAAATTTTTGTGAACCGGGCCTCTAGTATTAAATAAAAAAGTAACATTATATGTGAACTCCACAATGTGTAACAAAAACCTGCAAATAGATAATTAAAGGAAAATAGTGAAAAAATTACCAGCAGGTAAGAGGTACTTCAGAAAAGAGAAAATATCCCCCTCACAAGAAAAAAACAACTATTTAAGAACAACAAACCCTGAAAGAGTCCTAGGACACAAGAGTGAGGCTAAAGCACCTCCTTGTACCTCAGAGACCAAAATGAACTGTATTAGAAGCTCGGAGATGTGACTGCATGGCGTCCTCACTGCCCCTTTCCCAGGCCAGAGCACTGCCACATGGAGAGGTCTCCCTTGAGCCTCTGGTTCCTTTATTGGGAAAAGAAAATATAGGGGTGATAATCACCCGACCCCTAGCATTTGGGTTGCTTTGTGAGACCCTCTACCCTGATCTTGCCACATGGAGATTTTAGGGGAGTCTGTGGGGTTCAACCACTGGGAATCTGGCTGTAACAGAAAAGGTGGGAAGGGCGTATAAAAACCAGCACACAGATCTTGTTCATACGTTCAGCATGCCAGTGGTAATGTAGCCATGCAGAAACTCCATTTTAAAAAAAAACATGTATTTGTATTGATTTCAGAGATGAAGGGAAAGGGAGCGGGAGAGATAGACGCATCAATAACAGAGAAAATCATTGGTGGAGCCCACAACCTGGGCATGTGCTCTGACTGGTAATCTAGCTGTGATCTCCTGTCATAGGTTGCTCGACGCTCAAACACTAGGCCACGCAGGCCAAGTGAAACTCCATTTCTTTAACATGACACTGTCTCCTTTCTGTCTATCCACTCCCTTCCTTAATCATTAATCCCTTAGAACATCAGATTCTGGTCAGTATCAAATGTGTTAAGAAGAAAGCCATAGGCCCATTGATCACACAAACAGATTTTCATCAAGTTAAAGATAATAACTTGATTTCAGTTGTGTTTCAGTCCAAGACCCGTGAAAGAGAAACAACCCTATGGATCACACACTCACAAAACCATACAGAACAATGCCATGACTAGCATCAGACCTGATACAATAATCAACTACACTCTATCCTGATCCAAAGCAATCAGAAGAGCCAGCTCCTTTGGCCACCATAATTAATGATTTTTTCCCTTATATAACCCATCTCCTAGAGGCAAGGAGCCAGGTCTTTTAGCTCCCACCCTCTCCTTCCCATGCAACAGAGCTGAGACAGAGCCCAACCTTCTGTGGGGTGTGTCTTGTGGGCTTCATTTGACCAGAAAGGCTGGCGACACCTCCTGGAAGTTGTGTGGGCCAGCAGTGTTCAAGCTGAGAGAAGGGCAGACAGAACTCAGTTTCCAAAGCAAAGCCAATGGCCCTGACTGGGCTGGGAACATGGGATGCAGGCTGGCTTTAGTTAAAACAACAAAATCTCCACCAATAGTAGAGCTGCATCTCCTTTTACACCCAAACAGGAAATCTAATTTGTAGCTTATTGCTGAATACAACCTTCAGCCTATCCAACCAGAGAACCTAACCAGAGCACACAGGAAGCTAGGTAGGGCATTCAACAGCCCTACAAGTAGTGACCCTGAAACAGAGCACAGCCTGTGATTTCTCATATCTGCAGAGCAAAACCAGTGTCCTCCCCAAACCAGGGAATTCAATGTACACTCTGGCCTAATGCAGGTACCAACCAATGATCTAGACCAGTGGTCGGCAAACCGCGGCTTGCGAGCCACATGCGGCTCTTTGGCCCCTTTTGAGTGTGGCTCTTCCACAAACTACCACGTGCGGGCGCGCACGTACAGTGCGACTGCAACTTCATGGCCCATGCGCAGAAGTTGGTTTTCGGCCTGGGGGAGTCTATTTTGAAGAAGTGGTGTTAGAAGAAGTGGGGGGTGTCTGTTGGTCAGTCGGGCAACGGGAGACGCGGCACAGGGTGGCCGCGGGATACACAGCATGGGGGAGGTACCTTGTTTTGAGGTACGTTCTCTGAGGTCGACCCTTTCCAACTCTCCCATCCACACTTGTCTATCTGAAACAAGTATACTAGATGAGTGTGGATGGGAGAGTTGGAAGGGGTCGACCTCAGCAAACGTACCTCAATCAGATTGAGGGCGTTTTTAGCAAAGGCCAGCTTAGGAGTACCCTAATTAAGTCAATAACAATGTACCTACCTATATAGTTTACGTTTAAAAAATTTGGCTCTCAATAGAAATTTCAATGGTTGTACTATTGATATTTGGCTCTGGTGACTAATGACTTTGCTGACCACTGGGTTAGGGGCAATCAGGCAGGCAGGCAGGCAGGCGAGTGGTTGGGAGCCAGCAGTCCTGGATTGTGAGAGGGATGTCCAACTGCCTAGTGGGATCAGGCCTAAACAGGCAGTCGGACATCCCTCAAGGGGTCCTAGATTGGAGAGGGTGCAGGCTGGGCTGAGGGACACACACGCATCTTTAGTTTGAATTTCATGCACCGGGCCTCGAGTCTGTAATATTAGCAATTGTAAAGTTGCATAGAACCCATGATAGTGATAAGCACTTTAAAATATGAATATGTGTAGTTTTTAAATGATTGTAATATTTGATTTTTATGACATAGAGGGCAAAATATGTCAGAATGTTTTTAAATGTGTCTTAAATATGGAGCACTTTGGTGGATTATTTATTACATTGGCTTAACCTTTGAAGAAGGTAGAAAAAGTAATCATAAGAGTTGAAAAGAACACCAATGAACCAAACAGATTTTCGTCATAGCCTCTACTGGAAAAGATGGAGCAAACTGTGATGGTCAATGACAGAGGGATGGACCTGGTGTGTCTGATTTTGGTATATGTTCTAGATTCAGAAACATCAAGAGAAAGTTTTCAAGTAACACATTTTTGATGAACCTACAGTACAGCTAATATATAAGGTATTTCAATATAAATAATGAAGAATTTACCAAATAAAACATTGTGCTCAAAATTAATTTTATCATTATGCAATTGTAAGTATTTTAAGAGTTATATCACACATACTTTGAAAAAATATAATGGGTTTTCTTCTAACAATTTCACTTACCACAGTTCTTTTTTTCATGTTTCCTCTCTTCGTGGAAATTCCAGTCATATGTCTAAAAATTGGTTACTTTAATGTTGAAATCAGACAGGGCACCTCTTGCCAAGATGGACAACGCTAAAGGGATTAGAAGAAGAACCACATAGTGACAAGTAGCTGAGTTGTATTTGCATTTAATGTACATGAACTTAAGAAAAAACTTGAATGTGAGCGATGAGGAATGGTAAGATGTGAGCGGCATGACCACTGAATACCAACTGAAGGGCGTGCTGTGAGAAAAACCGAACTACGTGTTGACCATGGCACAGAGTATTTTCTCCTTAATTAATCTATCATTTTTGAAGCTCATATTGTTTATCATCGGGGACAGTACAAAGAAAGCACTTGAAACAATCTCTGTTAGATTAGAACTTTCAAAATCATAAAGGAAATAGATCAATAAGAGAATACCCAGACACATAAGTACCTACTGCTAAATCATTATGTTTTTTCTTATGAAGAGAGAAGGATATGACTACATTAGATGACTTAGGGATAACTTGGGAAAACAGACCTGAAGAAATCAAGTTTTAGAAGAATTGAAGAGATGTGGCATATTGAGGGGTCAATATCTTAGGTTCGGCTGAATGCATTAGGCTGAATGTAATAGGACATGGATGAGACACAATACTAGGTGTGATGATATGACAAATTAAAATATAAATGGTATTAAATGAGTTATACTTTATATGCATGTGATTGTGTATATGAATACACATGCACACACACATATTTGTATGGCATGTGTAATTATTTTATAAATATATAATTCTATGTGTACACATATAAGGCTTAAAATTTATTGATGCTTATTTAATATTAATATACACTCATATATACTATTAAAGACCCATTATTGGCTCAAAGTATATTGAATTATAACTCTGCTAAACAGATAATTTTATGTTTTACTTAATAATAACCTAGTGATACAGTTCATCACATTAAATGTTATCATTTCTGAATGTGGCTCTCATTTTATTCCTGTTTCAGAGATATATGCTGAAACAAAAACTATTGATAAGTATAATATAAGCTATATATGCTGCAAGAGATGAAATAATTCTCAGTATTGGTGATCATGCATCTAATATATACAGGGTGTCCCAAAAAATGTACACACACTTTAACAGCTGATAGCGCAATTCATGGTTCTTTCTTTCCAGATTTAACCCATTGGAATGAATAGTTATTCGAAATGTCTATACATTTTTGGGGGGACATCCGGTATACATATAAAAATATAGTTTTAACTGCTACTAAAGCAAATTATTTTCTACTAAAATATAGTTAAGTAATTTTCATAAAACATATCAAATAATAGGAAGGAGATATCCAAGTCTGTAACTTTTGGCAAATCATTTTTTGTGTTAGTGCTCATGTCATTGTCTCAGTTGTATGCAGCTCCTCTAGCCCCCAGCGCTCTCTTATAATTACTTCCTTTGGTCAGGCTTCAGAGGCTCTGACACCTGGCGTGACCAGGTACTTTAATTTTAGGCATTCAAATATGTACTTAATGGTATTTTATTTTTGTTTCAATGTGGCTTCAATGTTGAGCATTTTCATATTTATTTCAAATTTATTTACCATTTTTGGTAAAGTATCTAAATATTACATTTTTTATTGAGTCGTGTGTTTTATTTTTATGTTTAGAGGGTTTTTTTTTCTTTTTTAATTAAATCTTTATTGTTCAGATTATTACATTTGTTCCTCTTTTTTCCCCCCATAACTCCCCTCCTTCCAGTTCCCACCCCACCCTCCGCCCTCACTCCCCACCCACTGTCCTCATCCATAGGTGCACGATGTTTGTCCAGTCTCTCCCACACCCCTTTCCTCCCCAAGAATAGTCAGTCCATTCCCTTTCTATGTCCCTGATTCTATTATAATCAACAGTTCATTCTGTTCATCAGATTATTTATTCACTTGATTCTTAGATTCACTTGTTGATAGATGCATATTTGTTGTTCATAATTTGTATCTTTACCTTTTTCTTCTTCTTCCTCTTCTTAAAGGATACATTTCAGCATTTCATATAATACTGGTTTCGTGGTGATGAACTCCTTTAGCTTTTCCTTATCTGTGAAGCTCTTTATCTGACCTTCAATTCTGAATGATAGCTTTGCTGGATAAAGTAATCTTGGTTGTAGGTTCTTGGTATTCATCACTTTGAATATTTCTTGCCACTCCCTTCTGGCCTGCAAAGTTTCTGTTGAGAAATCAGCTGACAGTCGTATGGGTATTCCCTTGTAGGTAACTGAGTTTCTTTCTCTTGCTGCTTTTAAGATTCTCTCTTTGTCTTTTGTTCTTGGCATTTTAATTATGATGTGTCTTGGTGTGATCCTCTTTGGATTCCTTTTGTTTGGGGTTCTCTGTGCTTCCTGGATCTGTAGGTATATTTCTTTCACCAGGTGGGGGAAGTTTTCTGTCATTATTTCTTCAAATAGGTTTTCAATATCTTGCTCTCTCTCATCTTCTGGCACCCCTATAATTCTGATGTTGGTACACTTGAAGCTGTCCCAGAGGCTCCTTACACTATCTTCATATTTTCGGATTCTTCTTTCTTTTTGCTTTTCCGGTTGGGTGTTTTTTGCTTCTTCGCATTTCAAATCTTTGACTTGATTCTTGCGCTCCTCTGGTCTGCTGTTGGGAGTCTGTATAATATTCTTTATTTCAGTCCGTGTATGCTTAATTTCTAGTTGGTTCTTTATCACAACATCGAGGGTCTCATTAGATTTCTTGTAGATCTCAATAAGTTTATCGACGGCTTCTAGACAGTTCTTGAGAGACCTTAAAAGTGTGATTCTGAACTCAATATCCTCCATTGATAATTTTGTCTTGTTTCCTTGTCTCTGCATTTTTTATGCTTTCTTGGTGCACCCCCTAGTGGTCTTTGTGCGCAGTCTTGTTGTAGTTAAGCCTTGATTGTTGTAGTTAATACTAGGGGGATTTGACCTCCAGGCCAACTGGCTGTGAGAATCAGCTGTGTCTGCAGGGGGAAAGCTTCAGTCCTCTGGGGAGGTGCTAATCTAGCCTTTGCCTGAGGCTATCCGGCAAATGGATCTGCGTAGGGCTTGGGCAGGGCAGGTCACAAGGGATCAACAGGGTGTGTGGAGGGAGCAGTTATGGCTGCTCTCAGTCCCATCCCCAGAGGCTCTGCCTCTCAGAGTCCCAGCAACCACTGCAAACCTCAGAGAGAAAGCTGCCCTCGAATTCTGACTGATGCCAGACAGTCCCGCTTCTCCTGTTTGAGTCTGGGTCCCTAGAGACTAGCCCAGAACTGGAGCTCAGGGCCTGAGCCACCCTCCCGATTGAAAACAACAACCACGCCCTCAGCCACCAGCCTGCTCCGCTCGCACCTCCGCACCTTTGTATTTTCCGCAGTGTGCCTCCTCTGAGTCTCGGTATGCTGGTATGCTGTTCTCTTTCCTTCTACTTGAAGAATTTCCCCTCATCCAGCCTTCCTGTGGTTCTGGGTGATGTCCGTTCCGTCTTTTAGTTGTATTTTTGAAGTGGTTGTGCGAGGCAGCATTCTCCGGTGTTTACCTATGCCACCATCTTGGTTCTCCTCTAGAGGATTTTTTAGATATTTGGTACATGAGTTTTTTATCAGCTATATGATGTACAAATACTTTCCTCTGCTCTGTGGCTTCATTTGCATTGAACAGAGAGCCTTCTGAAGAGATAATGCTTTTAGTTTTGGTGAAGAGCAACATGAATTTCTGTTGGATGGCTCTACTTTAGAAAGTAATTTACCAAAGAATGAGACTCTCATGTGTATGCATGTGTTTAAATAATAACAATAACACTTTCTTTGTTCTAATTTCATTGTCTATAAACAAAATAATGTTTTATATAAGTCTATATCAACGAACACACAGAAATGCTTCCTAGTAGTCAGACCTAGAGAAAGGGAAGAAATGGAAGGGAAGGGAAGGGAGGGGAGGGAGAGGAGGGGAGGGGAGGGGCAGGAGAGGAGGGGAGGGGCAGGAGGGGAGGGGAGGGGAGGGGAGAGGCGGGGGGGGGGGAGGAAAATAAGCTAGTGTTTCTGAAGAGCTTATTGAGCATTAGGTGCTGATTATTTTCCTGAAGCCTCACCAGCACCTGGTGATGCCGATGCAGCTACTCCGGCTCTACAGCTGTAGGAGCTCTAGTTTGTTAAGGAGCTCATCCCGGGTCAACGTGATAACACACTAAACCCCAGGGATGGAAAGTCAAACTGAAGTCTCTGACACTGACTATTTTTTAAGGTGTCAATAACCTTCCATGTAGAACACTATTGAGTAAATAACACAATCTTTCCAGAATAGACATGATACATTGCATGTGAGACTTTTATCTACTCAACTTGCACTATATTACAAGTTAAGAAGCTAAGTTTCTTGAGATAAAATTTCAAAATTTCTTTTTAAAACATCTTGATTTATTATCTTTTAAAAAGGACTTGTATCAAGTCATTCCTATCAAATGTAAAAATTTTTCAACTCTAATTTTATGCATGATTTAATTAAAACATTACATTTTTAAATTAATACTTAAAAAATGTACTTTTTAATTAAATTTATTGGGATCAAAGCATAGTGCTCCCTCCTTTGGAAAAACTGCTGTTTGAACTACTCTGTTATTCTTAGTCTCTTACGCCGTGGGTCAACTCTGTTATTTTTAGACTGTAAAATAACTGTTTTTTGCTTGAATAGAAAAGATAAACTTAATTGTCTGACCTTGCAAGCTAGCCATCTAAAGGGGCTGAGACACTATATTAATTCACATATTTTTCCAAGTGTTTGTTCATCTAAGGTTACAGGTGTTTGATTAAATATAATATGTATTCAAAGTTACAAGTTGTCTGTATAGATATTGCAGGTGTTTGATTAGGTACGACATGTATTCTAGGTTACAGCTGTCTGTAATAATAACTCACACGGAGCCCTTTGTAATATCTGCAAACAAAGAGGCTGGAAGAGTATAAATACAAGAGACTTCCTGTATGTGGTGTTCAGAATTGGACAGAAGTAAGCTGCTCTGAACCTGCATGCAATAAAGATGACTCCTAACTAATGGGCTTATTAGGGGTCTTGTCCAGCTCGCTGATTTGCAATACAACAAGATGACATTGATGAAAAAGATCATATACCCAGGTTTCAAGTGTAGACGACTATGATACATGATCTGTATATGACATTGTGTGCCCATCACCCAAGCTCAAATTATCTTCCGTTACCATATACTTGGGCCCCTTTATTCTTTCCTACCTTCCACCCCCTTCCCTCTGATAACCAACATACTGGTGTCTGTGTCTATGAGTTTCAGTTTTATATCACACATCTGAGTGAAATCACATGATTCCTAGCTTTTTCTGACTGATTTATTTCACTTAGCATAATATTCTCAATGTTATGTACTATATATGTACCACAAGTTTTTAATCCAATCCTCTATCAAAGGACACTTTGGCTGTCTTTATGTCTTGGTCACCATGAGTAATTCTGGAAAGAACATAGGGATGCATATATCTTTGTGAATAAATGTTTTCAAGTTTTTCAGAAGAGAGATTGCTGGGTCATATGGTAACTCTATTCTTAACGATTTGAGGAACAAACTGTTTTCCAAAGTGGCTGAACCAGTCTACATCCCCACCAGCAGTGAATGAGGCTTCCCTTTTCCCCCAAAACACTGGTTAGTACCTGCCTTGGTGGTAATAGCCACTCTAACGGGTGTGTGATGGTATCATTAGAGTTTTAGTTTGCATTTCCCTAATAGTTAACGAAGTTGAATATATTTTACATATATCTCTTGGCCATTTTAATGCCTGCTTAGATCCTCTGTGCATTTTTTAAATTGGATTGTTTGTTTGGTGTTGAGTTGTAGGAGTTCTTAATATATTTAGATATTAATCCCTTGTTGGAGCTGTTTTTTGCAAATATGATCTCCCATTTGATTGGTTGCCTTTTTGTTTTGTTGGTGGTTTCTTTTGCTGTGTAGAAGCTTTTTAGTTTGATATAGTCCCATTCACTTATTTTTGCTTTTACTTCCCTTGTCTTTTGAGTCAACTTCATAAAATGTTCTCTAAGACTCAGGGTCCATAGGTTTAGTATCTATGCATTCTTCTATGTAATTTATGGTGTCCTATCTTATATTTAGATCTTACATGTATTTTGAATTATTTTTTGTGTATGGGGACAAACCATCATGTGGCTGTCCAATTTCCCTAGCATCATTTATTGAAAATGTTTTCTTTTATCTATTGTGTGTGTCAGGATTTTTTGTCAAAAATTATTTACCCATAGGCACATGGTTTTATTTCTGGGCTCACTATTCTGTTCCACTGATCTACATGTCTGTTTCTCTGCCAATAACATGCTGTTTTAATTGCTGTAGCTCTGTAGTATAATTTGAAGTCAGGTAGTGTGATACTTCCAGCTTCATTCCCCCACCCCCTTCAGGGTTGCTTTGACTATTTGGGGTCTTTTTTGGTTGCATACAAATCTGATGATTTTTTGTTCTCTCTTTTTTTAATGACATTAGTCCCTATCCACGTAACTTAGTTGGTTTGAGTTTCATCCTGTTACACCAAGTTTGAGGATTTGATCTCTGGTCAGGGCACATACAAGAATCAACCAATGGAACAACAAATTAATATCTATCTATCTATCTATCTATCTATCTATCTATCTATCTATCTATCATCTATCTAGCTAGATAGCTAGCATCTACCTATATCTATCTATATCTCCTTTTCTTGCTGGCTAATATGGCTGTTTTAACGATTCTTCCAATCCATGAACACATTATATCTTTTTATTTCATTGTGTTTTATAAATTTCTTTAATAGTGCTTCATAGATTTCAGTATATAGGTCCTTCACATCCTTTCTAAGTTTACTCCTACATGTTTTGTTCCCTTTATTGCAAATGCAAAAGGAATTGTGTGTTTTTTTTTCCCCACTTATTTTTCTGAAGTTTCATTGCTAGTATATAGAAAAGGAATACTTTTAAAAATATTTTTATTGATTTAATTGATTTCAAAGAGGAAGGAAGAGGGAGAGAGAGATAGAAACATCAGTGATGAGAGAGAATCATTGATTTGACTGCCTCCTGCACGCCCTGCACTGGGGATCGAGCCTGCAACTCGGGCATGTGCCTTTGACCGGAATGGAACCTGGGACCCTTCAGTTCTCAGGCTGACGCTCTATCCACCAAGCCAAACTGGCTAGGGCAGCAGTACATTTTTGAATGTTGGTTTTGTATCCTGCAAGTTTACAGTACTTGTTTATTTTTTCTAAAATAGTTTTTTTATGGAGTCTTTTGGATTTTCTATGTACAGAATCATGTCAACTGCAAAAACTGTCACTTTTACGTTTTCATTCCCATTTTAGATGCCTTTTATTTCTTTTTGTTGCCTGATTGCTCTGGCTAGGACTTCCAGATCTATGTTGAATAAGAGTGGTGAGAGTGGGCATGCTTGTCATTTTCCTGATTTTAGAGGAAAAACATTTAGTTTTTCACCATTGCGTCTGATATTAGTGAGGGTTTGTCATATATGGCCTTTATTACATTTATGTACTTTCCTCCTTACCAATTTTTTTGAGTGCTTTAATCATAAATTGATATTGTATCTTATCAAATGCTTTTTGTGCATCTATTGATATGATCATGTGATTTTTATCATATATTTTGTTAATGTGGTGTATTACATTTATTGATTTGTGTATTTTGAAACATTCTTGTGCCCCTGGAATGAACCCCACTTGATTGTGATGTATTTTTTAATGTATTGCTGTATTTGATTTGCTAGTATTTTATTTAGTATTTTTGCAATTCTATTCATCAGATATACTGGTCTGTAGTTTTCTTTTTTTTGTATTATCCTTGCCAGGTTTTGTTATAAGAGTTACGTTGGTCTCATATATTATATACTTTATAAATTATATAATTATGTAATTATATAATTTGTTAGGAAGTATTGCATCTTCTTTATTTTTTGGAAGAGACTGAGAAGGACAGGTATCAAATCTTTAAATGTCTGGTAGAATTCATTAGTAAAGCCCACTTGTTCTGGACTTATTGGGGGGCGGTTGATGTTGTTTTCTATTTCTTTACTGTTTATCGATGTGTTTAAGTTTTCCAGTTCATGATTCAGTCTAGGAAGTTTATGTATTTATAGGAACTTATCCATTTCTTCTAGGTTATTGAATTTGGTGGCATATAGTCTTCCATAATATTCTCGTATGATCCTTTATGTATCTGTGATGTCTATGCTGATTTCTCCTCTTTTATTTCTGATTTTGTTTATATGAGCCCTTTCTTTTTTTTCCTTAGTGAGTCTAGCCAGAGGTTTGTAAATTTTATTAATCTTTTCAAAGGACCAGCTCTTTGTTTTTATTACTTTTTGTGTAGTCCTTTTCTTCTCTATTTCATTCTTCTGTTTAATTTATTATTTCCAATATTCTGCTGACTTTGGGTTGCTTTTGCTTTTTTCCTTGTTCTTTAAGATATAATGTTAGGTTTTTTACTTGGGATTTTTCTTGTTTCTTGAGCTGGGCCTGTAATGATATAAACTTCCCTCTTATTATTGTCATTTTCATTTGTATTCATATATCTTTGGATCTCATCTTTTATTTCTTCTTTGACCCAGTCATTTTTTAGTAGTATGTTGTCTAACCTTCACATATTTGTAGGTTTCTTTTCTTCCTTTTTGCAGTTGATTTCTAATTTCAAAGTATTGTGGTCAGAGAATATGCTTGCTATAGTTTCAAACTTCTTGAATTTGTTGAGGCTGCTTTTGTGGTCCAATATATGGCCTATCCTTGAGAATATTCCATGTGCACTGGAGAAGAATGTGTAATCTGACATTCTGGGATGAAAGACTTCGTAAATGTCAAGTATGTCCATTTGGTGTAATGTGTCCTTTAAGGCCGATATTTATTGATTTTCTGTTTGACTGATCTACCTAGAGCTGTAAATAGAGTATTGAGGTCCAAAACTATGATTTTGTTTTGGTCTCTTTCACCCGTTAGTTCTGTGAGTAGTTGCTTTATATATAATGGTGCTCCCTGAATGGGTGCATAGATATTAAGAAGTAGTTGGTCTTCTTGATGAGTGTCCCCTTTATCATTATGTAGTGCCCATCTTTGCCCCTTATTACCATTGTTATCTTGAAGTCTATTTTGTCAGCTATAAGCATGGTTGCCCCTGCTTTCCTATGGATGCTATTTGCTTGGAGAATCATTTTCCACCCTTTTACTTTGAATCTACCTCTGTCTTTGCAGCTTAGATGTGTCTCCTGAAGGCAGCCTATGGTTGGGTTTTGTTTCTTAATCCACTCTGCTACTTTGAGCCCTTTATTGGTGGATTCAGACCATTTACATTTAGGGTAATTATTGATGTAAGAGGATCTCCTGTGGCCATTTTATTTTTTGTTTTCTGTGCCTCTATTGTTTCTTTTCCTTTATATTTCTGTCTATTATTTTTATTTCATGGTATTCCATACTTCTTTACTCTGTTTCCTATTTCCCCCCCTCTTTTTTAAGTTATGTGTCTCAGTTTTGGATTTTGTTGTGTGTGGTCAGCATTAGGCTTATGAAAAAAAGGTTTCATATATATGGTAGTCCTTTCCCTTTTGAATGTGTCTGATCTCCATCCTCCTTTGCAAATTCAGACCTTCTCCTTTAATGTGTTTGGTGTCACAAATTATCCTGTTTGTGCTGTAAGTTTTTCTGATCTTTTGTTCCTTATTTCAGGTAGAACAACCCCTTGCACATTCCCTGCAGTAGTGATCTCCTGGTGATATATTCCCTCAGCTCTGTATGTCTGGAAGAGTCTTTATTCCTCCTTCATATCTAAAGAATAACTTTTAATTGGCTAGTAATTTCTCTTTTGCAGCTGTTTGAATATTTGGTTCCACTTACTTCTAGCTTGTAGAGTTTCTGCTGAGAAGTACAATGATAACCTAATGGGCTTTTCTTTAAATTAATCTTTCTTCTTTTCCCTGGCTGCCTTGAGAATCCTTTCTCTGTCATTAATTTTTGAGAGTTTTAATAAATGTGCTTTGGAGAAGTTTTTTGGGGATTGAGGTAATTAGGTGTTTTCTTTAGTTCTTGTGTACAAGGATCCTGTCCTTTCCATAGGTTTAGGAATTTCTCAGCAACTACTTACTTGAATAAGCTCTCTGGCCCCTTCTCCCTCTCTTCTTCTTCTGATGTGCCTATTATTTTTATACTAGAGCCCTGGTGCACGGATTCATGTACATTGAAAGGAAATTAATTAGAAGATGGCCAGCGGGACAAGACTGGGGGAGATGGGAGACGGGCCAGACACGCTCTGGAGCCGACCTCCCACAGTCCCTCCCCGGCCGGCTGCACCTGGGGTGGCACTGAGGCTTGAAAGTTGTCTGCAGGGTCCTTCTGGCAGGTGGGGTCCCTTGGCCTGGCCTGCAGATATCGGGTCAAAACCAACAGTCCGACATCCCCTGAGGGGTCCCGGAATGCAAGAGGGCACTCTGAAAAGTTGCTGTTGCTCAGCAGCTCAAGCGTTGAGCGTCTGCCCCCTGGTGGTCAGTGCACATCATAACTACTGGCCGGTTGGTCAGCTGGTTGCTTACCCTTTTATATATACAGATTGTTCTTTGTGATGGAGTCAGATAGTTCTCATAGAGTTCTTTGCCTTTTCTCTCACTTATTCTGCATTATTTCTAGATTTTTTTTAGTCTTTGATGTCACTAATTCTTTCCTCTGTCCACATCTGTTTTTTTGTGTTTTTTGTTTTTGTTTTTGTTTTTCTCACAAGTTCATTCTTGATCTCTTATATTGAGTTGTTCATCTCCAGAATTTCTGTTTGGTTCTTTAAAGAGTTTCAGTCTTTTTATTAAAGTGCTTATTATGTCTGTTTATTTGTTTTCTGAGCTCATTAAACTGCCTGACTGTATTCTCTTGCATCAAATTGAGTTTTTTCAGAAATGCAATCTTGAATTATCTGTCATGTATATCACATATTTCCATTTCGTTGAGTTTATTTTCTGGAGATTTTTTTTAAATGTCCTTTCTAGGCAGCCTCACTATATTGTTTATTCATAGTATTTGATGGATTCCTTATCTGTCTAGGCCTCTATGAGTGACACTTCAGCAGATTTTTAGAAAGAGGTCTTTCTAGTATATCTCTTATTTTTCCAGTAGGTGGTACTGAATCTTAAGTTTTCTCCGCTCTCTAGCACTCCTTGGCTTTTCAAATCCACTGGGGTGACTTTCCATTGTAGTTGCCTCCACTGTGATCAGATTTCCTGGTCCCTGGAGACCAACAAAGGGAGGGGGATGCTGTGGGCAATTTCAAATGTGTGAAATCCCAGTCCCTGTTGCCGGATGCTGCCTTCAGTGTAGCTGCAATGTGTGGTGTGGCGTGGGCTGGGGGAACCCAGCAGTCTTCTGTGTTGCTTTGCTTTCCTAGTAATGGTGACCTCGTACCTTCACAGGCCCCATCCCTCACCCACCCCCACCAGTGCCTAGACCCCCGGACCAGTCACAGAGTGCACCCTTTCCTCAGGAAAAAAATAAAATTAAAAAAAATAAGCGATTCTGCAGTGCTAGTTCTCAGGTTGGCAGATAAGGTGCTCCACAGCCTTGCACCCAGGGGAAGGGAGGCAAGCTGAGAGGTTACATGAGGGTCAGGCTCCATGGCTCTGTTTCTCTGTCTGGAATGCCCACCGACCACCTGACAACCGGGTCGCACTTCTGTGCTGTGCCTTTGCCCAGGTCTCTAAGCTCAGCCACAGCTTCTACTGCTGACTCCTGCAGGAATGCTCACCATTTCTCTCTGCTCCTCCAGGGAAGGGAGTTCCCACCACAGCCAGACTCCTCCCCTCTGTGGGCTGAGCCCCACAGTGAGTTCCTGACCACAGGGCAGCATACTGGCCCCTCTCAGCTTTCCCCCTCTTGCCTCCCAGTTGGTCCACTTTTAGATGTTTCAATGCAAGGCTCTCTCGTGTGTGTCTGTGCAGGGAATCTTTATTGAGTTACAGCTCTTCAGATTGTTCCAACTTCAAGGGGAGAACCCAAGGGGGCCCTCACCACTATTCCTTTGGCATCACTCCAGAAAATGTACATTTTTGTTCACTTATACTACAGCAAATTTAAAAACTAAATGAAAGACTATTCATCTGCATAGTTTATGCAGAAGAGCCATCTATACATTTTTAGGTGAATTGATAGGTGTAGCAATATAAATTAGGACACGCTTCTGAAACCAGTGTTTTTAAATTTGCTGACATCAGACCTATCTTTCACTAAGTACACTGAATATTTAACCTGTAATATATAGGTTAATTTTAACCTGTAATATAAACTAATCACTCAAGGTGTATTTTTTAAATATCTATATCTTTGATAGTTCTTATTCAGAAGCTGACAGATTCTAAAGATCCAAAAAAAATAGGTCTCTTCATGCCCTCCTTCCCATTTACCTTTTGTGTAGACAATACTTCCATTCTCTTCAGCTGAAGTGTTTTTATGGGTATCAGCTACAAAAATGCTCCTGTCCTTATTATCCTCCATTGGATAACATGAAAAAGACGGCGAGAGCGTACATCTGATGATCTGTTCTTCCAAACTTCTACAACATTAGTAAATTATATGTGTACGGATTATATCAGTTAATTCTGATACATCTATAGATGACAGGAAGTTAACTCAGAGGGGATTTAGCAAAACATTAAGTACATCAGCGTGGCAACTTCATAATAATGGACTTGTTTTTACATGCATGTTTAAAACAGGAATGAGATATTGCTGCTTAGATGATTGAGTTACATAAAAACAGCAAGCAGACATCAAGCAATATGCATACGTGTTTATTAATCTTTTTCATATGCATTGAAATTTTACTGGGTAAATATGAAACTAAGGATTCTGATGTCTTAGTTTCATATTTACAAAGTGTCATTTGTGTAAAAACATTAAAAGGTCTGCTATGAAAAATGCAGTAGTTAGGGTTGTTAATTTTCATTCAGCTTCATTTCACCATGAAAATGCAATTAAAGACACCCATTAGCTGTTAATTTGAAATACCCCGGACAAGGATGCCTAAACCTCTATTGATGTCTTTCCCACAGCCTCCTTGTCTCATGAGTTTTGGGCAAGTGCAAAACTGTCTCCTCAGCCCTTCCTTTCAGTGCTTGAGCTCATGCAGATGATCTACCTGCCGATGCTGGGAGGACAGGCAGAGCATGAGGCTGTGACAGAGAAACACACTTTGTAAACTAGCGTCATGAGCTGGACTCCTCTGATGTGTTTATGTTATAACAGAAAGACACTCAGATATTAGCTGTGCTCTTATATAATAAAGCGCTCACGGTGGGCTTCACATGCATGCTCAATGTCATGTCTAAACTGCTAGACCTAAGGATTCTAAGCCTCACAACTACTTCAATTTTCATTAATTGTTTCCAAGAAAAAATAATCAGTTTTCAAAATATCTGGTAACAACTGAGCCTGAAAATTTTTACTTTATGTGTTCATTTTTTTTATTTTTTCCCTTTATTGATTAAGGTATTACAAATGTGTCCTTATCCCCCCATTACCCCAATCCTGCCCTCAATCCTGCCCTCACCTTCACCCCCTGTTGTCTGGGTCCATTGGTTATGCTTATATGCATGCATACAAGTCCTTTGATTGCTCTCTCCTCCTTACCCCCACCCTCCCCTACCTTCCCTCTGAGGTTTGAGCATC